>NC_136429.1:5982500-6582500 GCF_052849685.1 Lactuca virosa | reverse complement strand
GAGTATAGAGAAGAAAACTCAAACCGTAAGTCACCGATTGAATTTGCATCCAGAAGGTCTGAGAACAGCACGCATAATCTCAGAACAGATCCGAAAATTCTTCATGTCATTAAGCACTAACCCCATGTGTGATCCCTTCTTTTCTTCCTTTCCCGCAAAGGACACATACTCTCAAACAAAGGTCTGAATGTTGTACAGTTGAGAGATGTCCCCTATTATGTGCCTGGAACAGCCACTACCAACAAACCGAAGTCTGATGATATGCCTCCATAGATGATTCGACACAGAGCGGGATCAGTTGGTCTTTGGAACCCAGCCCATTTTGAAACTGGGTCGACCTTTGTCATCTTTGCAAGGAACATTCTCCCACGACATGTCCTGTTTATCACAAACAGAAGATGAAGAAACGTTAGAAGCATTAGGAGATTTGGGAGATTGAACCTTTGGTACCCATCTGTAGTTGGGTTTAACCCATTTCTTTTTCGATCCGATGGGTGCCTCAGTACTTGCTTCTGAACTTGAGGTCTGTTGTCGATATGACTTTCACCTAGCCGGTTTGGTTTCGTTGGAGCATTTCTTGAAATTGGCTTCTGGGCCGGCATTCCCTTCTTGCCCTTGGGAGTTGATTTGTTGGCCTTGGGAGTTTGATTTTATGCCTTTTGCGCGTTCCAGTCGCCATTGTCTGAACGTGACCTTGAGGGATTTCTTTTGGAGTATCTCCCTCTTGGCGCGTTCTGCCAGCCTTGTGCATAGTAGGGAACATATGCGCGATTAGGACAATTTCTGGCAATGTGTCCAGGTGTTCCACAGTGAAAACAAGTCTTTTTCTTCACTGGGAAGTTGTTTCTTCCTTCCCCTGGTAGCGTATCCATGCCTTGTCTCTTATTATTCCCACAAGCACAATTACAGCAAGTCGGTTGTTTCACTTGGTTTGGTGGCCTGTACTTCTCAACGGCACGTTGATCAGAAGCAGCTGAGTTCGGAGCAACAGATTCAGAGTTCAAGGAGATGTTGGTTTGTTCAATGGTGTTCTCCTTGTTCTCATCCTCTGCTACTTTACCTGCACATGAAGTAGATGTGCTAGAAACAGAAACATCAGTATTTTCAAACAAATCATCAAATATGTCAAAAAAAATTAACTCAACATGATCCGGAGCAGAAGCATCACAAGATGTATCATTAATTTTAACATCGGAAACAAAAGAGTTATCATTTGAAACAAAAACATCATGTTCAGACTCAGTTTTGTTATTAGAAACAGATCCTTCAACTTCGTGCTTTGACTGATCTAAGGATTGATCTGCAGGGGAAGTAGAAACGTTAGTACTTTCAACATTAATAAATCCTCCTGAAACAAAACCAGATGGCTTGCCATAAACCATGAATGGTTCGTTGGCAATCTCCTCTTTAGACAAAGCTTGATACTGATATGTATGATTAAAAGGAGGAGGTACATTATCGTATCCTAAACCCTTTTGCTGGTTTCGTTTGAACTGCATGCAATGGTCAATCCTGTTGGCAACTACCTCGCTTGATACATCAAACCTTTTAAAATCAAAATTTGCAGTTTCAAATTGTCTCTTTAATGTATCAAGCTCAATAATTAACTCATCATTCTGTCTCTTGATATAATCATAATTTTCACATTTTTCACTGTAGTCTTCCTGAATTCTCCTAAAGTCCTTTATTTTTGTTTCTAACTGGGCCTTTAGGGGTTTCTGTCCTTTCCTGAGTTGATATCCTTCATATCTCAGGTCCTCAACTTCTCTTTTTAATAAATCAGTTTGTTCCCGAAGAAATTTAATCGTAGCTTCACATGATTGAGAACATGAAACTTCATTGACCGGAAGGTTTTCGGAACTCATTGTTTTTCCACACTTCAAAGCGTCAAGTTCTTCAATTACAGCAGCAAGACTAAGACGATTGAGATCTTTTGTCTTCTTGATGACATCCACGTTCATATCCCATGACTTTGGAAGTGCATTCAGCAGCTTTTTATTTATCTCAGATTTAGTCAAGAAAATCCCAGCTATACTCATCTCAGTAGTAAGTGTACTAAATCGCTGCAACTGAGCTTCCAGGGTTTCTCCAGGGATATAGTTGAACATGTTGAATTTTTGTCTTAACATATCCTGACTCTCTTTCATGTCTTCATTTCCCTTGTTGACCTCAAAAGCCGTTAAAAACACAACTATAAGCCAAAATCAAACTTAAAAGTCAAACTTAAATTTAAAAATGTCCTTTGACTATAAACCTCAAAAGTCAAATTTAAAAAGTCAAACTCAAAAGTCAAACTTGAAAAGTCAAAACGAAAAGCTAAATTTGAAATTTTAAAAGTTAAACGAGAAAGTCAAAGTTTAAAGTCAAAGGTCAAACTTTAAAAGTCAAAGTCAAAATTTTAAGTAAAAAGTCAAAAATTAAAAACTAAAATTTTTGGGTTGAAAAAAAAAATTTTGAAAATTTTTTTTTGAATTTTTTGGGTTAAAAATGTCAAATTACGAAATTATGAACCGAGAAGGGAGTCTTTAAGAATTAAAAACGGGAGTTATGGAACAACACAGATGCTAGAGGAGTTGGGTAACGCGCTGAGTTTATGAACCAGAGGTCCCAGGTTCGATACCCTGCACCCTCAATTTGGCTTCAGTTTTTTTAATTAAGATGTTGTGCGAACTTCGTATCCTATGCGAGGCTGAGAAGTGATGCGAGGACGAGGTGCAAGGATGCTGCTGACCGTAAACGAGACCGAACACGTGCGAGCCGTAAACTCCGAGGGCCGTAATCTCGGACCACAAAGTCCGGCGACCACAAACTCCGGCGACCGTAAACTCCGGGAAACCCTAACCGTAAACGCCGCCGCTGCCGCCGACTGTAAACTCCGGCGACCGTAAACTGTTTTCGGTCGTAAACTCTTCGCATATTACGTGAAAAACAGCGTTTTTCACCTCTTGTTGCTCCAAAACTCGATCGAAAACTCGTTTTTATCAAAAATGCGAAGAACAAACCCCCCCTTATTTTGCTACGATCTATCCAAAACCGCAAAAATCCTTCCAAAATAAGATCAAATAAGCTCCAGATCTGACAAAATTGACTGATACAATCCAAGCTCTGATACCACTTGTAAGTCCCCAAAATGCTTGTGTATCAATCAGATCCGTTTGATGGTGCGGAATCCCAATCAAACGGATGATGTCAGATCAAATAGAAGAGAAGGATAAGAAGAAGATGATGAATCTTGTATGTATTGATATGAATGAAGATCCGGATACAAGATTCACACACACTGACACACACTCTCTTTTCTCTCTCTTTAGAACACCTTCAAATACACACACATAAGCTCCTCTAGACCGTACACTCCTTTTCTGTTCATCAATCTGTTCCTCACACCCCTCACCCCTTTATATATACATGAGAAACATGGGCCGTAAATGGGTTTACGGCCGGGTCGTAAACAAGGTTTACGGCCGTAAACCTGTTTACGGCCGTAAACACCCCCTTGGCCATAAACCTGACTGTAAACTCATAAAATATTACAGAAAATTACAATCAACTAGAAAAAGCAAAGTATAAAACAATATTTCGACCCATCACATGCCATTGAAAAGTTCAATGAATCTCAAAAGATCTAGGAATTTCATTTAAAACCTAGTTCATTTAAAATTTCGTTTTCATGGTGGAATTGGTAAATCTTCATTTACCTACCTTCAAATAATTTGCAATTGGATTACGGCATCCCTCTTCCGAATTGTGAACTATTGTGTTGGGTCCTAGCCTTACTATTTCATTTGGGTGTTATATTAAGGATTAATCAACTAACTTGAATTTCTCCCTTTTGTAGATGTCTAGTTTTGACAACTATGGTCTTCCTCATCCTTTTGGAAAAGGCTTTCCATCTGAAGATGATCTTCCACGTGTCGATCAAGGTGAAAGGTCATTACCTTCTTTGTGCATTGGTGGAACTGCAAATCATACTTCTCTTCCTTCACCTCCTCCAGTGATTCTCCCTGACCCACGTTTTCGTCAACTTGAAAAGTTCAAGATCACTCAAGCCCTATTGGCATGAAAGCATCGAGATGGAAGTCCTGTGTGTGCATACGTTCTGAAGATGAAGCTGCACATTGACAGACTGGGAATGTTGGGTGTCGTTTTCCCAAGGAAGCTAGCTGTTGACTTGGTTCTTCAATCACTTCCTGAGTTATATAGTCAGTTCGTTAAGGACTACTATATGACAGATCATGATGTGTCCCTTATTGATCTGACATATTTGCTAATTGTTGCTGAATCAGCAATGATTTGGCGCACTGGTAAAGCAAAATTGATTGGAAGATCTACCTCCCAAATTTCCATGGACATAGGTAATGACAACATTTATAGTCCATAAAAAATATCTTCTCCTAAGGGAGAGAAATTAGCCAAGGTCAAAAAGTTTGACCGTAAAAGAAACGTTGATTCTGAGATAGTTCCACATGTCACTCCTAAAGAGTCCATTTGTTTCTACTGCCAATTGAAGGGGCATTGGAAGCGAAGCTGCCCTCACTACCTGAGAGATCTAAGAGATGGTGAAGTCAAATTGTATGGCTCTACTTCAGGTACATTCACTATTTAACTCTATTAAGTTCCTATTTATAGATTCTTATTACATGATGTAAAGTTACATTTTGATATTTTGCACAATCTAAGAGAAAGAAGGAAGCTTAAAAGAAAAGCAAGTTGAGTCTGATCATGAAGAAGTGGATTTCGGTCGCATGGTTCGATGATCATATTTTTGAGTTGCTGCTTAGGAGTTATGATAGATTGCTTAGGAATATCTAGAAACATAGTTTTCATATGTATTTGCGTTGTAAGGACAAGTTTTCCGCACATTATTAATAAAACTGTTTTATTTATTTTATGTTTCCTTGCAATGGCATTTATGGAAAATTGGTGTTTATATATTTCTATTATTGGCAATGTTAAAAATGGATTTGATTCTTGGTTATATCGTTTGTGGTAGTGTCGTAATTTTCCAAGTATGGAAGGATTCTCATCACCCAAGTTTCAATTGGACAGAAACTTGGAATCATACGATTTGAATTGCGTGATGTATGAGAATCTTGATCCTTAGGAAATTGGGACTGATTCCTTGTTCACATATGTATGTGAGTCAAGTGAAAGACTAAAGGATCTAGTACACATTGATGTGGACGGGTCATATCCACCACAAACGACAATAAGTCTATTCGTCATGATTTACTGATAGTTCAGTATATATGGTTATGCTTACAAGTTTAAGTGTAATTCTAATATATTGAAAATTTTCAATATATAGCAGAACGAATAAGAAGATGCAAATTGGGCAGAAAGATAAAAGTTTCTCCAATTTGAAAGGAAAGGAGAGTACTTTAGTATCGTGTTTTATGATCATCCTAATGATTATGGAACCATGTCACAATTGATCCTCTAAGGACACCTTAGTACATTTACATGACTAAGAAGAGATATCGGGAATTGTTGAAATGGTTAAATCAAAAGGATAAATCATACTTCGTTCCAGAATCAAATTTTAGAGCCATACTCTAGTTACTTCAAGTTGTACCTTGAGTGACATGTTCTAAGTAGGTTTATAACACCTCATGAAATGTGGAGTAGAAATGTTTCTTACTCTTGCACATTTGAAATTGGTAGTTGTGATGTTTTGGCTAAAATAAAGACCAACTAAGACCAATTATATGAAGTGTTTCTTGATAAGAACCAGCACTAACTCTTGAATATTTGTTTGTCAAGGAATGTTTCTTGACAGAGAATATTATATGTCAAGAGGTCAGTGGGAGTATTAATGGTATTGAATAGTTTCAACAACTAATCAAGAATAAACCTTTTAGTTATCACTAGCACACGACCTGAGGTTAACAACCTATCGTGTTGACATATTCTTATTTCTGTGCCTATTCCAGTTAAGTTAACTATGGATGTGAGTCCTATGAGTTCTCATTTGACTGCATAAGGCAAAGCACATTGATCAGTGAAAGTACATTGATTAGTGTGGGTGAGCTGCTAAATAACTTGGAAGAAATGGTAGGCCCTTGTGCCACCGGATGGCAAGAAATTGAGATTAAGCAAGTTCAGTCCATATGATTTTGGAATTGTCATAAACCTTGTCTTATGGTAGTGGTTGGAAATAAAAAATTCACGTGGATAGGAACACATACACCATAAAATCTAAGTGGCAATAGGTTTCTCTCTACTTCATGAAAATGATTGTGAGGAAACGCTTTCACTAGTAGATTTTAAAGGATTAAAGTTAGCAGTTGTGATAATTGCGTTCTCAAATTCGAATATGATTACGGCATCCCTTTTCATAGTTCGAATTGTGAGAAATGGCAAATAGTTTGAACATTCGGGACTTATTGCCATAAGTTTTGAAAGGGTTTAGACACACACATAAGCTGTCTAATGAAAGGTGTATGAGCTTGAGAAGTCCATATAAAGACTTATTGAAGCACCGCGTATCAGAAATCTGAACTTTGGTAAGAAAGTCAATAAGTATTGATTTCTAGAAGTCCAGCTGATTTCTGAGTACATGTCAAAGCTAATGGGAGCATAATTGTTATGTTGGTAAGAACATAATTGTTATGCTAGTGGGAGCGTGATTATTATGTTAAGTGTTGCAAGTTATCAATACTATTTATAGGAAACAAAGTTCTAAATTTGCAAAGTTGCAAATTTTGGAAATTTTTTCGCTATAGTAAGGCTTAAAGGAGAGGGCATTTATACTTCATTTTGAATCTAAAAGCTTAGATTGAAATTTTAATCAAACGTAGTCATGGACATATATGAATATCATGTTGAAATGATTCGACATAGGAAATCCAATATATGGAAATATTATAGCAAGAGACTGATTAAGTATCATGTCTTTATGTAAGACATTATGTATCAAATCTCATATGCTTCGGATATAGGATCGATTGAATATGCTATAATATTCACTCGTTCTAATTTTCCAAATGCCTAGGGCATTAAGAGGAAAAAGGATTGGAACTGGATATGACTAAAGTTGTTAAACAACTGTCAAGGATAATCTAAGATTTACCAAAGATTGGTTGCTTGTGGACAGTTGGAAGTATAGTATTAATTTGGACGGACCATATTAACATGTTCTGAATAGAGGTAACTCTTGTTCAGAATTGATAGTCATATGGAAATATGGAAATGTTTCCATTATGGGAGGTGGATGTTAAGATCTATGTGTGAGTTAGTAACTTTAATGCAAGAAGGATGTTCAAGGAATACTCATTGAATGTGAGACTTCATTTCCATGGAATTCTTTTGTAACAAATCTCCAATGGAATGTTTTGTAATATCATTGGCCGAGTCTCTGTGACTTTGGTGCCTAGACATTACAAAAGGATCATTGCATTTAAGTTTAGACTCTAACAAATTCTAGTAGTGGCAAGAATTTGGTATTCTTACACTTGTGGTAAGGATTTGGAATTGTGAAATGAGCATCATTGGAAATGTGCTCAGTTGATCTATTTCACAAGGAAGGGACCATAGATAAACATAGTGTGCATGCTTGGAGCATGGGATGACTATTGTTTTAATTCAAGTATTGAGTTGATTATTCGAAACAGTAAACAATTAATAGGGTCTAATTAATATGGTGATTAAATAATAAGTGTTTTATTTATATTCAAAATTTTTGAGACCATATTGGATTAGGTTATTCTTGTGTTTCACTTTGCATGTTTTACTTCCCGAATAATAAGATTGTTCAAGCATCCACAATCGATCATACTTTGGAAGTAAGTAATGAGGTAAGACTGTCATGAATTCAACTGTAGATTGTCTAAGTGCTTAGACATAGCAAATGTTTGCTGCAGTGTTCGTGAGTACTCCTGAAATAAGAATTTGAGTATTGGATTAAACCTACGCTCGTTTGAATCACTTCATGGATTTTATCATGAGTGATTGTGAGATGATAATATCTTATATTCTTGAAACGGAGACATATAGTTGTTGTTTACAAGTCGGTTGCGCATTGATAATATGTAAACGCATCAATAACTTGATGTTATAAAACGTATTGTTGTGTGTGATTTGATGAGTAAATAGTAGAAGCATATGAGTCGAATTTTATCCGTTCCTTTTACCCTAAATGGGATAAAAGCGATATCTGTGGGCCCCTTGATGATTTAGTGATGACACCCTAAGCGCTTGGCCAAGCCTGGACTGATTTGATTTGTTCAATTTGTTGGTTTTTTGAGCATTCTAACACTCCTATGGTGTACATGCAACCCTATAAACCTTGGATCTATGTTTTCTCTATTATACATGCAAATATTAACTATTCCAAGGTTTCATCCTAACTAGCATATTATGAAGCACCTATACTACAAAGTTCTAGTTAGATGACATACCTTTTGATGTAGCTTGATGTCTTCAAGCTTTAAGAGCTTAGCCCCAATAGTGTGGAAGCCTCAAATGGAATCACAAATCACCAAAACACCTTGGAAGAACTTGAGAGAATATGTATGCACACTAAAATCGGCCCACTCTTATTTTCACACACTTGTGCCAATTTTGTGAGCCAATGACCCCTTTATATATTATGGAGGATTAGGGTTACATCCATGTAAACCCTAATACCCATGACCTTTCATTTACATAGGATCCACGGGTTACAAGCTCCATGGACCATCCATGAAAGCTTAGCCCAACCTAAATGAACTTGGCCCATTCCATATATATAAGAGTCCATATTTAATTAGTTCTTTTTTATCACTTAATTAATTCTAAATTAATTCTTGATCATTACTAATTAAATAATATGATTCCATATTAATATAATAGAACTTATAATATATTAATATAAATCATAAATATACTATTCTCAAAATACTATCCATATAAATTGTGTCGGTGAAGTGCAACCCAAATGGACCATGCCGGGTCGGGTCAAGTACATACCAAATATAGTTATGGACTTAGACATTAATCCAACACAATTGTAGTCTGAGTCAATCGTCATAAATCGGAAATCGGGAAACAAACCTTGGACAAAGAGAATGATTATAATCCATGTCTCATGTCTATACGATATCTTGTAGAATGGAGGAATACTTGATCCCTTATCTAAGGGACACATTACTGATAAGATCAGAGTTCGACATCGACTTCTGAAAGCTACGATTGCTAGTCATATTCTGAAGTCATACTTGCAATAATAGTTATTAGACTTATCTAAGTGGGAGACTGTTGGATTAAGTTTCTAAGCCCATAACTATAACTAGTATGTACTTGATTTGATTTGTAGCATGGTCATTTTGGGTTGCCTTCACTCATGCAACTTGACAGGATAACTAGTGGAGAGAGAGAGAGAGAGAGAGAGAGAGTAGAATTTGTTATATGAATAATAAATTGGTACTCAGAATGATTTTATTAATATATTATAAGATTAATATATTATTTGGAAATCATATTATTAATTAGTATTTAATCAGAATTAATTTGATATTAATTTTGGGATTAAAGGAACTGATTAATAATGGAGGGGCTGTTTTGCATATCATTGATAGTTGTAAAACTGGGCTGATGGACTCCATAGAGTGGAGTGGACGAAATTTATGGGTAGGACCATAAGATTTCGTCCAAGGGCTCTAAAGAGGAGGTCCATTGGATGCTTAAGCCTTAAGCAGGAATTAGGGTTTCCTCCAGAAACCCTAGCAGCCCACAGTTATATAAGGAACCCTCCACTATGGCATTTTTGGCCTATGCAAGCATTATAAGAGAACCCTAGCCGATTTCCTCATCTTTCCTACTCATCCTTTGCATTGAGTGTTTGTGACTCCATTAGAGGTGCAACACTTGGGGCACTAAGCTTTCAGAAGTCAAGATCAAATAAGGATTGTTCTTGTTATTACAATATAACAAGTGAGGTAATCTTCTAACCCTAATATATATATATATATATATATATATATATATGAATTTCGAAATGATATATACTATATCAGGGTTATTGCTTTGGTGTTCATATTTGTATGTTCAATAGAGAAAAACTTAGATCCAAAGCAATTAGGGTTGCATTATCACATAGGAATGTAGATATGCTCAAAACCAATTAGTTTCTACATCAACGTCATCATCTCAGGATGCCCAAACAAAATTTGATTTTTCAGAGTCAGGTCCAGTTGTCTCCGAAATAATTTCCTCAACAAGGCAATTGTTAGGAGGACCATGGTTCGGAATGCGAACTACAGTATTTGGAATGTTGGGAGAAGATTCCGAGGTCTGTTTCAGGTCCAGGGGTGTCAGAGGCGGAAGAAGCGTGGAATTAGGGCATTTGACAACTATTGGTTGAAACTCAAAAATCAGAGAAGAAAAATTGTCCATGGTCTCATGAAGGGGTGACAAAGGTGAGACAGGGGTATCTGAATGTTTGTGGTTCAGAATGTCTCCCATAAAAGTTAGATTTTGTAAGTCCTTCAAGGGACGAGCAATAGGTTTCGGAAACTCGCTTCTGAGACCAGGTGCTTTAGACCAAGGATGAGGAAAATTATGAGTCGTCCTTTCATTTGCTTCAAGAATGTCTACGGAATTGTGTAAAGCATCTATTTTTGCATTGAGACGTTTGTTATCAGAAATCAAAACTTTTCTTTCAGAATAAGTGATTTCACATTAGTCTTTAAGAATGATATATTCATCTTTTGACATTACAAGTTCATGTTCTAAAAACTCTATTTTAAGCTTCTTATCCTTGAAACGTAATATAAGACAAATTAATTCACTCTCCATCTTCTCACTGGCTTCTATGGCTGACTCATAGGCTTTGTAAATGATGTTCATATCTGATTGGATCTGGGTTAGATGTGGTTCACAAGGAGATAAATCAAAATTATTATCAGAAATCATAGATTGTACCTGTTGAACGATGCTTCTACCGGATGGGTCGTTGGTTGCCATGTAGCAGTAGTTTGGCTCAACATCATCATCATCTCCCTCTGATCCAGATGACCAGTAGTTTTCATCACATTTGATGGTTTGTCTAGCCATAAGATACATGTTTCTCCCAGTGCTCACATCATCATCATCTCCAGATGACCAATACCCTTCAACATCTCTTGACACAGTGATAACGAAAGCTTTCTCACTAGCAGCCATCTCTTGAGCTCGACGTGCACAGTATGCAGAGTCCTTAATATTTGGTTTTTGTGGAGCATCTGCCAAGCAGTCTTTGTCAAATGGGTTTGCATGACCATACTTGTGACAAACAATTTTTGGTTTGTCTGACTTCAGAGTCTTGTGAGATTCTGAGGACTGCAACATTTGATTCATGACCTTGAAGCTCATCGAACAGTTGGTAGAGCTTCAGCTTCTTCAGATATCCATTACTCTGAAGACAAGATTTCACATTCCCCCATCCCTTTCCGAGACTGTTAATGAACTTGAGATTGTAATCTAGAGGAGTTCGGACAATCCCATGAGCTATCATGTTGTTGACAACGATTCAGTATCTGTTGGAGGCCAAGGCAACTGATTCACTGGGAGTTGTGGTGAAAGTATTGAACTCGTTGACAACCGAAGTCAAACGCTTATCTTTCATGTTCTTGGATCCTTCGAATAGGCCTTGAAGAGTGTCCCAAATCTCTTTAGCAGATTTTCACAACTTGATGTGCTCAAAGTGAAAAGGAGGGACACCAAACACCATTTCAAAGAATGCAACTTGATCAGCATGCAGCTTCTCGATATCATCAGCAGTAAGGGGTGTTTAGCGTTGTTCTTCCTGTCCCATGAGAGTTGCAGCAGCATCTCTCACATTCATTCTCACAGGAACATGTGGACCTTCTTTAATGGATCTCCAGATAGCTTCACCTTTTTCTTTTCCAAGTAAAAACCTTTCCATTCTGACTTTCCAGTGATCATACTCTTCAAAAACTAGCAATGGGGCACGAGAAGGGCAACCCATGCAATTTTCTATTTGCATTGAATACATTTGTTGAGAATTAGGATCAACCATTGAAACTTAGATATTAGAGCAGAAGTGGTATATACAAAGAACTTTTATCCTAATAACAGAAATGATCAAAATACCAAGGTAATTTCAAATCAACTATAATCTGTTCTTATGGATTCAAAGGACAACCACTCAAGCTCTGATACTAATTGTGAGTTCAAGGAACGATGCACAAGGACAAGGTTTGAAAACTCAAACCTTGAGATAATCAAAAGGTCGATGCATGCTCTTAATTGAGGTTCCAGTCAAGTCTGGTAAAACAAGTCGAGACTTGAAGTAAATGTTCAACAAAGTACACAAGCGTTTAATGAAGAAACTTTGAGTGTGATAAATGTAAAGAAAATAAATGAACAATGAGAATGTTATGAAAGATTTTGATGTGAGAGTAAAATGAAAGTGAAGTAAATGAAGTTTTATCTATCTTTGGAAGAACAATTCGTTGTTTTCTTGTCATTCAAAACACTCCTTATATAGGAAAAGGAGGTACATCGTACAAAATTGTGATACTAACATAGGAGTGGATAATAACCACTTTCAGACATCTGATTATCTAACTTACAAAAAAGGCTAAGTCCTATGAAATGTTACATCACATAAAAGACAAGTATAATAAATGTTCAAACACATGACTGATCTCAGATCTTCATTCTACTTCGGACTAAACTTCATCTCAACCCAAAAGCTTATCTCGGACCACTTCACATCTTGGACTCAAAATTGACTTCGGATCTTCATAACTTGTGATTTCTAGAGGTTCACTTTCAGGTTCCAACAAACTATGCACTCACTTGTTAAAGTGACGACTCGAAATTCGGGCAGCGCTTCACTTCTAACAATTGTCTTTTCCTTTGACGAAACCTAGTATTATTATTACTAATTTTTAGTCTAATATTTATTGCGACTAATTATTAGTCTAGATTCATCATTAAATCAAAGTCTACTTCAAGATCTATCACGTAAGGAACAACCAGGTAGGATCATATCGGAGGTAGGGACCATTTGGTATACGAAGTATACTGTTTGGAAATCTCACTTTAAACACCTCACTAAATGACAGCCTAAACGTCATCCCCGTAAGTAGATCAATTAGTATAATGACTTGGAATCACTGATAAATCTTGTTTATAGGTTCATAATAACGATAATAAACTTAAACATAAGTTACACTTAAAGTATGGTAAGCATAACTCACTTGCAAGGGGGTTTAGCGAGGAACCAGACTCTGCGTGGGCAGAACTTCTAAGCCGAAAGCTCTTCTTCTCGAGGCCTTATGGCGCTCTGGGGCTTGCTACTAAATCCTAGGGAGGGATATAGAAAAGTTCTTAATACCTTGGGAGGTTTGGGAGAGAATTAGTTGAAGAGGTGTGAAGAAAAGAGTGAGAAATGAGCTCTATTTATAGTTGTCAGCTCCTGAGCGTAGGCCTGTCAAAACATGCCACGACACGACAAGAATATACGACATGAAACGAAATTGGGACGGAATCGAAATTTGAATTCGTGTTCGTGCCGTGTTCGTGTTAGTAAAAAAAACACGACGTCGTGTCGTGTTCGGGTTAAAAAAATGGCACTAAATTAGCACGAAATTGACACGAAAGTAACACGACTCAAACATGATTAAAAGCCCACATATAACACAACAATAAAACGAGTTTGAAACGAGATACAACCGACTTATGCTTTTATCAAATAATATATTTGAAAATGTATTTATAATTATTTTAAAGTATATATATTCGTTTAAACGTTTAGAAGTGAAGCGTCTCTTTGGTTTAATAACTTTATAAAATTCCAAGAAAAGTTCCCTCGGCACTGGCAAAAATCAATCAAACGATTCACGATTTCACGTACGCCTCTTCAGTCATCACTCTTCCGAGTTCCGATTCATATTCCATCGGCTCTTCAATTTCCATCCACGATTATAAATTTGAGTAATTGCAGTGCAGATTATGGTTGCTCTGATGTTGTCTAGTATCGTCTCTACCATCTCTTCAATCCTCTACATTATCAATTAACATCAATTTCGAGCATGAACACTGTAGAACACATCGACTTAGCTCTTTAGTCTTCAGAACATAGCGACATAGCGACTGGCTGATTCCTTCATCACAACTATCTTGGCGATTTCTTTTGTTCTTCATCAATCATCACGGTAATGTTTTTCATCAATCAAAATTCCTTACTTTGTGTTCTTTTTTAGTTTAGCATATCGGTCATACAACTATATTTTCTGATTTTCTGCTTGACTTTTACCGCCATCATACAAGTATCAAACCCTAATTCATCTCCTCTTATTATCTTTACTCATTAGTATAAGACATCAATGATGATTCCTTCTGTGTTTTTTTTGCCTAATATGCTCTGATTTATTGTTACAAGGCATCAACGCTGATTCCTTCTTTATGTTTCTTTCTGATTGCAGAATATATGTTTTTCAAAATTCCTTGCTGTGTGTTCTTTTGATTCTATAATCTTGGCTACTTTCTGTTTGAGTTGTTCAATCTCAACTGCCTGTGCTTTAATTGTTGTGTTTTCTGAAAGAAGTTGTTTCAAGGCTGTGATTGTAATAATAATAAAAGTCAGAGTACAACTTCAGTTTTATCTTTTCTTGCCCGACATGCTCTTTACGTTTCTTTCTTTCTGACTGTAATAGTGTATCACTGATTAGATACAGTACCAGTGTATATATCATGTATAACGTATAGTGTATCACTGATTTTGTTTCTTGTTTTTATATCTCTGTTACAAGATGCAGTATCAGTGTATGTATCTCTCGAAAGTTAATGTTATGTGTTCAGATTTTTTTTCTTATTTTGGACTTTATGGTAATATATTTGTTTCTTTTTAACTTCACTGTAAATTTTTTCGAAACTCACTGCTATGTGTTCAGATTTCTTTCTTATTTCTGACTTTATAGTAATACATTTGTTTATTTCCGATTAACTTTCTAATTCTTTTTTGAATCTTTTGGCATCCTAGTTATGAAGAAGGCAAAGCTTGATTCAACAACAGAACATGTTGTAGTTGTGGCTCCACATGTATTTTTACTACCATTTCAACTTATTGCATTTCAGCAAGTTTACTACTCTTGCAATTCATTACATACCTAAATCTTATATTTTCTTTTGAAGGATGTTAACCTCAAAGAAGATGACATTAATGTGGTTGATGTAGATGTTAAAATAGAAGGTGAAGAAGTTCATGTCAAATCAGAAAGAGAACGATGGTCGAAGGTATGGAGGTTTTTTGAAAGACTTTCAATTGGTAATGATGGGAAGGAAAGGGAAAAATGTAAGAAATGCTCAAAAGTATATATCTGTGAAACAAAAAATGGAACATGAAGCTTGCCAGGTCACATAAGAAAGTGTGCTAGGAGAGATACAAGTGACATAGCACAACTACTTATTTTAAAATATGGTGGTTCAATGTCTATGAATTCCACAGTTTTTAAACACGAAAGATTTCGTGAGCTTGTGAGTGAAGCTATTGTCAAGCATGATTTACCTTTTAAATTTGTGGAGTATGAGGGGATTAGAGAAGTATTTCGGTACTTAAATGAAAATGTTATCACGTATACTAGAAACACAGCTAATTCAGATGTTGTGAGCCTGTTTAACAGGGAAAAAATCAGACTTAAGATATTACTGGAGTTAAACCCGGGTAGAATTTCTTTAACTTCTGATTTGTGGTCTTCATCTAACACGAATGGTTTTTTTGTGTGTGACTTGTCACTTCATTGATGAGGAGTGGAAATTGCAAAAAAGAATTTTAAGCTTTCAATATATGCCACCCCCACATAGTGGCATATGCTTAACATAAACGATTTCCACTTTATTGACAAAAAGTTGTTTACTATCACATTAGACAATGCATCAAGTAATAATACTTTTGTCAATCCACTAAAAGGTTAATTGTGCAATGAAGGTGCTCTTCGTAGTAATGGAAATTATTTTCATATTCGGTGTTGTGCTCATGTGCTAAATTTGGTTGTGCAAGATGGTTTGAAAGCTATTGTTGAAGGGATCGTTAAAATACGAGAGTCTATCAAGTATGTGAAGGGTTCTCAAGCAAGGAGAAAGAAATTTATCGATTGTGTGAAATATGTTAATATGAATCCAAAAACAGGTTTGCGTCAAGATGTTCCTACCCAATGGAATGCCACTTATCTTATGATTGAAAGTGCTTTATTTTATCGACGTGCTTTCTTTCATTTAGCACTTAGTGACTCTAATTATTTGGATTGCCCAAGTCATGATGAATGGGGTAAATTAGAAAAGATTTTTAGATTCTTGGAGGTATTTTATGAAGTTACGTGCATCTTTTTTGGAAACAAATACTCCACAACAAACTTATATTTTCCTCTGTTTCTATGGTTGAAAAAACTTTAAAAGAAGAAATGGTAAGTTCAGATAAGTTTATGAAGGAAATGGCTTCCAAAATGTATGAGAAGTTTCCAAAGTATTGGTCCGCGTACAGTGTGATTTTGGCAATATCTGTAGTTTTGGATCCGTGTTATAAAATATACAGTACGTTGAGTTCATTTATAAAAAACTATACGGAAGCGAATCTTGTTATCACATTGATCGTGTAAGGGAGATATTATTTGATCTCTTTAAAGAGTATGTTCTTGATTCACACGTGTCTTGTAAAACTTCAACAGTATCAAGGGGTGATTCAAGAAAGGTTGTGCATGAAAAGAAGAGTGACACGGTGTTTAGTAAAAGCACGAGAGACATGCTAAAGGTAAGAAATTACTTATTAATTATTTTGTGATCTTAACTTAATGTATAATTTTTTTCCTCTTAATAATTTTTTTTTTCACAGAAGTTCACAACTTACGAGAGTACAGAATTTGCTTTGTCTCAAAAGTCACAGTTGGAGATGTACTTAGATGAGCCAAGAAGTGACAATAGATGAGGATTTAGATGTTCTATCTTTTTGGAAAGCAAATCAATATCGTTATTCGGAGCTTGCTTTTATGGCTTGGGATATTTTAAGCATCCCGGTCTCCACTGTAGCTACGAATCTGCCTTTAGTAATGGTGGTCGTGTTCTTAATCAATATCGAAGTTCTTTGAAGCATGACATTGTTGAGGCTATAATTTGTACCAAAGATTGGTTGTTTGCAACTAAAGGTATTTGTTTTTTTTTTACTTTCTGAAAATTTGAATTTGGTGTATTAATTAACTTTTTTTTTATTAATTTTATGTTATGTTTTTTATTTTGTCTTTAGAAGAACTTATCGATGATGTCATGCAAATGGATAACAAGGATATACAAGTTGAGGACGTTTAGTACCATTTTATGTTTTTTTTGTCGTGTTTTTCGTTTTAAGCATGTATTAATTTGAGGATATTAGTATTTTTTTTGTTATTTTATCGTGTTGTTGTGTTTGTCGTTTTTTAAGCATTAATTAATTAAACAAAAGAAAATTTTATGCTACTTTTGTCGTGTTGTCGTGTAAGTCGTGTTTGTCGGTTTTTTAATAGATTCGTGTTCGTGTTAGGAAAAAAAAACATGACGTCGTGTCATGTCGTTTTCAGGTTATGCAAAAACAATTCGTGTCGTGTCGTTTTACGCATATACACGAAACGACTGCCCGAATTGACAGGCCTACCTGAGCGTACTCAAGAATTACGCTAGGCGTAATGGCTTTTTAAGGGTTATGTTGGGCGTACTCAAAATTACGTTGGGCGTAATGTTCCACGTGTCGCGATGTCGTGCAAATCCGTGGGGAAGTAGTGGCCCAGATCTTGCCACGTGTCACTCGCTGGTTAATCCCAAAAATTAATTATCTTCTAAAATCCGTAACTTTTGCATACGAGCTCCGTTTTTGACGTTATTTATATCTATGTGTAGGTATCGACGAGATCTACAACTTTCGTTTAGATTCCGTCAGCTAATTTTGACTTTATTTTTAAACTTATATTTTAACAGGCTTAGACAGTTAAAGTCCATCAAAAATTCATAACTTTGTCGTGCGTCGTCCGTTTTCGGCTGTCTTTATATCGTTCAACATCTATGTGTAGGTATCGACGGGATCTTCTCGTTTAGATTGTGTAGGCTAAGAATCAATCGATCTAAAATTCGATTTCCGAGCTGTAACTTCTTTTAACGAAGTCAGATTTGGACGTTCTCTATATGCACACTCTCGGTTTAACGTCTACTACGACTTTGTTTAGATCGCTAAAGCTAAAAAGTATTTTGTCAAAAATTTACTTTTTACGATACGCGGAGTCATGTCGGTTTAATCACGAAACTTTAACGGGCCATAACTTTTTCGTTATTAGTCGGATTTCAGCGTTCTTTATATGTACGGAATCCTTGTGACAATTACTATAATTTTGTTTAAGATTATTTATTCTAAATAATCTTCTATCAAAAAGTCATTTTTAACGTTTATTATCTCTAAATTGATTAGCCTGAATCTGCGGGCGTTACAGATGGTCCCTGTGGTTTGGGGTAATTTGCGTGTTTGGTCTCTAACTTTTTTTTGAACTCAGAACGTCTCTAATATTTGTTTTTGTTATGTGTTTGGTCCCTGACTAACCTAAAAAGACTATTATGCCCTTATTAATTTATTTTTAATTTTTTTTATCTTATTAAAAAGAGTAAATTACATGAATGGTCCCTATGGTTTGGTGTAATCTACACATTTAGTCCCTAACTTTTTATTTTAACTTGGACGGTCCCTAAGATGAATTTTTGTTACACGGTCCTTATTGACCTAAAAAGAGTATTGTTCCCTTATCTATTTATCTATCATTTTTTTCATTGTTTTTTTATTTATAGATTAATTGTTTGTTAATATATATTTTTTTTAAATATGTAGGCCCCTCACCACCACTTAACTCTTTCTCCTTCGATGGCCATGATACTTCTTCATCCCTCGCCAAACATTTCTACAACCTGCTAGTCTAGGCAGATGCAAGAAATCATTTTTGAAAATTGTTTGAGCAAATCCAAACCCAACATCCAAGCTGATGTATCTGTCTTTCTTCTCTCATGATATAGTAAGAACTAATCCCACCAAATGATAAGGCCCTAAATCAAACCCACCATCTCCGATAGGCAACAACCTAAATCCTCTCATCTCTATTTCCCCTCTCCAGTAGCCACTCGCCCCCAAACCATAATCTGCACTCTAAAGCTTACTTAACAAATCAATCTGAAACTCAATGCCGATTTGGGGAGTTTTCCTGTTTGAAAGCGGTGAGGGTTTTATAGAAAATATGAGTTTTGAAACTCGATTTCATAAAATCAATTAATTTATTAAAGGATTTAAATTTCTAACTCAAAAGAATTCAAAGACCAGATGCAAAAAAAAAAGCCATGGTGGAGGAGATCGAGACTGGAGAAGGATGATGTTGAAAAGATCGGGATAGTACTTCTTTTTGCTAGGATTGTGTTCTTCCGTTCTTGATTCGACTGTGCATGTCTAAGGCTCGATTTAGGGATTTAATGTCATGGGAATGACTGTGTTTTGACTATGCAGATCCATCATCACCGATAGCACATCGAGGCTAGATGCGGGAAAAAGAGAACCAAGATTTGATGAATTTTCTTGTGATGCTTCCTGCAACAGAAATAGAGGAAATAAAAAGAGAGGAAATAGAGGCTAGGGTTTAAATTTTCGGCGAGGTTTCTGATTATGTTCTTGGTGTATTTTTCCGACAGATCGACGACGACGATGGTGCATATCAGCAGTTCACGTTGCAAATTGATGGAGCAGGCCGATGACTTTAGTGTACATATATGTGGTTGTAGAGTACAAATCAAATACATATAGAAGTTTTCGGCATACGGCCGGATGGTTTCCATTGGTCCAGTAGTGTATGAGGATTTAGGAGGTTTTTTTTGGTTTATAGCTTTACACCCCATTCCCGAGTTCAATTTAAGGAGAAAAAAGAAAGGAAATGGGTGGAAGTGAGAGGAAAGTAAAAGAAATTGATGTTCTCGAGTTTCACTAAAGGAAGGAAGTGGAAAGAAATGGAATGATCACTTTCCCTCCTAACTTTCCTCCCTATAAAGGTGAAGAACCGTTATCCCCTTCTACGAATTGACGACCTCTTTGATCAGTTGCAGTGTGCATCTTGGTTCTCTAAGATCGATCTGAGGTCTGGGTATCATCAGGTGAGAGTGAGAGAGAAGGACATAGAGAATACTGCGTTCCCGACTCGTTATGGGAATTACGAGTTCGTGGTGATGCCATTTGGGCTCACCAATACGCATGCTGTGTTCACGGATTTGATGAATCGGGTATGCAGGCTGATGCTCGACCGATCCATTATTGTGTTTATTGATGATATCTTGGTGTATTCTAAGACCAGAGAGCGGCATGAGGAGCACCTTCGAGCACTTTTGGGGGTTTTGAGGCGAGAACGGCTTTATGCCAAGTTCTCAAAGTGTGAGTTTTGGTTACGAGAGGTCCAGTTTCTTCGGCATCTCGTTAACCAAGATGAGATTTTGGTCGATCCAGCCAAGATCGAGGTTGTGATGCAGTGGGAGGTTCCGAAATCTTCCTCACAGATCAGGCGTTTCTTGGGTTTGACAGGGTACTATCGAATATTCATTCAGGACTTCTCCAAGATTGTGGTACCCATCACTCGTCTGATAAGGAAGGGGGTGGATTTCTGATGGGGCCCTGAGAAGCAGTCGGCATTTGAGACTCTTCAATAGAGGTTATGTGAGGCCCCGGTATTGACCCTTCCGGAAGGAGTTGAGGATTTTGTGGTATTATGTGATGCATCCATCACCGGATTGGGGGCGGTCTTCATGAAAAGAGGTCGGGTGATTGCATATGCTTCGCGGCAGCTGAAGCCGCATGAGACGCGATATCCCACATGACCTGGAGTTGGGGGCAGTGGTTTTTTCCCTCAAGATTTGGAGACATTATCTTTATGGGGTCTGTTATACGGATACACGGATCACAAGAGTTGTGGGAATATTATGGATCAGTCGAACTTGAACATGAGGCAGCGCAGGTTGCTGGACGTAGTCAAGGATTATGACTATGAGATCCTTTACCATCCGGGTAAAGCGAATGTGGTAGCGGATGCTTTGAGTCGCAAGTCGGTTGCGTCTTTAGGTAGGGAGTTGTGTATGCGGGCATGTGTTATTGATTTTGTTGTGAGTTAGGATTCCTACCTACCTCTTGCGGAGTTCTCCTACAATAATAGTTATCACTCAAGCATTGGTGCTCCGTCATATAAGCTCTTGTATGGGCAGAGATGTCGTACACCGGTTTGTTGGGGCGAGGATGGTCATAGGGTGATGGGAAGGACCGAAGTAGTCCTTCAGACCACGGAGCTTATCCATCAGATCAGGCAGAGGTTGCAAATAACACAGAGTCGGCAGAAGAGCTATGCTGACCGGCACTGATCCGAGTTGGAATTTCAGGTCGGTGATATGGTATTACTGAAGGTCTCACCTTGGAAAGGGGTGATACGATTCAAGAAGAGGGGAAAGTTGGGCCCCCGATATATTAGACCTTTTCGGGTGATTGTCAGGGTTGGCAAGGTAGCCTTCAAGTTAGATCTACCTGAGGAGCTCAGTCAGATTCACAGTACTTTCCATGTTTCGCAGTTGCGGAAGTGTGTATTGAATGATGAGGCAGTTGTTTCCTTGGACAATATTTAGGTCGATGAGCGCATGCATTATGTTGAGAGACCGATAGACATTTTGGAGAAAAAGATGAAAGTCATGCACAATAAGGAGATACCTTTGGTAAAGGTACAGTGGCAGCATCAGAGAGGCTCCGAGTGGACCTGGGAGCCGGAGGCGGAGATGCGGGGGCATTGTCCTGAGTTATTCGCCGCGGAAGACTTCGAGGACGATGTCTAGATCAAGTGGGGTAGTATTGTAACATCTTGATGATAAGGTATGAAATTATTTCCGAATTGTGCATAATTCTTTTTTGGCCACAGCATGGTGATAAGCCTTTGGAACGCGAAGTTTAATGGGCCACCACGGCGTGGTGGCAGCTATTGGAGAAAACCCTAAAGTTTAAGGGTTGAGCCCTATTTAAGGATCATTAACCCCCCCCCCCCAACATAGCCTCCCTCACATCATCCCCCATTCCCCCAAATCGTTCCTTGCAAACCCTAATCATCTTTCCCCATTTTTGAGCTAGTTTGGTGCTTTTTTAAGCTCAAGAAAAAAGAAGGACGAGGAAGGAAGCAAAGATCAAGCAAACAAGTCCCCATTCTTCATCTTGGCACTCTTCTGGACCTTTGTAAGTGTCCAATACTTAATTTTTTATCATTACAAGTTGTTAGATCTTGAGTTTTGTCTCTTTAGTTTCTTGTTCTTGAATGTTGGAATGGTTAGACCTCATAAAGTTTGCAACTTTATGAATCTCCAGGTCAAGGTGATCTAGTGGTGTCTTGGATCTGGACTATAATCAAGTTTTGATGTCATGCGTAGAGATTAGGGCATAAATCCTCATTTTGACCTAATATGGATTCAAGACATGCATTGGGCATGAATGTCTATAAAGCACCAACCTTTGGGATGGTTTAGGTGTTTGAAGCACTTCTGGAAAGGATGAACTTTGGACTTTAAGGATTAAGTACTTATTGGTTAAGCCTTTGCATTGCTATGCTTTATGGTTTGGGTTTTGGACCTTTTTGGGTAGTCCCAATGGATAAAGTTGGAAACTTTATCCTTCTAGATCACATTTTGGACTAGACCTGAGCTTTGGAGCTCTTGGAGTCGAAGAAAGCAATTGAATGTATTAAGTTGTTGAAACTCAGGAAACCACGGCATGGTTGCAAGTCAACACGACGTGTTGGCTGGGGTTTTTCCCGACTGATTAGATGTTGGCGGAACACGGTGTGACCGAGGGGCAACACGGTGTGTTGGGTCAACATGGACTGCTGACTTTTGACTTTAACCAAGTTTGACCTAAGGGGTATTTGGGGTATTTTGAGTTGTATCTAAGGATTGGTCACTGTTTGATGAATACGTGACGAGTAGAGCTGATATTCGGAGTCGGGACCTATTCAGCTGTTATTCAGATTCAGAGGTGAGTTTTCCTCACTGTAATTGCAGGTCGAAGGCACCATGGCCGACCCTTTGGATTTGATATCCTGTTATGCATGCTATTATAATGTAGTGATCTTTTAGATCGGTATCCTGATATATAGGATGATGCTATGCTTAATGATCAGTAGATCTGTCTGACTATCTGTAGACTGTTATATGATGATCTGTTATATGTGCATATGTTTGGTTGGTGGTTGAGGCTTTACTGCTTTGTGCGTGAGCCAACATAATGGGGGCATTCCAACCCGATGCTTGAGTGGACCCGAGGGTATTCCATCCTGTGGATGACAGGGCCCGTTGTGTATTGGCATTCCAACCCGATGATTGAGGGGCCTGGGGTATTCCAACAGATGGTTGATTAGACCCATAGTGTATTGGCGTTCCAACCCGATGCTTGAGGGGCCTGGGGTATTCCAACCAGATGGTTGATTGGAAAACTATATATTAGATATTAGATATTATTAATATTATTTTTAATATTATTAGAAAACTATAGTCGTCGGGGTTTACTCAACAGGCGCTAACTCCATAGTCGCCGAGGGTTATCTCGTTTATTGACAATATCGTTTTCGAGAGTCCACTCGCAATACATGTCAATGGGTTTTTAGAGTACACCGGTGAACACATCGTTCACAACACCTACAGGTTGCGAGCCTGCTAGTGTTCCACTGGACTGTCTAGAATAGTCTGTGGTTGTCATCCATACTCTGCTAGATGACGGGGCCAACATTTGGGAACAAGGCTTCTCACATCGTCCACCTCTCACCCTTACCTCATGGTCTATATCACCTCTCAACTCATCATCCAACTCATATTTCATCTACCCATGTTTTACCCAACATATTATGTAGATATAAAATATATATACAGTTTAAATCATTTAAAACATGTATAAAATTGTTCATCCAGCATAGATAGCAAGTATACATATAATATTCACACATAGCACGTAGTTTATATAAAATACTTCATATCTATGTGTAAGATGAAAGTAACTATGCACTCACTTGGTATGGTGGTGACTCGGTACTCGGACAGCACTTCGTTATCTCAAAACAATTTTCCCTTGACAAAACCTAGTATCAATACCACTAGGGTTTAGTCTAACGTTAACCGCGACTAATTAATAGTCTAGCTATTATTACTATTATATAAGCGTTAAAAAATACTCTTATATAACTCATAATAATAGCCCAAGTAATTATTTTAAGGTCCTAATAATGTTACTATATTAAAACATAAGCTATACTAAAGATAGGGTAGGCATAGCTCACTTACAACGGGTTTTCTCGAAAACAGGGCTCCGCCGGAGCAGAGTTTCTGAGCCGAAAGGCTCTTTTCTCGGGGCTTCGGGAGTCTCGGGGCTTCCATCGGGTGCTAGGGGGTTTACCTAGACTTTAGGGGGGTTTTGGGGGCTAGAGAGAGAGTTTAGAGAGAGAGAATAAGTTGGAATGGTGTGAAGAATGAGGGAACTCGGCACCTCTATTTATAGGCTGGAATCCTGCTCTACTCGTCGAGTAGGGGGTCCTACTCACCGAGTCCATGGCCAGGTGTCACCACCTGGTGGCTTGCCTTGGGGAGAAAGCATTGGCCCATATTCAGCCACGTCACCCGATTTCGCCCAACACCGTGCCGATTTCTAAACCCCGTATCTTTCGCATACAAGCTTCGTTTTTGACGTTCTTTATATCCACGCGTAGGTAAAAACAAGATCTACAACTTTCAGTTTTACTCCGTCGGCTAATTCTCGACCAATCTTAAATTTAACAGTAGGAGGAGATTAGACTGTTAAATGATCGCGAAAAATTCGTAACTCCTTCATACGGACTCAGTTTTCGTCTGTTTTTTTACCGTTGAGTTCCTATTAATGAGATCTTCAACTCTCATTTAGGTCGCGTAAGCCAAAAACCGCTCGAACTAAAATTCGAGTTTCGGGTCGTGCATTGCTATGCTAAATCTTAGAAAATTCATAACTTCCTCATACGAAGTCAGATTTGGGCGTTCTTTTTTTGTATGTTCTCGGTTTAACGTATTCTACAACTATTGTTTAGATCACTAAGGCTAAAAGTCGCTCTATCGTAAATTCACTATTTACGCTTCCCGGTGCCGTGTCGGTTTTGCCGTAAAACTTCGACGGGCCATAACTTCTTCGTTATAACTCGGATTTCGGCGTTCTTTATATGTACGGAACCCTTGATACATATTCTACAACTTGGTTAAGATTATTTATTCTAAATAATCTTTTGTCGAAAAGTCGTTTTCGACCCCTATTATCTCTAAATTGACTAGCCCGGATCTACGGGCGTTACAATTATCTCCCCCTTAGGATGATTACATCCCAGAATTATCAATGAAACAGGGCTGTATAATGACTCCATACGTTATCTCTTCATCCCAAGTAATAATCGTATCTTCTATGTTGCTTCAAACGAGTATCTAACTTTCAGATTCTATAACTACAAGCGGTGCTCGATCTTGCACCTGCTCCCTATCTCACGTTGGACTCCAAATTATGACTTTCAAGTCACAATCTCGATCCTTATTGGACACTGCTTCTTCTTCTTAACAATCTTAGAATTACTACCATGGAATGATGTGTCATATTGTAATGACCTATCATCGTATGTTGCAACGCTTAGACTCAGGTCTCTTAGAGTCTTCCAGAACAGACTATACTTTCCTTCATGTTCTAATATCATCTTAAAAGGTAGCATTTCTAGCTACAAGTAACTGTCGCAATACCTCTACTAATCGCTTTGATTAATTCTTCCGACTTAAGTCAGGCGCTACATCGGACTTGGTTCTCTGAAACATGTAACATACTCGTCTTAGTCGGATTCAATTCGATATGACCATTAGGGTCGGAATAACAACAATCTTCTTAGTCATTACCGAAACAATGGTAACGACATACTTGAATAAAATGGTATCAATTACTAGCTTCTTGGTAACCTTGTGACTTTCCCTGATCCAAGTGTGAGTCCTGTGCTTCCGGTAGTATAGGCCTCTACTACCATTCACACCTACTCATACTCATCCAAAGTATTGTCTCGCAGTTTTCCAAGTCATTATCACAAAAAAAAAACAATTTTTAACACATATAAATGTGTCCAAACAATCATAAAATTTTCCCTAGACTCTACTAGGACTTCTTCCATGCGTATGTTCAATCATTAATTCTACTTCAACTCAGTTGGCAGTGGAAACTCCATACGATGGGATAACCTCAGGAATTACACCAATCATTCCATCATCCCACCGATCGAAGGTGTACTTCGGACGTACCGTACTCTTCTAAACACACTGTTATTTTACCATACATATTCTAAAGGCAAGATACCACTCTTATGATATCTTCCGATAGGTGTCATTCACTATCATAAGCCTTTTCATTTCCTCCATTAACTCAATTTGCTACGAGCCTTCACCATGACGTTACGTTCACGGAAGCATGCGTTCAGCGCATCGAGACGAGAATATAGACAGAGAAGATTTAGACGTATAATCCTCCTTATTACTCCGAAGTTACATGCCAGTTTGTAACACCCAAATTTTCAAAACAAATTTTCACTTTTTAAAACCATATAAATTCATCCACAATTGCTTTCAAAAACAATGTATCAATTTTATCTCACTACAAATCCCAAGATCAAATCATAATAAACTCTGTGGGTGTGTGTACAGATCATGCCGGCGCCTTCCCGCGATCACCACTGGTACCTGAAACACATAACACATAACACCGTAAGCATAAAGCTTAGTGAGTTCCCCAAAATACCACTCTAACACATATTAGCCACTCGAGGCTATGACTCTGCTGACCCTCTGGTCAGTGTGTCTCAGTGGGACCCTCCAGTCCCAACTCTCTGTGGGCTCTCTAGCCCTAACTCTATGGACCCAAAGGTCCTAACTCTGATAACTATGGATCATGCATATCACATATCATAATAAATCTCAACAGATAAATAGCATACAAATACATTGGCACATAACTATAGAACCTAACACACATTAGCCACTCGAGGCTATAACTCTGTGGGCCCTTGGGCCCTAACTCTGTGGACCCTCTGGTCCTAGCTCTTTGGACCTTCCGGTCCTAACTCTGGTATACACACAGCATAAATCACATAGAAATAATGTCGTGCCACAAATCACATAGATAGCATACAATAACTCTGTCACATAACTCTGTTACCACTCTAGGTAAAGTATAGTGAGAAGACTCACCTCGGGTAACTCGGTAAAGCTCGAACTCTGTAAAATCAGGTCTAGCCTCCGCCTAATCATGTAAAATAAATACTCTCAATCAATACATCTCTCAAGGCTAGACTATTCCTCCTCTTAGTACTCTCAGAAGAGTAAAAGACCATTTTACCCCTCTCATAACTCAAAGGCCCCACTATAGACCAAACCCTAAAAGTCAACCAAAAGTCAACCCTCCGGGTTACGCTACGCGTACCAGATGTGTACGCTGGGCGTACCCGGCAGTCTCTCAGAATCGGGGAACGCCACCCCGTACGCCGCGCGTATTAGGATTACGCCCGGCGTAAATCCCAGTTTCAGTCCCTTAGCTCTTGAGGTCTTAAACAGTTAAGACTCACGTCCAACTTTTAGATCTGACCATTTTTAAGCCTCTTAATCCATAAAGTCGATGACTTTAAGCGTTTGCATGGCTGAACAAGTCACTAACACCCAAAATATACCATTTCCTAACACTAGAAAGCCCAATGCTCAAGCATGATCTCATATCCACGACCAAGATGGGAACTTTATGGATCTATAACACAAATACCACTGAAATGGGACAGATCTAGGTCCATGGAGCACATTACGCTCATAAAGTCTCCACCTTTGGGACTTTTAACCCTAAAATGGTCCATGAAGCAACAAACCAAATGAAGAGGAAAGTTTTGAACTTTATACCTCCAAATGCAGCTCCTTCTTCTGTAGATCTCAGATCCAAACTTGCACTTCAAACTCTAGTCTCCACAAACTCCTCTCCTTCTTCTTCACTAGCACACCAAGGCACTTTTAGCTCCAAAATCACACACACTCACTAAGAACGATGAAAAGTTCTCTCTTAGGGTTTTACTCACTGCTATGGAGGCTGAGAAATGAGCCTTAGCATCCAATATATAGGGCACAAGTCAGAAATTAGGGTTTGCACCTGGACACATTACGCCCAGCGTAACCCTGAGTACGCCCAGCGTACTCAGGCGAGTCCGCGTCCAAAATAAGCGCATGAGTACGCGCAGCGTACTCTTGAGTACGCCCAGCGTACTCATTTGCTACCAATTCCTCTTAAGGGCTTAACTTGACACTTTGAATAAAAGAAGGGCTAAATAGTTGTACCTGAATTTCGGGATGTTACAATTCTCCCCCACTAGAACTAGACTTCGCCCTCGAAGTCTCACTCAACAAATAACTCTGGATACTGCTCGCGCATCTCTAACTCCGGCTCCCAGGTCATTTCAGAACCCTTCCGATGTTGCCACTGGACTTGAACCAATGGCACCTCCTTGTTTCTCAAAGTCTTGATCCTTCGATCCACAATCGCAACCGGTCTCTCAACATAATTCAGGCTTGCATCCACCTGAATGTCCTCTAACGGAACCACTGCCGACTCATCAGCGATACACTTCCTCAACTGAGACACGTGGAAGGTATCGTGAATCTGGCTCAACTCCGTAGGTAGCTCCAAACGATACGCTACCCTGCCCACCATGGCAGTCACCCTGAAAGGACCAATATACCGAGGTCCCAACTTACCCCTCTTCCTGAATCGGATCACCCCCTTCCAAGGAGATACCTTCAGGAGTACTAAATCACCAACCTGGAACTCAAGCTCGGATCGTCGCCTATCCGCATAACTATTCTGGCGACTCTGAGTGGTTCAACAACCTCTGTCTGACCCGCTGAATCTGCTCAGTCGTCTGAAGTACTATCTCTGTACTACCCATGACACGCTGCCCGATCTCACCCCAACAAATGGGAGTCCGGAACCTCCTCCCATACAACAGCTCAAAGGGTGGCATACTGATGCTCAAATGATGGCTGTTGTTATAGGAAAACTCAACCAAGGGTAAATACGTGTCCCAACTTCCTCCGAAGTCCAATACACATACCCGAAGCATGTCCTCGAGCGTCCGAATCGTCCGCCCGCTCTGCCCGTCTGTCTGTGGGTGGTAGGCGGTACTGAAATGCAACCTCGTACCCAACTGGAGATCGACTCAACCCCGACCTCTATCATCTGATACTCATCGTTGGACCCTTCGGTCCGGTCTATATCATTGGACCCTTCGGTCCGGTCTGTACAACACATCACCAGGACTCAACTCAACTCAAGAGTTTGGTCCGCCCGTAGTTGGAATCGCTCGTTCCAATGACTCATTCAACTCATAGCTTGGGGACCCGCAACCCATGTGTACTTCACTTATCCAATCCCTTCGGATTGGATGTCCACACTTACTCAGAATGTAATGATTCCCAATCATTGAGGAGACCCCGGTCTCACCCCTGGTCCGACCACCAGGCTCCCAAAACTCATACGTAGGGCTTTTCAAGCCTAAAACCCTCCTGTGTCATGCTCAGATCAAGAAGGCTTCCTCATAACAACCTCTCGCTAATTAGTGCGTATTACGGCTCCCCATAACATCACCACAACCTCCTACTGACTAGTGAGTACTACGGCTCCCCATAGTATCACAACAACCTCTCTCTGACTAGTGAGTACTACGGCTCCCCGTAGTATCACAACAACCTCTCTCTGACTAGTGAGTACTACGACTCCCCGTAGTATCACAACAACCTCTCTCTGACTAGTGAGTACTACGGCTCCCCATAGTATCACAACAACCTCTCTCTGACTAGTGAGTACTACGGCTCCCCATAGTATCACAACAACCTCTCTCTGACTAGTGAGTACTACGGCTCCCCATAGTATCACAACAACCTCTCTCTGACTAGTGAGTACTACGGCTCCCCATAGTATCACAACAACCTCTCTCTGACTAGTGAGTACTACGGTTTCCCGTAACATCACAACACCCTTCCCTAGTAGCTCCTGAAGCTGCGAGGATAACTATTGCGTCTCTGGCGGCGCAAGGCGATAAGGCGCCTTGGCGATAGGCGCTGCCCCCGGAACCAACTCGATGCGAAACTCTACTTGCCTCTCGGGAGGCACACCCGGCAACTCCTCGGGAAAAACATCCGGGGACTCTCGCACTATCGGAACGTCATCCATCGAACTTGGCCTCCCAGCGGCCTCTCGTGTGTCCATCACATGGGACACATACCCGCTGCAGCCTTGCTGAAAACTCTGTCTCGCTCTGGCGGTTGAACAAAACGCCGACCCACATCGGTTACCCTCGTTGTACACCGTAAGTACTCCCCCACTGGGGTCTCGTATCGTCACCAACTGTCGCTCGCAGTCTATGACAGCCCCAAATCGGCTTAACCCAACCATGCCCACTATGACACACACGTCCCCCATCGATATCGGGACCAGATCTATCGGGGACTCAACACCGAAGATCTCGAGTACACATCCTCGACTCACATTCATAACATACTCTGCTCGCTCGTCCGCTATGGAAACTCGTAGAGGTCGACTCAACGCCTCTCGTCGGCTACTAATGTGCCGACCAAACGTTATTGACACAAATGATCGACTCGCTCCCGAGTCAATTATCACCAAAACAGGTACGGAACCCACAAAAAAGTACCAGCCACAACATCGGGCGATGCGCGGAACTCCTTCGCTGTCAACTGTAAAGCTCTCCCGCGAGCCTTCGGTGCCTCGACCTTCGCTGGCCGAACCTCAGTAACTCTAGCAGCAGGTGCGGATTCCTCAATTCAAATACTCGGTTCTTCCCCGCTTAGGGTTCGAACCACCACCAATTGGTGCACCAACACTCTATCCCTCATGCTGTCTCCACCAGTAACATCGCACCTAATTCCGCAAGGTGCTATGCAACGCTTGATGATTTCTCTGACAAGGATCAAACAACTCCAGATACCAAGGTCTCGTATGCAACCTTCAGAACTTACCATCGTGACTACCTCTAGTCATTCAGGACCTCACACTATACTCTCACCGGACCTCCCAACTGTCCCGTGTTAACACTAACTCTGGATCTGGGAATAATGAACCATCATACTCCTCATCCTTGACTCCTTGCCCAACGTTCCAACATGCTCCTTATCACAAGAGCCGAAACCACATTTCCACCCCTTATACCTCTCAGAAATAATAGGAGTCACTGCCCTGATATACCCTTCTTGATCGCCCAATACCGCACCTAACACCTGCCCTATTATACTCAATTAGGGTGCATCCTGATCCTTGACCATTTCAGTCTCCACTGTCAACCTGCTCAAACTATATCACTCCCTCGCGGAAGACCTACTGCCGGATACTCTGATTGAAAAGTCACCATCAGTGCGATCCCACAGGGTTCACTCCAACTCAGAAACCGAAATCTCAACACCTCTTATGCCCCCCACAAGAAACGGAAATAGCACCACTCGGGTCACGGGAAGTGACATATCTACTATCGGCCGGCTCTCCAGCTCAGACCGTATCCCTCCATAACGCACCGTCCCTACTCTACTCTGATTCTTGCGACTCGAATGACATATCACCAACAATCCCTTGGAGCTAACTCGGTTTCGTTATCATGGGATGCTCCACTAAAACTCGTTCTTCCTGGCCTTCTGGGCCCATACTCCTTCACATCCGACCTTGGTCTAGATAATCGCTGCGGAATAACCGGCAAAACCAGAAGCACTCACCGCCACATTTCATGGTACTCGAACCATGTCCTCTCTTCTCAACCCGCCTCAAATCATGGTACTCAAACCACAAAATCACCCCTCGATCTGCCACCAATCATGGTACTCGAACCATGACATCACCTCTTGATCTACTACCAATCATGGTACCCGAACCATGACATCACTTCTCGACCTGTTACCAATCATGGTACTCGAACCATGATATCACCTCTCGATCTGCTACTAATCATGGTACTCCAACCATGACATCACCTCTCGATCTGTCACCAATCATGGTACTCGAACCATGACATCACCTCTCGATCTGCTACTAATCATGGTACTCCAACCATGACATCACCTCTCGATCTGTCACCAATCATGGTACTCGAACCATGACATCACCTCTCGATCTGCTACTAATCATGGTACTCGAACCATGACATCACCTCTCATTTTGCCACCAATCATGGTACTCGAACCATGACATCACCTCTCGATCTGCTACTAATCATGGTACTCGAACCATGACATCACCCCTCGATCCGCTACTCACAATCCTCCGGATCGCCACGGTCATTTCGTCAAAATCATACTGCGAATCTCTTCATCGCTAATACCGCTGCCCTCCGGCGTGTGCGGTGTTCCAACCATGATGTCTCTGAAACACAATATGAAGATACCAGAGACTCGATCGAGTATACTCGCACTCGATAACTCAACCCTACTTGTTCCTGAGTACCCAATGGATTCTTACTTAGGGTGCGCGCTGCTCCGGTGTCTTCAGTAGTACGGGCCCTATACTACCGTCCACACCGCATCAGTATTCACTCTAAGTCCTCCTCCTTGGATCCCAAGTCCCAAGTACTCTACTCTCTTTAACCATATGCTACTCACTAGCAGCTCTCTCATAACTCCTCGCTGCTATCTAAACACTCTCAAGTATCCCTAGCAGCAAAACTCCTAGACTAAGGCATCACATATCAGGCCACTCTAGTCCTAATAAGAATACCTAGTCTACTCTAGCATGCATAGCATAACTCATCGCATATCATAACATAATATATCTCATAACACTAATTGCAAGGGTATTTTGGGAATTCACCGTTCGGGCGCTGGCTGATCGTACACACGGCTCTGCTCTGTTTGTCTCAAAACTCTTTTTACTCTTTTAAAAAGTTTTTAGTCATCAAAATTTCTCTCAAATCCTCAGTTTGAGTTCAGATACGCCCGAAGATGAATCTGAATCCCTCAAACCAAGGCTCTGATACCAACTTGTAACACCCAAATTTTCAAAACAATTTTTCACTTTTTAAAACCATATAAATTCATCCACAATTGCTTTCAAAAACAATGTATCAATTTTATCTCACTACAAATCTCAAGATCAAATCATAATAAACTATGCGGGTGTGTGTACAGATCATGCCGGCGCCTTCCCGCGATCACCACTGGTACCTGAAACACATAACACATAACACCGTAAGCATAAAGCTTAGTGAGTTCCCCAAAATACCACTCTAACACATATTAGCCACTCGAGGCTATGACTCTGCTGACCCTCTGGTCAGTGTGTCTCAGTGGGACCCTCCAGTCCCAACTCTCTGTGGGCTCTCTAGCCCTAACTCTATGGACCCAAAGGTCCTAACTCTGATAACTCTGGATCATGCATATCACATATCACAATAAATCTCAACACATAAATAGCATACAAATACACTGGCACATAACTATAGAACATAACACACATTAGCCACTCGAGGCTATAACTCTGTGGGCCCTTGGGCCCTAACTCTGTGGACCCTCTGGTCCTAGCTCTTTGGACCTTCCGGTCCTAACTCTGGTATACACACAGCATAAATCACATAGAAATAATGTCGTGCCACAAATCACATAGATAGCATACAATACACATAACTCTGTTACCACTCTAGGTAAAGTATAGTGAGAAGACTCACCTCGGGTAACTCGGTAAAGCTCGAACTCTGTAAAATCAGGTCTAGCCTCCGCCTAATCATGTAAAATAAATACTCTCAATCAATACATCTCTCAAGGCTAGACTATTCCTCCTCTTAGTACTCTCAGAAGGGTAAAAGACCATTTTACCCCTCTCATAACTCAAAGGCCCCACTATAGACCAAACCCTAAAAGTCAACCAAAAGTCAACCCTCCGGGTTACGCTGCGCGTACCAGATGTGTACGCTGGGCGTACCCGGCAGTCTCTCAGAATCGGGGAACGCCACCCCGTACGCCGCGCGTATTGGGATTACGCCCGACGTAAATCCCAGTTTCAGTCCCTTAGCTCTTGAGGTCTTAAACAGTTAAGACTCACGTCCAGCTTTTAGATCTGACCATTTTTAAGCCTCTTAATCCATAAAGTCGATGACTTTAAGCGTTTGCATGGCTGAACAAGTCACTAACACCCAAAATATACCATTTCCTAACACTAGAAAGCCCAATACTCAAGCATGATCTCATATCCACGACCAAGATGGGAACTTTATGGATCTATAACACAAATACCACTGAAATGGGACAGATCTAGGTCCATGGAGCACATTACGCTCATAAAGTCTCCACCTTTGGGACTTTTAACCCTAAAATGGTCCATGAAGCAACGAACCAAATGAAGAGGAAAGTTTTGAACTTTATACCTCCAAATGCAGCTCCTTCCTCTGTAGATCTCAGATCCAAACTTGCACTTCAAACTCTAGTCTCCACAAACTCCTCTCCTTCTTCTTCACTAGCACACCAAGGCACTTTTAGCTCCAAAATCACACACACTCACTAAGAACGATGAAAAGTTCTCTCTTAGGGTTTTACTCACTGCTATGGAGGCTGAGAAATGAGCCTTAGCATCCAATATATAGGGCACAAGTCAGAAATTAGGGTTTGCACCTGGACACATTACGCCCAGCGTAACCCTGAGTACGCCCAGCGTACTCAGGCGAGTCCGCGTCCAAAATAAGCGCATGAGTACGCGCAGCGTACTCTTGAGTACGCCCAGCGTACTCATTTGCTACCAATTCCTCTTAAGGGCTTAACTTGACACTTTGAATAAAAGAAGGGCTAAATAGTTGTACATGAATTTCGGGATGTTACACAGTTCTAATACCGTAATTAAACGTTTAGAATTCTGAACACATAAAGTTTCCAGATCCGTTCGGCAATAGACCATAGATCCGATCATATAATGCATATCATAAATCATTTAGCACATAAACCATGTTAGGCATTTTCCCTAAATAAGCTAGTGCTTGTGTCAATTCAGGTGTATTACCTAAATTTTATTAGACACACTCCTCACGATTATCTCTTAGCATTCTAAGTTTAAGTCTAGAAATAAATCCTTATTCCTAGTTCGCTTAAACTAATGCTCTGATACCAACTGTGACATCCCCATTTTCACGGCCAGAAAAGACCGATTTTGTTTATACTTTATAAAAATTAGAGTACCCTTTTTAATAAAAATGTTGCGGAATTTGTTCCCAGAAAAACATGATAAATACGTTATCAATGCATTTCCGAAGAAATGTATTTATTCGTTTTAAAACATTGGAATGTCATTGTCAATACAGAAACATAAGCATAAATAGAACTTACATTCATTTTCACTAGTGGTTTATATCTCCTTAATCTCTCAGTGTAATGTAACTTCATATCGACACCTGTGATTCAAATAAACTGAGTGGGTCAGGTGGGAAACCTGGTGAGTACATAGGGTTTTCAACCCACAATAATATAGTTATTATGTTTAAACATCAGACAATCAACCCAATTACCCATCCCCATTATCTTCTTTACTCTTAAGGATCTACCCTAAAAATCAGTTATTCCTCGTTCATTTATTCCTAAGGATTATCCTAAGGAATCGGCATGAAATCCATCGTTGCCAGGGTTTTCTCAACAGGCACTAAATCCATAGTTACCAAGGTTTGCTCAACAGGCGCTAACTCCATAGTCGTCGGGGTTTACTCAACAGGCACTAACTCCATAGTCGCCGAGGGTTATCTCGTTTATTTTCAGTATCGTTTTCGAGAGTCCACTCGCAATACATGTCAATGGGTTTTTAGAGTACACCGGTGAACACATCGTTCACAACACCTACAGGTTGCGAGCCTGCTAGTGTTCCATTGGACTGTCTAGAATAGTCGGTGGCTGTCATCCATACTCTGCTAGATGACAGGGCCAGTATTTGGGAACAAGGCTTCTCACATCGTCCACCTCTCACCCTTACCTCATGGTCTATATCACCTCTCAACTCATCATCCAACTCATATTTCATCTACCCATGTTTTACCCAACATATTATGTAGATATAAAATATATATACAGTTTAAATCATTTAAAACATGTATAAAATTGTTCATCGAGCATAGATAGCAAGTATACAGATAATATTCACACATAACACGTAGTTTATATAAAATACTTCATATCTATGTGTAAGATGAAAGTAACTATGCACTCACTTGGTAAGGTGGTCACTCGGTACTCGGACAGCACTTCGTTATCTCAAAACAATTTTCCCTTGACAAAACCTAGTATCAATACCACTAGGGTTTAGTCTAACGTTAACCGCGACTAATTAATAGTCTAACTATTATTACTATTATATAAACGTTAATCAATACTCTTATACAACTCATAATAATAGCCCAAATAATTATTTTAAGGTCCTAATAATGTTACTATATTAAAACATAAGCTATACTAAAGATAGGGAAGGCATAGCTCACTTACAACGGGTTTTCTCGAAAACCGGGCTCCGCCGGAGCAGAGTTTCTGAGCCGAAAGGCTCTTTTCTCGGGGCTTTGGGAGCCTCCGGGCTTCCTTCGGGAGCTAGGGGGTTTACCTAGACTTTAGGGGGGGGGGGTTTGGGGGCTAGAGAGAGAGTTTAGAGAGAGAGAAGAAGTTGGAATGGTGTGAAGAATGAGGGAACCCGACACCTCTATTTATAGGCTGGAATCTTGCTCTACTCGTCGAGTAGGGGGTCCTACTCGTCGAGTCCATGGCCAGGTGTCACCACCTGGTGGCTTGCCTTGGGGAGAAAGCCTTGGCCCATATTCAACCACGTCACCCGATTTCGCACACCACCCTGCCGACTACTAAACCCCGTATCTTTCGCATACGAGCTCCGTTTTCGACGTTTTTTAAATCCACGCGTAGGTAAAAACAAGATCTACAACGTTCATTTTGACTCCGTTGGCTAATTCTCGACCGATATTAAATTTAACAGTAGGAGGAGATTAGACTCTTAAATGACCGCGAAAAATTCGTAACTCCTTCATACAGACTCAGTTTTCATCTGTCTTTTTACCGTTGAGTTCCTATTAATGAGATCTTCAACTCTCATTTAGGTCGCGTAATCCAAAAACCGCTCGAACTAAAATTTGAGTTTCGGGTCGTGCACTGCTATGTCAAATCTTAGAAAATTCATAACTTCCTCATACGAAGTCAGATTTGGGCGTTCTTTTTTTGTATGTTCTCGGTTTAACGTATTCTACAACTCTTGTTTAGATCATTAAGGCTAAAAGTTGCTCTATCGTAAATTCACTATTTACGCTTCCCGGTGTCGTGCCAGTTTTGCCGTAAAACTTCGACGGGCCATAACTTCTTCGTTATAACTCGGATTTCGGCGTTCTTTATATGTACGGAACCCTTGAGACATATTCTACAACTTGGTTAATATTATTTATTCTAAATAATCTATTATTTATTCTAAATAATCTTTTGTCGAAAAGTCGTTTTCGACCCCTATTATCTCTAAATTGACTAGCCCGGATCTACGGGCGTTACACCATACTACATCAACCACCTGTGCACACGGGCTCTAATATACTGTCACCAACCACCGCGACCAACAGACACCAATCTGAGTTGCATCCTAACCCTGGAAGTCACAAGCCTGTTCACTCTTTCGAACTCGGAAAACTGAAGAGGGCATGATCCGCGCCATAGATAACAAAATTCCAATCCATCAATCAACCATCCCACCTCCAGCTGCAAAACCCAAACCAATCATAATCATCGGCCCCTTCTTGAGTCTCGCGACTCGAATACCCGACCTTGAGCAAAACCTCTGAGGCCTCAAACCAAAGCTCACTAGGTCTGCACCACACAACCCAAATCGATAATGCCACTAGGGCTAAGAACACTTACCAGGTCCATCCGCATACCTGAGCAGCCACAACCAAAAGATTGACAGGAACAGAAACACTACCACAAATCATGGTATCCAACCATGCTAACCCCCCTGACCAGCCCTTAGAATCCCCAAAACCTTCCTTGATTCGAGTATGGATCATGTGCTTCCAGTAGTACGAGCCCAATACTACCTTCCACACCTATCCATACTTTCCTCAAGAATCATCTCGAGTCTTTTAAGTCCTAGTCTTGAAGATACTCTCAATACCCGCTCTACAACGAAACAACTGCACTAAAATACTTCCTAGGCTCTCCTAGGACTCACCCACACCCCTCTGCAATCAGCTGTTGAAGAATCACTACCAACGCCAGCTAATCACTTCACAAATACAGTTACATGCTACCAAGCTTAAATAATCAGTCGACTAAAGGGCCCAGCCCTACAACGGTTGGATTCAAACGAGAGTTGTGCAATAGGTATGAGTCCTTCATTCTAAGATTATTTAACCTTCATAACATGTTATTTTATTGTATTCATTTGATGGTTAACTTTCATCAACATGGGTCCCACAAAGCACAAAGCAAGCAACATTCGAGCAGAGAAGCCGACTAGAACTAAAACGCAATAAAATCGGCAGGTCCTCATACGAAATCCTCGATCTCAAACTCCCCGCACCACGGGTGCACCTTCGCCCTGCTCTCACTCTCCCCAGAGTGGCTAATCATTCCTCACGCTGACCCGCTATACACTGCACCCACTCATGAAACTCCCACCAACCCTGCAGCACTCGTGTATGCTAGCCATACATAACACTGGATCCTATAGACAGTCAAATATATGATCCTACACTAAGCCCTTCATCAAACAAGAACAGGAAATAAGGCCAAACCAAACATTCTCAATCTATAGAATCTTATTTATGTACAACTATAATGCATACAATAAGAAACTACAATAATGATGTTAATTTCATTTATAAGGAAGAGCCATAGGCTATCAGGCATCATATAATCAGGAAATTCTATCATGCAATTCCTGAAGATCCCTAGCATATCACTAGCATGTTGTTCTAACATATCACAATATCAAAGAACAGTGTGGTAATTTGGGGTCAACTTACGGGCTCCGACTGATCATACACATTGCAACCTCTTTCGGTTATTTTGAAAACAACTTTGAAAGTTATTTTTTGAAAACCTTTACTTTGAAAAATATTTTTTTAAAACCCTTTTTCCTTAGTTTGAGACTGGATTCACACGAGTGTTCCTCTAATTCACTCAAACCAAGGCTCTGATACCAACTTGTAACATCCCAAAAATTTCAGCAAAATTTAAAGTTTTCAAAACAACCCATTTATTAACAAAAGTGTTTACAATAACATTGTTTTCCAAAACATGACTTAAAATTAGAGTCTCCCAAGATCCAACCTGTTGTAAAACCAAGGATGTGTATGGTCACGCCTTCTCCTTGTCACGAATCATCTGAAGAACCTGAAACCATAAACAAAACTATAAGCACAAAGCTTAGTGAGTTTTCCCCAAAGTACCAACACACAAAAAATAACACACATCACAAATAACAGCATACTATGGGTCCAATCAACCATCGGGTTGCAATACCCTAGGCCCTCAACCACCGAGTTGGAATGCCAATATACTATGGGTCCAATCAACCATCGGGTTGGAATACCCCATGCCCTCAACCATCAGGTTGGAATGCCAACATAGTATGGGTCCAATCATCCTCAGGATGGAATACCCTTGTCCTATTGACTGATGCACAAAGCAGTCTAATCTCACCATATGTCATACAATGATATCGTATCCAATCAACCATCGGGTTAGAATACCCCAGGCCCAATCAACCATCAGGTTGGAATGCCAATATACAACGGGTCCATTCATCCTCGGGATGGAATACCCTTGGGTCCAATCAATTATCAGGTTGGAATGCCCCCAGTCTGTTGGCTCACGTACATAGCAGTAAAACCTCAACCATCAATCAACATATAACAAGTCAACAGACAATCAGGCAGATCTACAGATCACTAAGCATATCATCATCCTATCTACAAGGACATCGATCTAACAGATCATAATAGCACAAAAGCATGCATAACAGGATATCAATCCAATGGGCCGACATTGGTTCCTTCGACCCGCAAGTACAGTGAGTACAACTCACCTCGCACTGCCGAATAATACAGACGATCCCTGGCTGCTGGATGACAGATCCCCGAACTGCCAATATCAAGACAACACCCCACCAACAGCTGATCCCACAAACTGCAGATCCGCTAAAATTAATGCGCTATCAAATCCACGATGACAACCCATCAACATCCATCCCCTAACTCACACTATGAGTTCAAATTAGGGTAAAAGACCTTTTTACCCTTCTCAAGCTTGGCCTAAAGCTAAGGCCCCAACCAGATGACCAAAGGACTAAATCCAAAATAAACATATAAGGCCCAAATATGGCCCAATTTTCCAAATTGGGCCCAATTCCTTTTGTGGGCCTTTACCCAAGAAAGTGCAACAAGACAAAAAGCCCAAACCATAAAATCCAGATGGCACAACATGGCCCAAGACAATCCGAGCCCAAAATGAAGAGGCCTAATATTGTCGCGTACGCGGGGCGTACTCCGGAGGTACGCTCATCGTACACGAGGTTGCATAGAATCCACCATCGAGGTGGTTGATTAGGTATGCGGGGCGTACACCTCCCTACGCGATGCGTACCCTCGCAAATCCCATTTTCTTCATATGTGCTTAATGGCTTTAGCACTTAATCTCATACTTCAGATCCAAGGTCCTGAGGCATACTAGGGTCATAAATCTCCAACTTTATGACCTTACACATCTATAAAGCTCTTAATACGAGGTCTTAATCCATTAAGACCCTTCTACCAAAAGCATGAGACACTTCTAGCCATTGGGACCTCATTTTTATGACCAAGGACCCCTCCACGGGTCTGAAAGGATGACTCAAAACATCCATAACATTCCATTCTCAAGATGGAGCATTTGGGACCAAAAAGAAGCATAAAAAGACCCAAACATGAGATCTTTCAAATGAACCATAAAGGTATGAACTTTATACCTTTAGATGATGAAGAAAAGAGCCAAACTTCCAGATCCAATCCTTGCTTCAAGCTTCCAAGCTTCTTGATGCACATTTCCTTCCTCTAAAACACCAAGAACACACTTAAGGGATCAAAATCACACTCAAGGGGGTTTAGGGTTTTGCAAGAACGACTCTAAGGATTTCGAGGCAAAAAAGGTGGGGATAAATGACCATAAGGATGCTTAAATACCCCTCAAACCCTAAAACTTAGGGTTTCTTTTGGACATGAGTACTCCCAGCGTACTAGGGAACACCCTAGTACACTTAGCATACTCACATATACGCTTACCGTACCACCCCTTCTCCCAAAATTACGATCTTGCCACTAGGGCTTCTTGCGACTACTTCCTTCCAAAACAAGGGCCAAAATGACATACTGTAAAACCAAAAGATGAATTTGAAAATACATGAAAACCGAGGTGTTACATTAAGACCTTGAGTTAAGCAATTAATGGGGATGTAAAGTCATAAAGTTGGAAACTTTATGACTCTAGAATGTATTTGAGCCTTGGATCTGAAATATGGACGTAAATGCTTAAGACATTAAGCACTTATTGAGTTTTGAAGGATGCGAGAGTATGCCCCGCATACGAGGTGTACGCCCTGCATACGAGGTCAACCACCCCGATGGTGGTCAAAGGGTTTGGAGTACGCTCAGCATACCTCCGGTGTACGCCCCGCATACTCATATTGGGTCAGCCCGGATGAGTTGACTCGGTTAGGTTGACCCGGCTGGGTTCACTCAGTTGACTTAGTGGGTTTGACTTTGACTTTGACTTTAACCAAGTTTAACCTTTAGGGTATTTTGGGAATTTAATGGAAAGTGTCATTTGTGGGATTAGGTGCTGGTTAATGAGCTGAAATTCGGAGTCGGTACCTCATCAACTTCTGTCCAGTTTGCGAGGTGAGTTTTCCCTCACTTTACTTTTGGGTTGAAGGCACCAAGGCCAGCCCATTAGATTGTTATCCTGGTTTATTGCATGTTGGTATGCTGTAGTGATCTGTTAGATTTGTATCCTTGTAGGTAGGATGATGTTATGCTTAGTGATCTGTAAGATTTGTTTGATTGTATGTTGACTGGTTATATGTATGCTTATCTGTTATGTATATGTCGACATGGTTTATGTGTGGTTGGGTTGAGGCGGACCAATGTAGACTGAAGGCCAAGAGACCCAGGGTGTCCTGGATAGACTGCAGGCCTGAAGGGCGTACTAGTAAGGCCGAAGGCCCGGAGAACGTTCCAGATAGGTTGAAGGCGCGGTGAGGCGTACCAGTGATGCTGAAGGTTCTGTGAGCGTACCAGATATACTGTAGGACGGTGGGGCGCTCCAGTCAAGCTGAAGGCTTTGCATGCATGCTATCTGTTTTATGCTTATGTTATGTGTTGGTACTTTGGGGGATCTCACTAGGCGTTGTCTTACAGTTTTGGGTTATGTTTCAAGTACTTCGGATGATCGCGGGAAGGCGAAGGCATGACCATACTGTTGGATTAGGTGTCTAAACCCATAACTATTTTGGTATGTACTTGACCTGATTATGAGCATGGTCCTTTTGGGTTGCCTTCACTTATGCAACTTGATAGGATGACAAGAGGAGAGAGAGTAGAATTTATTATATGAATAATAAATTCGTACTCAAAATGGTTTTATTAATATATTACAAGATTAATATATTATTTGGAAATTATATTATTTAATTAGTATTGATCAGAAATTAATTTGGAATTAATTTGGTGATCAAAAGAGACTGATTAAATAATTGGGGATTGATATTGCAAATCACTGATAGTTGCAATTCGGCTGATGGATCACTTTGGAATAAGGTTGGACGAATTCTATGGGAATCCCATAAGGAATTCGTCCAAGGGCTATTCTAGAAGGGGTCCATGGGCTGCTTAAGGCTTAAGCAGTCACATTAGGGTTTCCACCTAAAACCCTAGCAGCCACAAGTATAAATAGACCCCATTACAAGGGATTTTTGGTAAAGGCTTTATGAAACCCTAAGGTGGCCGAAAATCTCTTCTCTCCTACTTAATCCTTTGCATTGGGTGTTTGTGACTCCATTAGAGGTGCAACACTTGGGGCACTAAGCTTTAAAAGGTCAAGGAGTTCTTGTTATTACTACATAACAAGTGAGGTAATGTTCCAAACCCTTTTATACATGTAATTTTCGAAATTGGTATGCTAGATTAGGGTTTATGATTTGGATGATTATTTGCATGTATAACTTGAGAAAAACCTAGATCCAAAGCATTAGGGTTGCATGTACACCATAGGAATGTTGTAGTGCTCAAAACCCATCACATACACATCCTCATGTTTTGGCTTATGATTTTGGGAGACTCTGATGTTGAACATATTTTGAAAACAATGTTTGTAAACAATTTGTGAAATTGGTTGGTTTTTAAAAAAAAGTTTAAATTTATCATGATTTTCTATGAGTGTTACATTTTTCTAACAAAAAATCTTTTTCTAACATTGTCACCTTAAGCTTCTTGTCTTCTAGTCTTCCTCTCAAGTGATACAGCTCGTGGGTCGCTATGTTCTTTTCATCTAAGGCTTTGTTGTAGTCTGTAAGGACGGCAACACACGTTTCATTAAGTCTTTCTAAGTGAGATTCACAATCATGCATGCTATAATTATTAGATTGAATCATAAGTTTTACATGTTTAACGATGCTGAGGGTCCCTTCCCTTGCCATGTAGCAGTAGTTCTTCTTTAGGTTGGTTGGTCCATCTTCTTCACTTGCTGCCACCATGCATATCTTTCCTCTCTTCCTTTTGTTGTCAGGCTTCTCATCTTCATCACCCGAAGACCAAACCCGATGATCCATACGAACTTGAGCTACACATGCTTTCGCTTTTTCCTTCTCCTTATCTTCCATCTCCTGATAGAATGCTTTGTCTTTCACCACATTTTCTTTACAGTCTCTTGCAAAGTGATTTTCCTTGTGACATTTGTGACAGACAAGACCCATCTTTGTTGTCTTCGGTAGTAGTATCGGAGTCTGTTGATTTGTTAGTCTGCGGAATTTCCTTGTGATTGGAACTCATCTGAGGAGCATTCTGAGGCTGAGGTTGGTGATGGGGGTTTATGGGATATCGTTGATGATTGTTCTGCGGGTTAAAGTTTCGGTTGAAAGGTGGTTTGGTGAACGGTTGATTTTTCCGAAAAGTGGGTGGTGGGAGTCGATTGAACTGTTGAATGATGAGTGCTATGGCATTTTGGAACTCTTTCTCATCATCTAGTTCTACATCTGCCTCATATAACTGTAGTGAGTTGATATGATGACTCTCTGGGATAGGGATACTGTGGTGCTTTGATGGCATACTGAGGAGCTTGATCCATTAAAGCAAGTGATCCACCCATATATGCACATTCTTTTAACACCGTGGATTCTTGAGCCTGAAGTTCACAATAGAGTTTGAACAGTGAAAGAGTCTGGATCTTCCTGTCTCCTTGAACTATCATTTTTGCAGTCTTCCAATGTCTTCCTAACCCATTCAGAAACTGCTGATTGATTTCATGGTTGCTTCTAACGGTACCAGCATTTGAGAGTTTAGTGATTATGAGGGTGAATCTCTTAAAGGAGTCATCAAGACTTTCACCAGGTAGGGCTTTGAAGTTGGTGAACTCGTTGAGAGCAGTGGTGAGATTTTTGTCTTGTGCTTGTTCAAAACCTTGGTAGATATTTTTTAGTACATCCCATATCTCTTTTGCAGATTTACAGTTGATGATGATGTCAAAGTTGTTTGGAGCAACGCCACACGAAATTTCGTAGAAGGCAATTGCGTCTTTCATGGCCTAGTGAAAGTTGTTTGGAGCAACGCCATTTTATCGAGGTCATCGTTGGTAGGTCTTTTCATGGCCTACGGACCACCTCCAAGTCTTTCCTGAGCACCATCAACTGCAATGGGAGTGAAAATAGGGACATGAGGTCCTTCTTTTACATATCTCCAAACATCTCCTCCGAGTCTCTTTAAATATCTTTCTATTCTTTGGGACCAATGATGATATTCACTTGCAAAAAGTATCGGTGCTCTATTAGAACCTCCAACACTGTTTGAAATGTTTAAAGAATAAGCTTGTGACATTTTTCCTTGTTTTAATGAGCTTTTAGTGGTATAGAAGGCCTTTTAAATCATAGTTTTGTTGAGAAAAAGCTTCGATTTTCTAAAAGGAGTTAAAAGGAAACCACTCTAGCTCTGATACCAATTGTTGAGAGAAAAACTTAATAAAAGTTAATAACAAGATAATATATTTCAGAATTGTAAGTTAATCTCAATGATCTTTGTTAGCTCAAAAATAAAAGTTAGATTGCGGAAAAGTAAGGAATGTAAATAGCAACAAGTTATATCAATAAGCATAAACAAATAGACACTTAGTTGAATCGTAACATGGTTTGCACTCAAACCATGTTAGTAAATGATGAACAACATAAGTGAAGAGGGACTCAAATAAAATATCAATCAGATAACTTTAGATAGAATAGATATGAAGAAATATTATATTGATAAGTTCAGAATTGGTGCATAAACATGAAGTGGAACCCTCTATTTATAGAGGTCCAAAACTTACAGGAAAATGATAAAGAATTACAAAGTGACTGACTTCGGTGTCTCTGAAAGGTAAACCAAACAATACTATGTTTACACGCATAATCAATAAAGATACTTGTCACAGTCTTCATGTTCTCAGATGTCTTCGGGTCTTCTTCTCGTCTTTGGGTTCCAAAAGATGACAAACAGACTTCAGCATCCTCTTCGGTTCACAAGAGCATTGGGTCTTCGGGTCCATTCTTATCTATCGAGGGTCACTTTCTTGTGTCAATATTTTTAGTCCAAGATATTTGGATAATATTGTGGGGTTGTCTGATACCTTTCCGTGGATATAAAGATCGTCGAAAACGGAGTTGGAACGAAGAAGTTATGACCTTTAGAAGTTAGGAAGGTTTTGGGTTTAGTCTAGTACGTTGGGCGTACAGGTTGTACGCTGGGCATACTAAGCATGGCTGATCGCGGAAGTTCAACCTGGTACGTTGGGCATACCAGGAGTACGTTGGGCGTACACGATTAGAACCCAAACCCTAATTTCGGGGTTTTGAGCCCTATTTAAGCTCCTTAACTTCCTCAAACCCTTTCCATTCTCAGCCACTACCTCTCCAACGTCCTCCCTTGAAACCCTAACCCTAGTTTGAGCCTTGTGAAAAAAAGGAGTTTTAAGTGCTTTGGAGTGTTCTTGGTGCATCTTGGAGAAGAAGGAACTCATTGGAGAAGTGTTGGTTGCATTGGAGTTTGTAGATCTCGACCTTGTTCACATTGATCTGTCTTCTGGAGGTATAAAGCTTGAATCTTTATGATGCATTTGTTAGATCTAGTTAGTTTTGAGTATTTTGAGCTTTTGACCACTTTAGTGCATAAAGTTTATATTTGGAAAGTTTGTGACCTTGTTATGGATAAAGTTGGAAACTTTATCCATCTAAACATCATATTTGATTCAGATCTGAAGGTTGGAGACTTGAACTTAATGGATTAAGTTGAGAAAGATGGACTTTTGGTCCCTTTGAGACTTAAAGACTAGATCTTGGTTGTTTGGACCATCCTAATGGATAAATTTGGAAACTTTATTCATTATGGAGCTATTAGGAACCATAAAAATGTGATCTTGGTCCTCCTATCATTTCCATGCAAGAGTTTTGATGTCTTAATGGATTAATAAGTTAGGATTTTAGCTTTTGGACCTTTTCTAGCCATGGAAATTCATAAAGATGGGAACTTTATGACTTAAGTCGATATTTTGAGTCTAGATCTGAATCATGGACAAAAGAACTTACTGGATTAAGTGATTAATTAAGGAGTGGGATCAGGCCGCGTACGTTGGGCGTATATTGAGTACGCTGGGCATACTCAGCAGCCTTAGAATTTAATTTTTGTTGACTTCTGACCAAGTTTGAACTTGGGTCAAACTTAACGATTTTGGGCTATTAATTAAGATTCTACCTAGTTGTGATGATTAGCGGATTCGTGGGTGAAAGCAGTGCAGAGGGGAGCATATCGCAGTGTTTCAAGGTTCTTCGATTCATGTGAGTTTTGCCTCATTGTACCTGTGGGTCAATGGCACCAATGTTGGCCTACTAGTTTTGGTTATCTTTTAGTGGAGGGATGCCATTGTAACGTTCCAAAAATCATAGATAAAAATTTCCTTTTTAATTCAACCCAAATCATAAAATATTCATATCAAACCATCAAAAAGTATCTCATAATAAAATAGTTATCAGAGTACAATTCCCAAAATCATAAAGGTGCAGAAACATGGGTGGTTGCGTTGCGATCAATCCGGGCCCATCCCTGTAACACTCAGTTTCGAATTGCTTCATTATTCGGGATTGTGGCCCGATCATCAGTTATCATAAGGCTTAGGGTCTTGGGGAAGAAAGGTTAAGACCCATTTGGATGTGGGTGATGTTGGCTATGTGATGAAAGGGTTCGGTTTGTACTTTAGAGCCCAATGGTATCGGTGAAGGCGTTGGTTCGGGCCTTTTATGAATTTTTGATTTTAGTTCAGTTGGTTTTCAGACTATATAAAGTTTATAAAAGTGTAGGGCTTCTTGTTACCTTTCCGTGGATGTAAAGAACGTCGAAAACGGATAAGGGATGCAAAAGTTATGACTATTTGAAGTTAGAGGGGTTTGGGGCCAAAACGGGTACGCATGGCGTACTAGGTAGGAACGCCTGGCGTTCAAAAAGGAAATTGGATGCGTGCCAACTTGGGAATGTTGGGCGATCCTAGGGGAACGTTGGGCATTTGTTGGGCTGCTTCAAAACTTTGTTTTTAGGGTTTGGCCCCTTTATAAGCATCATTATGGACCTAAACCTCTTCCATTCTTCAGCCTCCATCTTCTCTAACCCTAAGAACAAAGCCCTAGCCTCCATTTGAGTGATTCTTGAGCTTCATAGTGGTTTAAGTGTGTTTTTGGTGCTTGAGGAGGAAGAAGGAGCTCCTTGAAGAATCATTGATTGGCTTGGAGCTTTTGGATCCAAGCTTTATTCAGATAGATCTAGCCTCTGGAGGTGTAAAGTCTCAACCTTGATGGTTTTCTCATATGGATCTACTTGGGTCATAGGTTGTTATGTTTTGTACCTTGAAGATGAAGAAACTTGGTAATCAAGCCTTGGTTGGAGTTGAACTTCTAGATCTAGATTCTTCATCACAATTGCAAGCAACTAAAGGTATAAAGTTCTCATCTTGATACTTCTACATGATAAGATCTAAGTTAGGGCTTAAATTATGCATGTTATGGTCTTTTGAGGCTCTTTGTGAGTTTGAGTCACTCCAAGAGCCTAGGATTATAGATCTTGCCTTTTCTGATTTGGATTTGACATAAAGTTGGAGTCTTGATGCATTAAGTTCTCCCATGCTTGAGTTATAGGTTACTTTAAATACAATGTTTGACATGCAAAAACACGAACGCTTTCACAACAATCGACAACCAAATTATTTCAAAAAAAATTAAACACAAACGACAGGCAAAATTCATTTCATTCACAAAAATATTCAACAAAATATCTAAAACAACAAACGACAATTTCTTAAATTCATATAATCAACATTTCTAACATGCATTAAACGTCGGTTACAAATACTGAACAAAAGTAGACGTAACGAAAAAGAAAAAACAAAAAAAAAATAGATATTGAATGCATTAGAACTAAACCACGTCAGGGTCCTGAAGAATTAAATATCCTCAAAGGCCCAGCACGAACCAGAAAAAAAGGTACTTATTGTTATTATAAGCTTTTATTTTTTAAACAAAATATATATTAAAAAACACTGGGCTCTGTGCAACTGCCCACTTCCCCCCCCCCCCCCCCCTCCTCAACGCCCCCATGAACCACACTAACTAAACCCAAATATCCTAATAACATCGATCACCGCCATAATAGCCAATGAAAAATAAATAAATAAATAAACAATCATTACATTAAGAGTAAAGAAAATAACACGTTGGTAAAACCACAATTAATAAATGCACAAATCTTAATAACATCAATCACCACGGTCACAACCAATAAAAATAACTAAGTAACAATTACAAGTTAGGGCTAGCCCATTTGGCTAACATGGAGGTTCTAATCTAACTACTAACAAGGAGATTATGGGTTCAATCTCAGGCAGAGAAGATTTATATTTAAAGAAATTAAATAGTCTCCTATTTTTTCTTCCTACTATTCTCATACCCATATGAAATTGAGATAAGTCGATGGAGGATATTTAATTTCTCTTATATTTATTTGTCGTTTAAAAAAAAAAAAACTAAGTAACAATAATCACCTCGAATACCAATCCGACTTAAATTAATGCATGTCGCCTCTTTAACTGCCTTCAACTTGGCATACTTAATAATCTCCTTCCCCCATTTACAGCTACACCATACTACCAACAAAAAGTTTTTAAACCCTACCTCCAATCACGGACAAAGAAATTCAAGATCCATTGAAGAAAACTATGACAACTTTAATTCAAAGTCTGGTCAAGCAACAACAAACTATCAAAAACAACCTCACAATCGACTACCAAAACCTACTTCGACAACTATAAATGAAGGAAGAAACTACACAAAACATAGAATGTGAAACACCATTTACCTATCAATCACTCTCACAACTACTTTTATCATAATCACAAAAACGTAGAGCTCGCTAACCTCAAGTGCTTACGTTTCTCCATCATACTCACCGAAAAACTCATCACAACCTATGAGGAAATGGTACTCATCATTAAAAAGGATCCATGAGAAGACAAATCTATGCGTATCAATGATTTTGGTAAATGTAGAAATGTTGTTCATGTTACAGTTTTAACATCGATGTACAATGTCAACGTAACAATATCATGAAAATTTATTTTGAATTATGATCATCTTAGTAATTTCGTGAATGTTACACTTTTAACATTTTCACTTTCACATCATTCCTTCGACTCAGTCTCGACGCACTTCATCAACCTAATTCAAACTTGTGTCGTAGTGCGAGACTTTTCACTAGTTTTTATAAAATCATGATCAAGATAAAATCACTTGTTCATAAAACCATAATTCAAAAAAAATCCAAGATCAGAGTATAAGTGAAATTATTCTGGAAGTCTCAAGAACATAAAAGTTGTTGATGTGTGTATGTGTACAATCACGTCTTCGCTTTTCCATGATCAAAAGAAGTACGTGAAAAACATTTAATCCACAACTGTAAGCCAAAGCTTAACGAGTTCCCCAAAATACCATATACCACAATACACATACAATGCATACAAATAAAGACTCGAATCTCGTGTCGATCCACACACTGACCAATCTCTCAGCTCTCGTTCTGATCTGACTGACTACAACTAACAACTAACGACTCTAGCACACGTCTAGTCATGGCTAACAGCTCTAGTGCATGTCTAGTCATCCCAACGGTCAACGGATCTCATGTACGTCTAACCCTAAACATGAGTAATTTGGGCTCTTAGCTCTCGTGCCGGTCCACCGTAAACTCCCTACACATAACATACCAACATATCATACATGCAAAGGACTATACCAGCCTACTTTCCTAATCAACATACTACAACATAACAACATCCTAACATACATAGGACACATACTATAATATACAATATAATGAGAAAACTCACCTGAGTTCAAGAGCCGAAAGACCAAACACTAGAAGTCCTGCATAGCCAACTACTCGCACCACCTAATCCAAACAGTGGTCAATCTACAACTCAAAGCCCACAATTTGACCAAAAATCAAACCGATCAAAAGTCAACCGTCAACGGTCACGCCAAGACCAAGGATCAGTCGCGATGTTATCATGGTATATAAAAGTAGTATATAGAATCATTAAAAAGATGACAATGATGAATATTAGAAGAATTAACTTGTATTTATTTTTTTCTTTTATAAATTTGAATTATGTTTTATATCTAATAACTAATACGTTAAACATGTTAAGAATTTATCTAGAATGTATTATTATTCGATACAATTATCGTAATTATTTTATTCAAAAAAATTATTATTATTCTAATACTGTAGTGTTAGGAATTTATCTAAAATGTACTATCACTCGACAAAACAATCGTAACTATTTTATTTAAAAATATTTTTATTCTAATAATATAGTTTTCTAATTATATATAAATGACCAAAAATGTAATTTGGTTGTTATTTTAGATAAATTATGTCACAAATTATAATAATATAGTTTTGTGATTATATATAAATCATAATATTTGATAATAAATACAAAAATTAATAATCGTGAAATGGATATATTAATTGTCGCTAATAAATTAAGCAATAGGATCCGTGGCGCAATGGTAGCGCGTCTGACTCCAGATCAGAAGGTTGCGTGTTCGATTCACGTCGGGTTCAAATCCCTCAAACATCCTAAATCTTTTTCAACTGTTTCTGTCAACCAACAGGTTCTGTGCTAAAATTATTAATCGAATTATGCTTTTGCTTATTAGCCTTAGTTACGAAGATAGATAAGCATTTATAGTAATGGGTATTCATAACAAATATTCTTATATCATATATGGGCTAATTTACAAATACTTTTTGAACTCTAAATATATCAAATTCATTGTCTACAACATTATATGAGCATGTATGGCAATAAGCGTTGGAGAACTTTTAGCTCTACAATAATTTGACTACCACTTGTTAGAAATCAAATGGATCAAATTTAAGCTTTCTTAGGGCTGAAATTAGTGTACAAAGTATGGCGTTTTGCTGTCAAAACAGAGGAAAACAGGGACAGAAAGGAGCTAAACCAAATGGCCTTTTTTTTTTTTTTTTTTTTTGATAAAATGAAAAACAAGGTTACAAAGGTTAGAAGGAAAAATGAAGAGTTGTTGTCTTAATTCTTATGCTTCCATTCTACATATAGAAATACCAGTTACAACTACAACTTAAAGGCAATAGCTAGTCAAACAAGAAAATCTACACACATATCCTTAAAGCAAGGAAAGAATGGGTGTGGTGTGGTGATTGTTAGGAACCGGACCGGGTACACGCAGCGGAAACACACTATCACACACACACAAACTCACGAAAATAAAGCAAGAAAAACACAAGGATTTTACGTGGTTCGGATTCGGTGCAAATCCTACATCCACGGGCTGCAACTAGAGAATTTTATTAAAACTCACAAGATTACAATTGGCTTGACACTCTACACTTGATGTTCTCTCAAGTTTTTGCACACAAAATATGCAAAACATACATGCATATATATAGGTATATTTGTGAGCCGCAATATGCACAACATTGCCGCAAAGATTGAAAAATGCGTAGATTTTTCTTTAGCCGTCCATTGATTATTCCACCGAAAGTTCGCGTCCAATTCAAATGTTCAATTGTTGCGTTCACATTAGAGATAGTGACAATAAATATTAAACAATTGATTCCACCGTCCATTCAACAATTCAATTGTTTTAATTTCCAAGTTTCATTTATGGCCCTTGAACTCTTAGGAACTTGTCAATTTGTTCATGACTCCATAAATCTTAACAATCTCCCACTTGGAGACTTGAACAAATTAGTCTTTCTCCGCCATCCAACTCTCAATTACTCCAGTAATCTTAAAAAACAACCAAGTCCTTCAAGCTTCCAGTTCCAAAGAACAAGCTAAAACTTAGTTTGATTTCTCTAGTTGCAGCCGCCCCTCATCATCAATTACTAGAAAGAGCCAGTTGAAGCTCCCACTAGCTCCAACTCAGCCATGGCTAATCTCGCCACCGACTCATCCTCTGTCTCAACTGATTTGGACACTCCACCGGATCCAGAGATACACCGAGGACCACTAACACTCTCCAAACATAGCAAACATCCAACAGGAGAGAAATTTTCAGTCTTAGTCTTCAAAACCCAACGGCTCTTTGTAACTGTACCCGGAACACACCCCGTGCTCCCACTGTCACAGAATCCCCTGAATGGTTTAGAATTTCCGACTCGTCCAGCTAACATCCCCTTGGCTCCAGAATTCATGTTTGCAAAATGAACTCTCTTAGCAGTAGATTTAGCGAACCAGATTTTGTTTTGCTTAATCGGGATGGTCATACTTCCCTCAGCAGGTACCTCAACCATATACAATGACCCACGCTTCATACCTTGAGCAATCACCGAATTACCATTGACCACCATCCATTTACCACCACCAAACCTTACTTCCAGTCCTTGTTTATCTAGCTGACCAACAGAAATCAATTTTTTCTTCAGCTCCGGAATAACCCTGACATTCTTCAGGCTCCATGTAGTTCCCAATGAAGTAACTAGATCAATATCTTCTATGCCCGTTACTTGAAGCATCTCGTCATTTGCTAACCGTACCTTTCCAAAATCTCCTTTTTTTAGATTCACCATCGTTTCCCCGTTGTCCATGGCGTGAAACGAAGCCCCTGAATCCATGACCCAAGAGTCCACAGAACTTTCCATATTGAGTATCAGTGCATCATCCTCAGACACACTCTCAGCACCAGCAATGTTTAATTCTTTCTTTGGACATTGACTCTTAACATGTCCCACCTCTTGGCAGTTCCAGCATTTCACATTCTTCAAAGTTCTAGAAGAACTTTTTCCCCGACTCCCACTGCTCCTGTTATTCCCTCTACCTCTTCCGACATTTAATAAATCAGAAGAAGAAGATCCACCTTGATTCTTGCGTCTGATATCTTCGCCAAGAACCAAATCTCTAACCCCTTCAAAAGTCATACCACTGGTCCCCACGGAACTCGTAACAGCAGTAACTGTTCCGGACCAGCTATCAGGTAGAGAAGCTAGTAGCAGTGATGCTTGAGTCTCGTTATCAAATTTAATTCCCACAGATGATAATCTGGACAGAATTGAATTTAGATTGTTAATGTGAACCGTAACTGAGCCTTCGTCATTCATCCTTGTAGTGAACAACTCCTTCATCAAGAACACCTTGTTAGCCGCCGATGGTTTCTCATACATATTTGACAGAGCCTCCATCATACCACGCGCCGTGGTTTCATTCATGATGTTGAAAGCAACGCTCTTCGTCAACGACAATGTAATAACCGCCTTGGCTTTCTTGTCCTTTGAGTTCCACGCATCTTCAAAAGCTTTTTCCATTTTCTCCGGTTTGTCTCCGAGTACCATGTCCAAGTCTTTCTGACATAGCAATGCTTCTAATTGCATTTTCCACCAGCTAAAATCAGAACCGTTGAACTTTTCGATTACAACCTTGTCTTCAGCCATTACGACAAACAAGATACAAATCAGGTACACTCGTGCGTGAAAAAAAAATGATTGTACCCTCCAAAACCTCGCTAACCTGGCTCTGATACAAGTTGTTAGGAATTGGACCGGGTACACGCAGCGGAAACACACTTTCACACACACACAAACTCACGAAAATAAAGCAAGAAGAACACAAGGATTTTACGTGGTTCGGATTCGGTGCAAATCCTACATCCACGGGCTGCAACTAGAGAATTTTATTAAAACTCACAAGATTACAATTGGCTTGACACTCTACACTTGATGTTCTCTCAAGTTTTTGCACACAAAATATGCAAAACATACATGCATATATATAAGTATATTTGTGAGCCGCAATATGCACAAGATTGCCGCAAAGATTGAAAAATACGTAGATTTTTCTTTAGCCGTCCATTGATTATTCCACCGAAAGTTCGCGTCCAATTCAAATGTTCAATTGTTGCGTTCACATTAGAGATAGTGACAATAAATATTAAACAATTGATTCCACCGTCCATTCAACAATTCAATTGTTTTAATTTCCAAGTTTCATTTATGGCCCTTGAACTCTTAGGAACTTGTCAATTTGTTCATGACTCCATAAATCTTAACAGTGATGTGGTCTAAAAGGTTGAACCATGTCAACAAAAAAAAAACATGGGCCATCTTTTTTTTTTTTTAAAAAAAAAAAATTGACATTTATGTTCAATATTAACTTCTCTTCCAACTTGTCACGAGTCGGGGAATTTTGTGAGGTTGAATGTCAAAGTTCTTGAACAGCTGCATTGGAAAGAAATAGGAAACATTCATATTAATTCTTTTACATGTTTATGTGGAACCCATTATTGTATAATAAAAAAAATGATATATATAGAGAGAGTATGTATGAAGAGAAAAACTTACCCTGTTTCAAAATCCTTGTAAACCCCAACCATGGCTTCAGCCTTGTGATAAAAGGTATCCTTGAGTGAGATCACAATACTCTGCAAACCATACGATTTTGATCTAATGAATCCAGCAACCTTAGCAACATTCAAATTATCAAGTGCTGCATCCACCTCATCCAGTATAAAGAATGGCGATGGCTTGTAACTGGAACAAATTAACAAAACTAAAATGACATGCATATATACCCTTAAAAGTTCAAACACGCATGAAATGAAATATTTTTTAGAGGGGTAGGTACGTACCTGTGGATGGAGAAAAGTAAAGCAAGGGCTGCAACCGTCTTTTCCCCACCTGATAGTTGCTCCATATCACGGAAACGCTTTGTAGGTGGCATAGCACTGTACTTTATTCCATGCAAAAATGCTTCTTCCTCGTTTTCCAAGTTTAAATATGCACTGCCACCTAACGGATGTGTGCTGCTCTTTGTCAATTGCTTATAGATTTTGTCAATGTTACCAGATATATGCTCGAAAGCTTCCATAAAACGCGTAAGCCTGTAAAAAAACAATTTAAGAAAAAACAAAAGAAATGTTCATTTTGTTAACTTATAAATTTACCTTCTGGTCCTCACAGCTTCAAACTCCTTGCCTATCTTTTTTGCTTCATCTCTGGCCAATTCAAACTCTTTGATGGCTGTTTTCTCTTTCTCCTGCAATGCAGCGTATTGATCTAGGGCTTTCAAGTTAGGGGTAGTTTGGTCAATTTCTGATATTATGCTTCCAATTTTCTGTTTAAACTCTGCTTCCACCTTCTCCCTTTCAGCAGGTGTCGTGTTATGCTGATGTGACCTACCAAGTTGACTGAAATCATACACCGGTGCTGACTCATCAACATCCATTGGATCAGCCACAGTTGGAAGGGTAATTTGGTCTAAATCACACTTGTCCAAAATATCCTGTTTCTTGGAGTTTAATTGTGTGATTAGAGTCTCCTTAGCATCTATCCTGTTTTTAAGTTTTGTTATATTGGTTGTACAAGTAGACATCTTTATTTTCCATTGTTTCATCTCTTTCTCACACACCTCTGATTGTGACTTCCACTCTACAAATCAAAGAAACAAAATCATCACAAATTATTTTTTTTATCAACAATCTACAAGAACATGCATTAATTATTACATACCCTGTATTTCTTCCTTTAATGTAGCAAACTCTTTGGTGACTTTCTCTATACTCGATTTAACTTCTTTCTCTCTCTCATCAACCTCAAGCAAACCTTTTTTTAATTCATTCTTTGATAATGTCAGCTTAGCAATTCGATCTCCCATGTCTCGCTTTTTCTCATACTCCAGCCTGAAAATAAACACAAATATCATAGAGATTAATTTAATTAATAAATCTTTTTAATTTTGAAACAAGCTGCAAATTCATAAACATACTGGTATTTGATTTTGGACTGCTGATTATGCAAACGAAGCCTTTCATCAGCCAATTCATGGTGGCTTTTTTCATACTCGTGGATATTTTCCACCCCAACAGACTCGCTGAATCTTTTGTAAATTTTGTCAACAATCTCATTAATCCTCTTCTCGAGTGATAAAATCTTGTGTTGTCTTGAGGAAATCTTATTTCTTATCTGCAATAAAACCCTCGAATCAGATCCTGTATATAGTCAACCAAATCGCTGACTTATTGTCGTAACACCACCTCAAGAAGACGAGGTTCGATATCACCAATTTTACTTTTTATATTATTGTATTCCGAAATCAACTTTGATAGTTTCTCGTTTGTATATACCTGCAACAGAAAAATGATCAAAAAAAAAACGTGATATCATATCAGAGGATCAGGAAGTTTGATAAGAAAAGTTCAACAACCTTCTCAATCTCTGCATACTGAATTTTCTTTTGAACTCCATTGATCTTCACAGATGCTTCAGACTCCTTTAACTGCATTTCTCTTATAGACCCCACCTCTTGCAACTCAGCTTCAAACCCTTCTTTTTCTTTTTTAAGATCTGAAAAATACTTCCATGTGTAAACAGGAAGATTAAGAGAACTTATAGGTAAGTTAATGCAAAAATAACAAACCTTGTATTTTCTTTTTTTGTGACCTTGCATTCATTTCACCACTTGTGCCAACAGTCATGGTGCCAGCCTTTGTTAATAAAATTCCATCAATGGTTACAACTACAAAGACATCAAAACTTTAAAATTTAAAAGATGATCACCATTCTTCCTGTAGAAGAAAATCAAAATATGTAGTACGTGTTTAATTTACCTCTAAATCTCTCTCCTGTCCAACTCAGATGCTTAGCTTCATCAAGATCATCACAGACTAAAGTATTCCCCACAGCAAACATGATGGCCTTATTCACTACTTGATCATTTGTTTGATTGTTAAGTAAACAAGCTTATAACTGATTGCATGTGGTGTGGGGTCCCAAATTGAATTAAAATCTATATGAGAGTTAAAAGGATATTGGATCACATCAATGATAAGCCTTGCAGTTCCACCTAAGGCACGCAGCTTCTCAATAATTGGCTCAACTCGGATTGAGTTAAGAGGTATAAAAGTCATTCGAGGAAGCCTTTGGTCATTCAAATACTGCACAAAAAGAAAAAGTGAAATACAGAAATGCATCACAGCTTATATGTAATTAACAACCATAGTTTATATAATCATACCTTGATGCATTCTTTTCCTGTATCCTCATTATCAACAACTACAGCATCCATAAATCTGCCCATAGCAGCAGTAACAGCAAGGTTATATTTATCCTGTGTTGACTTGAAAAGGTCAGTCATACGACCATGAACACCAGGAAATAAACGCATGAGAGCCTCAACTGTTTCTGACAACTTTGTATCCCTTTTATTTGAATTTTTGTCAGCCTTCGACTCACGTAACTTATTCTCCAAATCACTTATATCACCCCTCAACTTCTCATATTTTACTTTGGAATCTCCAACCTTCTTGATGATGTCATTTTGTTCCTTTTTGAGTCGTTTGAGGTCTTCATTATGTTCGTCAATGGCTTCTAGAATCTTCTTTAGTCTACTTTGTATTTGTTTCTGTTGTGACTCAAGCTCTTGTTTCCTACTCTCTAACTGTTGAAGATTCTCTTCCAGATTCTTTTCAGCTTCCACGTCAGCATGTTGTTCCCTATCTTGGACATCTTTTTCGTCCCTTAACTTGATAGTCTTCATACCAGCTTCCTCTTTACTACACCAAATTAAACCACCTTTTATAACTAATTTGTAATTTTTTTCAATTATTAATTATACCATAAAAATAAGTACTTAACTACTTACATGCGATTATACGCCTCCAACTGATGATCAGTTAAGTGAAGTTGCTGCTTCCCTTTTTCAGATTGAGCTTTTATTTGTAAGTTATTGAGTTGGTTTGTAAGGTCCTCCAAGTCATCCTGAAGCTTCTGTATTTCAAGCATGTGTTTCTTCTTCTCTTCTTTCCTTTTCTCAAGCTCTTTCTCAGTGTTTTCAAGTTTTGCAATCAACCGAAACTTCTCCTCCTTTGGCTTCAGAAGCTCCTGTTGCTGATGAACCAGAATATCTATCATCTATAGTAAGCAACTGATAAGGATGCAGAGCAAATAGAAAAAGAACTAACATATTTATCAATTTTATTTTTCTTCTCTGCAAGCTTCTTTTCTTGTTTATCAATTTCTTTTCTATATTTAGCTTGTTCCTTTTCTTTTTTGCATGATTCATTCTCATAACCACCCAATTCATTCTCAACTTCTTCAAGTCTACTACTTTCAGCTTGAATCTCCTGATTGGCCTTCTCAACATCGTTTTCTATGTTAAATAACTGCCACAACAAGTGATCCTTCTTTAAAGATCTCTGCAAAAAAACAGGTAATTAAACATATGAGCAATACTCATTTCAAATCTAACATGCAAAACACACACTGCAGATACATGCATGCATGGGGATAGTGAAACCCTAGGATGCATAATGGCATACCAACTCTTGTTGCAGACGCATATGTTTCTGGGCCTCTTTCTTGTGCTCCTTCTTCTGCTTTCTCTCAATGACAATTGTCCTTTTCTTCTGATAAGCAAGTGTAGACTTTTCCTCAGCTGCACCTTTCTTTTCTTCCAGATCTTCATACAATCTCTTATCTTCATCAGACCCACATATTTGCTCAAGAAGCACCGTAAGTTCTTTAGGATTTTTAGATGCGATAGACTCCACATCACCCTGCATTTGAAGTACCTTAACTTAAAGCCTATTAACACAATACATTGTTCACTTTAACCATGAAACAGTCGTGTATCATAATTAATTAACGTATAAGCAAGGAATTTAAACTTAAAACCAAATAACCTGAAAAACCAGAAAATTCCTGGCCTTCACGAGAATTCCAAGAGATTTCAACCTGGCATTATAATCATCCCAATTCACAACCCTATCATCGATCATGTACTCACTTCCCCCGGCACTAGTAATAATACGAGTAAACAAGAGTTCAGTACCGTTTTCAAGTCGATAAACCAACTTAACAGAAGCCCTACGACCTCCTTGCTCCTTTTCCCGGTCGTCAAAAGCGTAAATCAAGTCCTTCAACTGCCCGCCTCTGAGTTGACTGGTTCGAACACCGAGCACGAAGCTTATAGCATCCATGAGGTTAGACTTTCCAGAACCGTTGGGACCAATAATCGCGGTGAAATCAAAGAAAGGACCGATGACTTGGTGACCTTTGTAAGATTTGAAGTTCTCGAGTTCGATCCGATCAATTTTGCCTTGCGAAGCCATTGCTGGCATGATTTTTGAAACCTGGCGTCGACAAATAGGTGGTTTATGGGAATAGGAAATTGGTGCGGTTTTGGCGGTATGATAGGATTTGTGGACGAAGACATGAAGGTTAATACCCGTGTTCGACCGGGCCGGGAAAAGCCGATGAATCGGTTTTTATGTGCACCCATACACTTTAGACCACGGGTTCGAGTTTTTAATTTTTAAATCTATTTGAACACGTCGAATAAAGATTTTTTTTATAAAGGTAAATTACAAGGATGGTACATGTGGTTTATAGTAATCTTCGAGTTTGGTCTCTAATGATTTTTTTTTTAAATTCGGATCATCTTTATTTTATATTTTTGTTGTAAGTTTGGTCCATGTTCGTTTTAAAAAGACTAGTTTACTCTCATCCATTTCTTTTTTTAATTAATTTTTATTTATTTATTAATTTATTATTTTATTAACAAAGAATTGATATAAATAATACATGTGGGTCCCTCCGTCATTGCCCCCTTGAGCCTTGTTCTTCCCTCGACCTTTCTCCTGTCTTCAATTCCTTCATCCCAACTTCGACAAATTCACTAAATCTCCGGCAAACGCAAACCAATCAAACCCCCTCTTCACCGGAGAAACAATTTTCACCTGAAAAAACAAATGGCAACGAAAATCAACAAGATTTTGGTCATCGGAGGAACGGGCAATGTGTGATATCTACATCATATCTCGTCGCCGCCGCTGCTCTGGGTATTTCCGGCGAACAGAAATCATAAACCAAAAACCTTCTCCTCTCCCTCTCTCAACTCCGGTGAACTAACCCTAACCTCTGAAGTCGGAACACCGTCGATGCCGCTAGCATCTCCGCCATCATCGTCAGCATCTTCGATTTACTCTGTCGGAAAAAACCACACGCTATCTCCAACATTTTATATGTACTCTATCATGTTTTTTCTTGTTTAATCCAGTTCGATTTTGATTTACGGATTATGGTTTGATTTTTTTTTTCTCAAGTTCAATTTTGCTTTCATTTGATGTTTGTATGATTCTGCATCAGTTTGATTTAGGCTGGTGGGTGTGAGCAACATGTTAAGACATGTTATCATACCCAAAATTTGTCAACTCATATGCCATGTCATCTTTAACACCATTTGATTTATGTAGGAAATGGTGTGCAAATGTTATAACATGTTATAACATGTTAAGAGATACAAAGAGAGTTAGAGAGAGAGTGAGATAATGACTTTTGATTGGTTGATTCTCACGTTACTTCCCGTGGCCATGGTAACATTTCTTAACATAACACCAAATAACATGAGAGGGGGGCGGTGTTCCGGTGTTATGGCACCGTTATGGGAGCTGCCAAATCAGCATAACGCCTTATGGCGTTGCTCATACCGAGTGGACTTAGTGTTTCTTCTGATTTTGATTTAGTGTTTTTTCTTATTTGGATTGGGGATTTTTGGTTTCAGTTTTTCAGGTTCGATTGTTTCAAGGAAGTTCATAGCAACAAAAAAAAATGCAGATCAGTGGTGGTTGTTTCAGGGACGACGATGGTGGTAGTTTCATGGGCTAAAGTGGTGGTTGTTTTACAGGCGATTGTGGGGATGGATCCGGAGTAGGTCATTAAAGGTCATTCCAGAAAATCGGCAGGGATGGGTTCGCCAGAAATCGGTCTCTTTCTGGGGACAAGAGAATTCGTCAGAGATTTAGGAGGGTATAGGTGTGTAGATGATATGAAAGAGAAGAACTCTCGTTTCAAACAGGTAGGGGTGGAGGTGGAAGCATGGGGTTGGGGTGGATGGTGGGACCCAATGGTTTTATTTATGTTTTAAATAATTATTTAATGAATTAAAATTATAAAAAAAATGGTGAGGGCAATGTAGTCAATTTAGGTATGACATGGATCAAGCGTTCAACAAACATATAAAGTAATGACGGTCCGAGTTAAAAAAATTTGTTAGGGACCAAACACACATATTAACCTAAACCACAGGACCCATCCGTGTAATTTACCCTTTTATAAATTAACGGATGAAAGTTATTAAAAAAATTAGATTATATATATTACGAGGATAAATACAAAAGTTTAGAAAATAAAAAGGTCAAATTGATATTTTAATACTTATTTAATTCATCTAAAAGTGGGAGACAGAAATTGACAAGTAAGAATTAAAACAAAACAAAAAAAGTGGGTCGACGCCAATGTTTTAAAACCCGGGTTTTTAGTTGACCCAGTGTGATGACCGGTTCACGGGTCAACCGGTTCAACCGGTTGAACCGCCCGGTCAACCTGGTTTATGGTATTTTTCTATTTTTATATATTTTTACTTTCCTGCATAATGCATAAACATATAAAACCAATAATTTAATGTCCACAAAGTTTAAACATTGAGAAACATTGAAGAAACCACAAACGACTCGTTGTTTTGACGTTCGCTACTTGTATCCAACTATCTAAACCCTATTAAAACGGGTCAATCCGGTTTGAACCGGTTCAACATAAGCGGTCGAACCGCAGTTTAGGGGAAACCCGGCCGGTTCGATCCGGTCCGTATTTTTACAAAAAACCGTTCACAATTGACCCGCCTTCTACCCCGGGTCACGGTCCAACCGGTTGAACCGGCCGGGTCGACCCTGGTTTTAAAACATTGGTCGACGCGACGTGTAGGGTCATTGGTTGTTGACTTTGACTTTGACCGATTTAACTTTTGGTCAAACATGTAGGTTTTGAGCTATAGAATGAGGTTGGACCTCTATTTGGTTTTAGTTGTTCTGTATTAGTTGATTCGAGGAATCATGCTAGCATGACTGTGATTTCATTATCAAGTGAGTTTTCTCAACATACTATGTAGGACACTAGGTGTCACGACATGGTAGATTGTCTTTGTGACCTTTTGTATAAATGACTATTGTGTGGCATAACGCTTATATGAAAGACTATGATGGAGTCATAACACTTACATGAAAGACTATGGTGGAGTCATCACACACACATGTTTAAAGGATTTCCCAACCAATGCTCCTCTCGAAATCAGAAGTTTCAATTAATTACAAAATGAACTCCAAATTAACATTTAACATCTATTATTGTTGTAATGTATGTTTCTGTTTAATGATTTCGAAATATGGTCAATAAATATTAATGAACACTTATATAATAAAAGGCTAAATTTTTAGATTTGACACACACACACACACACACACATATATATATATATATATATATATATATATATATATATATACATAACTATTATACAGATGTGTGGATAGTGTTATTCTATGATAATTACTAAGATAATAAGTTGTTTAGTAATGCGAATACGTTCAACCTCACATAACTATCATCATTTTCATGCATCCTGACTAATTCTTATTCATTTTTTGTTCTTACACATCGTTTTTCACTCATATATTCTTACAGAACAAGACTCACTAAATATTCTGACAACATTATGACAAAATGAGAATAATAATAAAAAAGTCTTTAATAACCTTATAGACGATTTAATTAGTGAGAATGTGTGATAATGACAATAGTTATGTACAATTGAACGTATTCATATGTGTGATAATGACAATTGTTATGTAAGATTTAACGTATTCATATTATCAAACAATATATTTTCTTTGTCATTCTCATAAAATAACACTGTTCACACGTCCGCACAATAGATGTGAATTCACATTTGAACCTAGCTCTCTCTCTCTCTCTCTCTCTCTATATATATATATATATATATATATATATATATATATATATATATATATATATATATATATATATACTAGGTTAAAACCCGTGGAATCCACGGGTGTTAATTTTAAATAGAATTAAAAAATTGATTATGTAATAAAATAATATATCATTAATTTAGAAAAACTTATGAATTGTAATATTATATTTTTTAATAACTTTTTAATTTGTAAGTATTTAGTTACACATGTGAATCCTGCTATTTTATAAAAGTCATGAGTTTCTATAATGCAACATATTATCAGTTTTGGAGCTTTAATCTTATTAAATACATGGAAGTTGTGACGCACTCACAAGACAAGCGCGTGAGTTGTAAGAAAATATTTATTCTTATTAAACCCTTACTTTTGGTGCATGATTGTTGGGAAGAAAAAATGTTTTGTCGGTTAAAACGTCACTTTTCCCATTGTAACTTACCACCTCAATAAATCTTCAATTCCACTATCACAATCACTCCTCATTTTCATTCCACGGTAGAGAAAAAAAACATTCATTCATAATTCAAAATCGCAATGACTAATAAAATATTTGCAACAATTTTTTTTATTAAATTACAAATATACTATTGGTATAGGGCAACAAATGAGCATAGAGGAACAAATAGGATAAAATGTAAATAAGGTTGAAATAATAAAATACATGTAAGAAATATAAATGATGAATTTTGACAAATGAATCAAAGTGCATTGCTATTTATTGCATGATTTGACTTGGAATTATTTTATTCTTACTTTTTTTTACTGTTGGTATAGGGGTAACAATTGGCATAATTTGTAAATAAGGCTGAAAATAAGAAAATATATGTAGGAAGTATAAAATGATGATTTTGATAAACCAAAAAAAGTACATTACTATTTCGAGTTGGTACTTTTTTTATTCTTACTTTTTTTTCACTGTTGGCAGAGGAGCAACAAAATGGGATAAAAAGTAAACGGTTATAATGGGTAACATACAACTACACCTTCCAAACAAATAACATATTATAGCATCATATTGTACTACATTTAAAAAAAAACATATTATAGCATCATATTGTACTATATTTAAAAAAAAACATATTATAACATCATAACGTATTGTTGCAGACGTTGGTGTAGAATATTTGACTTGGAATTATTTTATCTGCTACCACCTGCTTTCGTATTGTTGCAGACGTTGGTATAGAATATCGTTTTCTTCTTCTTTTTCTCTTAATCCGGCTTCTGCTTTGAGGATTCTTCTTTGTAACTCAGCAAGATATGATGACTTCACCACCACTTCATCTGATTCGTTGCCCTGTTTCCAAAAATTAACCTCACTTTGTTATTTTCTCATGAAATTGAAATGTGAGTTGTGAGTTGTGAGTTGTGACATGATTATATATTTTTATATGTTATTAAACAGAATCTCATTAAGTGTACCTTTCCAGAACCAAATTGAAGTAGTGCAATATCCCCTGAGCTTCTTCTAACCAACCACCCTCGTATAACTAAAAAAATATAGATTTTAATAACATAAATTAACACCATAATTAAAATTATAATATCATGATATAGAAAAAATAATATACCAGCTTGTAACACAACAGTAGCGCCATGAATGTCTTCAAATCTTTTCTTGCTTACTTTTGATTTAATCTGTTTCTGTATAACAACAGCCGCCCTATGTCTTTGTAGCAATACCCCAAACTCCTTTCTGGTTTTTTCACCACGAACATCTGTAGAAAAATATTCTTGTTAATTAAATGATATCTCAATATTTAAAAAAAAAGATTGAAAAGGCATATACATGACTGAAGAGTGAAAATTCCTCGTTTAAGTTCCTTCAAATATTGACGAGCTTTGTGACCTCTAAAGCAGCTTTGAACATGCAATATGCCATTAAGAGTTCGGTTCCTTGTATCCTCAAGCTTTCTGATCTGACATATAAATATATATATATATATATATATAATATAATATAACATCAGTTTTTGTATAATTACTAAGATTTAATAAATTAACAAATAAAAATGTTCATCAGACCTATCCAGTTCTAAAGAACAACTTTGTATAACCAATTTGATACATTTCAGAAAGAATATCAAACTGGTGGAGAATGGCAACTGATACATTTGATGGATCTTGCAATGCAACATGCTCTAGCAAAAGAAACTCGTATCTAATAATAACAAAAAAAAGAAAGAAATGTTTGCAAAGCATAATATTCTTCTTTATTAAACATAATATTCTTCATTATGGCACTTTGTCGAGCATATGGTGTGCAAGTCAAAATAATCTAGTTTGCAAAGCATCCACCTTGCATTTTTGTTCTATTAAACTGTAAAAAAGAACATAATTTTACAACCATTGACACATAAGATCATAAATTGAGTATATAGATATTGTAACAATAAAAGAATAATACTTACCCGATTGATGCAGAAGCATTTTGATTGGAGGACATGTCAATTGGAGGATGTTGAATTGCTAATGGATTTGAGAAACAGAATGTACCCCAGATCGCTGCTCCCAATAGAAAATTGTCTAGTCATATCGATCAATGGGATGAAAATTTTGACCCACAAAAACTGAAATCGTTTCCTACAGAAGACGGTGAAGAAAATCGAAATCCATATAAGCAACATTGAATTATTTTAGAAAGGATATATGAGTAATCGTGCAACTAAATCAAATGGATGCGAGATATCAGTGATTTTGGCCTTAAATGTAGGAGATTAGAAACGTCGAAAGGAAAGAAACACAGTTGATTGAAACGCATTAAATCTGAAGATTAAAGCTGAAGGGCATTTGGGGAAATTCACTTTAGTATTTTAAGCGGGAAAAATTCGATTTGGGAGGCTTGAAGAATGTCACGTGGCAAAAATCTACTTATTTATTAGAATAGGGGATATATATATATATATATATATATATATATATATATATATATATATATATATATATATATATATGGGGTTAAGCTAATAATAATAATAATAAGGATAATATTGATAATAGTAATTAGGATATATAAGTCCATGGTTGAGTTGGTAATTTCTAAAACTAATTTTGTAGAGAGAATATGATAATTATAATAATAACTAGGGTTTGGGCCATCCGTGCAATGCTGCGGAAGCTCAGTATGTTGGAAAACATATCTCGACATGGATAAGGTTTCTGGGAAACAATTATGTATGGATGTCACCCCTTGCACTGCGGCGGTGAACTTCTTTGTAATTCGTATATATATTGTTATTTTTAAATCGTCAACTACATATTTTTATGAGGATTATATTATATCAAGTAAACTACAAAATTATAAAAAAAAAATCTCGACCAAACAATTATGTATGCAAGAGAAAGGCAAAAATATGATTTGTGACCACAAATGATAAATCACTAAGAAATTATAATAACAAAAAGTAGTATTAATAAAAAGAAAAACTATAGAAAAATTAATGAAGGGATAAAAACATAATTTTAAAATGTAATAAGGGACTAAAATTGTAATTTATAAAATACTAATTATTTAATTTTAAAATAACGAAGGAAAAAAATTGTTAGATTAAAATTAGTTAAAGGGAAAAAAATGTAAATATAACAATTTACTATGAGAAGAACAAAACCTCTATTTCTAAAAAAATGATTTTTGTATTATTGAAAAATTGTACTTTACTCTTGATTTTTTGGCGATTAACAAAACCTAATGAGTAAAATTCCCTCACACCATTCATATGGTTGAGTTGGTAATTTCAAAAACTAATTTTGTAGAGAGAATTGAACGAGGGAGTTCTTTGACCAAACCGCAGTGATCATTTTTGCCAAATTCGGAAAATGGGTTGTCTTCTTCCCTGTTAGAAACGCAGGTCCTGCTGCTTCATTTCCTCTGTTTATAACCTGCCAAACTCGAATGTTTTGAAAGTAATTTGATCCCTAGCCTCAAATAGCTTCCTCTTGACATTTTAAACCGATATTCACCCTCTTTGTGCTTTGAATCGGAGAGAGGAAGTAGAGTGAGTGAGATGTTGATGAGTGGTGATTTCTCGTCATTTTTATACATCCTGCATCCTGTTTCTTTGTATGCTCATGTCCCATTTTTTTTTCTCCTGAAATGAAGCCAAGTGTGCCGGTGTATGTGTGAGTTTTCATACTCCCTTGTTTTTTTTTTCCGATGACCTTTCCGGTAAGGGCCGAGGACAAAACTTCGGTGTCAACTCAGAAGTAGAGAGACGAGATCAGAGCAGCCGTCAAGGGGATGAGGTTGTCTTCTCCGGTCGACGGAAAACAAGAGTAAGGAAGAGATTTATAGGGAAGCACAGGTGGAGAGAAAGATGTAGAGGCCGACGGTAGTGTTCCCGGTTGTAACTCTTCACAACGATTTTTGCTGTCAGAGAGGTGTTGTGTCACCATACATCGATCAAGGAAGCAAGAGAAAGGAAGAGGGTTATTAATGCCTTTGGTGATGGTTAGAACGATGCGAGAATGTGAGATAAACTGAAATGGTCAAACCCGGTTGAACTGGGTGGTTTTAGGTGGCTTTCACGAAGAAGAAGTGACAGTGTAAAGAAAGGCGAAGAATGATAAAGTCAACACAAGAATTAATTGAGGTAGTTACTCTTAATTTTGAATTCATTTTAATATTTGTGATTGTCACAACTCACACGTACTTAAATGTGTATGTATGCAGTATGTGTTTTAGAGGATGAAAACAAGAAAAGAATAGTATGATATTTGTCATTTGTTAAATATAAGGCCCAATAGTTTATTAATGGCGAATAAACAATCAAAATAAGTAAGGTTTATTGATTTATTTTATTTTATGTGAATCACTAAATGTCTAAATGGCCAATCCTATTGTTGTTAAGGGCTTAGATGGTATGTTAGATTTATAAGTTTGATCAAGGGATCGAATGCTAATAAATGATAGACTTTTTCTAAATTTCGTAAATCAAGATAAATGTTTTGGACTAAATAAATACATTTCACAATTGGTCTAAACCGGAAACCGAACAATGCGAATTTGTTTGTCATTCAAATACGTTAATGGGTGGATTTTACGTATTCAATCATCGAATAATATATCCAAAAATTATAGATTTGTTTATCATTCTAAGTAGATAAGAAGGGTTGGGGAAACACACCAGATGTGTTGAAGTGATTGCTTACCTTATACACTCCTATGTCAAACTACAACTAGTATGTCAGAAACGGATCAATTGGCCATGTTTGATACTAATGTTTCGTTTTCCATTTTCTGTTTTCTTTTCATGCAAATTGAGTGACGTAGCACAACATGTTAAATGGAGTAAGAGTCAAACGCCAACCGATAAAGATAATTGATCCCTATGATACCCTCTTAGTGATACCAAAAGGTAATTTATTGATTTTCTATTTGGTACATACTGAAACTTTATCACATGCAATGGAAGTAATAATTTAAAATTTTATTGGTAATTAGTTCTACTCCATGCACATTACCATCTGGTAGAACTTGGAACCATTTGATATCAAGTGACTAATGTGTTTTTTTGATCAAGCGTTAATGTATCTTTTATGAAATTATTATGTTAATAGGTGTAGATGTTGCTCAAACCAAGAGATTTCGATAAATTTGTGGTGCTAAAGCTTAAAGGTGGCTTGGGGACTACAAGAAGATGTACTGGTCCAAAGTAAGTGATTACCTAGTTTACATAATAGTGCATTAAAACTAATAAGCTAAGTACTTTCTTCAACCTGTTATCGATTATATGTGTATTTCATTGTCACAATTCATAAACTATTGACTATTAATTCTAACGGTTATTGGTTTGGAGTCATTGAGCAAAAAAGGAAATGAAGACCATCAAACGTGAGAACGTGACATGGTGGGATTCATGAGGGGAGATCAAGACACCGAAATCTACGGTATTATGATGGGTAGCTAAGAAACACACACAAGGTTGACCGATGGGAGAATTTATGAGGCAGTGAGAGATGTGTGTAACAAATTCACCCGAAAACATGAAGGTGATCATAGTTAGGTGTTTTGAGGAAAAGTTTAGCGTATGGAATTTAATGTTCGATGGATATGGTGTAAGTTGAGGAGATAGTGGCCATATGTACAACCTTAACTCAATAGGTAGGTGGGATGTGAGCTTGAAACAATAAGGTGGGGATAATATTGTTTATGTTAAAGGTCATGCATTCAGACAATTCATTTTGTTGAGATATGTGAGGGCAAGTGCAACGAAAGATGATATCGTTGCTATCAAAGAAAGTATGAAAGTAATGGTTGTCAGATTTGCCCCCATAGTCACATCGAAAGGATTTAATTTCACGTTTAAATTGAGTCTTGACATAAGCATGAAAATAAGTGCATTTTTCAAAAACATTCAATTTAGATCGAAGTGGGTACACCCATAGAAAGTGGGAGTAGTGATCTAAAAATAAAATGTAGTATTCTTATGTTATTGTCTTTTGAGGATCAATCAATCCATTATCTAACATGGTATTAGAGCTCTAGATTAAAACTCTGCTGACCACAACTCACAACCACCGCCTTCCACCTCCGGCGACCTTCTCTAATAGTCGTCGGAGGTGCCTTCATTATGTTCCATATGTTTCCTTTTCTTCTCTTTTCCGCCTAAATAATAAAACAGCCATCGGCACCAAACCAGATCTCTTTCATCGGTTTCTTCGACTGCCTCGTCTACTTCTACCTACTCCTCAGATGACCCCTGCCTCTAAGCCTTCTGCCTCCTCCTCAGTTGGCCACTTCTTCGGATCTCTTTTCTGATTTAGCCCCTTCTGACGTTGTTGTTGCCTCCCTCCGATGGCACCTTCTCCGTCGGGCAGCCTCTGATGTGTAGTCGTTTCTTTCTCTATCACCATTGCAGCTGATGATCTTGCCGGAATTGGCTCCGTCCGCCGCAGCTCGAGCTCTCTTTCTTTATTGTTGCCTTTCTCCAGACTCCTCGGCCGCTGGTTACATGATCATCACCGTTGCCGACAGTCTTCTCTTTTTCTACAACGAAATCACCTATGGATGCCGCTTCTTCTCTCTTCTTCTCCGACGAGCAGTCGATGTTAGCCGCCATTGTTAAAGCTCTACCACCATCGATGCCGCTATCTTCAAATAGTTTTTATGTTTTCTTCTTTTGTTTGTTTTTCTAGTTTAATCGTCTATTCGTCTCCACCCTATCAAACTGTGTGTGTGTGTGTGGGGGGGGGGGGTGTTAGTGATTAGGGTTTAGGCCCAAGCCCTTTAGGGTTTATCCATTAGGCTTTAGGTATTTTCTATATATTCTTATGTAATTGTCTTTTGAGAATCAATCGATCCATTATCTAACAGTCGGAGTGTATAATGTCAAACAATTTGAAAACAACTTAATTAGAAGTAATAAACGGTATATTTGCCAATTTTGCATGATTCAAAAAATTTGAACTAAAACGTGTATTTCATGCAACAAATTTATTCGAAACTAAATTTATATCACATGAAAGTCGGGATGATCAAGTTCTTGATGCCACAAAGTCGGACTACGTGAAAGGAAAACAGCACGCGTATTAGGCTTCTAGAATGCATCGTTTATCACCCTCCCTATCCGATCTAACAAGTGTATTTGTTTAGGAAGTCCTTCACAAAAAAGCCAAACATATCAAACTCAATGAAAACTTTATTATATTTGGTTAGTTTACGAACAGAGATAAGGTTTTTTATGATATCGGGTTTAACAAGAATATGATGTAAATGTAAGGGACAACGTATTGAATAAATGGTGGTATGTCAAGTGTGTATGACCGGAATGGTGGAGCCATGGCCAACAAGTATAAAGTTAATATGCCTCTTATTTCTAAGGAATTGAGAATACCTAAGTCTGAAGCGAAGTGAGAAGTAGCTCCTGTATCTATGCACCAATTCATGTCTCTAGAGTTTCATTAACGAAGTAGGGATTCATTACATGTATGAGGTTGGTTGCTTGATCATTGGAGACTGAAGGGTACCATTTCCAAGGAATGGTCAAACCCGATGGAGGAGTGGGGACATGGTAGGTAACATGTGGCGAAGTGGAAACCGAAGAGGGGTTGGTGCCGAGAAGGTCCAACAATTGTCGAGAACATTGCCTCCACGAATAGTTTTGTTGGTCAGAAGGTCTAGTGATACCCTACGGTGACATAGGTCAGTCGTAGGTATTTCATGGCATGGGTTATGTATAAGTCTTCCACGACAACAAGTTGTGACCGACGACGACGAAGGGCTACTGATGACGGCGGTTGTCAAGATTATATGGCATGCGATTGTCTCCATGGTTATGATGGTGTGACTTGTTCCAGTTGTTAGAGGAGTGGTTGTTTGACTTATCTTGTGGCTGCGATGAGGACCCAATATGAAGCACCGTATAAGACGACGAGTGGTCGGAATGAATGACATGCATGGGGCGGTTCCGATTAAGGCGATTTTCTTCTAATGTAAGCATAAATCGAGATCTTAATAAGGATGGAAGGGGATTTTGGTGACGTATGACAGTGGCAATGTCGTCAAAACACGGAGTCAAGGAATTTAGGAGATGACTTATAAGCATTTTCTCGGGAATTGGAGACTCAATGTTTGCCAAAATGTTCGAAACTACCGGCATTTTATGATATATACCAGAAGTGGTCTGATCGCCAAGAGTCATGGAGCAAATTTTTGTTTCAATCTCAATTTTGCGTGCGTCTTTTGTGTCGCAAAAAAGATCTTCAAGTGGTTTTTATACCTTATTAGTCCCTAATCGATCCTTGAGCACCATAATTAGTAGTGATTGAGAGTGGTTTCTGTATATCGACATGGTAACCAATTAATCGAGTTTGGACCACTCAAGTTCATCGGTAGCGGTAGAGCTGGAGGAGCCATCAAGATGTCCCACAACACCATAAGCTTTGAAAATGTGTTTCAATAGGACCCACCAAGTGTCATTGTTTGATTTATAGAGATCAAGGATGAGTGGCATGTATGCCTTGATGTTGGCGATGCTATACGGATTGAGGTTGGAGTTTGATGTGTTGTTGTCATTCGTCGTAAATAAGATCAACGCAAGGATGTAGCCACCAGAACGGGTAGTCAAAATTAGGGTTAGAGGGGGAGTGTCTCTAATGCATAATGGAGTCACTATTTCTCCATAATTGGATAACGTGTGATGGGGTATGGTGGTGTATTATCGTAATCCACCCCGAAGGCCAAGATATTTCTAATTTTGCAGACATGACAACTTATAGAGATTCCAAAAGGAGGTTTATCTCTCACTCCTCATCGATAGCATAGGAGCTACGTAACATCAATGTGTATTGCAGTGACACAAATACCATGTACAAGATACAATTTGGTCTATCTATGTTATACTTAAGTAGGCTATAAAAAATAATAACACAAAGACTCGTATACACTAATAGGGTATAACACAAGTTCCATTTAGTTACAGACTGCTCAATTGCATTTCCAGCTATTACATATAAGTGGTCTACGCCGATACTTTTTTCATCTTTATGTTTATTTGTATCGGATGAGATATTTATCAAAATCATGACTTTCATAATAAGAAAATTGTAATTATTTTTATTGTAAGACGTCGGTGATAATTTTGTTAACGGATGTGTTTGGGAATTAGATGTATTCATTATTTTATTACATCTAATGGAATAAATGTGGATTGTAACACACAATTTAATTAATCAAGGTAACAATCAAGATTTTGTGTAGGTGATTTTCTTTTTTTCTTTGGTGAAAAAAATTGTTTTTGTCGTTGAATTCAAATATTTATAAATGCAATATTTGTGATTTAATAAAGCTGACACAGCAAACTCAATATCATTTGACCCCACACACAAAATGTATGATGTCGTGGGATTTTGCCACGTGATGGGTTTGTTATATAAAATAAAAGAATTATAAACATGTCCGTACACCCTACATAGGGTACATTAGTTATTTTAGGATAACATTAAATTGCATAATGAAAAAGATAAAAGAAACGCAATTATCAAAAATAGTCATGAAAATTAAGGTGTTTTTTTACTACACAACTTAATGATTTAACAACATTAAGGTGTTTTTCATTATGAAATTTTAATTAACACCACTACACCATGAACATGAACATAAAGGATGAACCTAAATAAACGCAATAAATTCAGGTGGTTGGTTATTGAAAGGCACACCATAATCTATATCACAAACCTCAATTAGCCCCCAACCATTTTTCGAGAACTCCAGCTGCATAGTTCCAAATTCTTCTTATATATCTATGTTGTTGCTGAAAGCTCGCATAAGGCACGGTCCACCGAAAATAGAGCACACAGGAGCTAAATGCAATGTTAAAGCTCCATCGAACTATATTGACTATCCAGTCCACTTTCTCCCCAGCATTTGCATTATTTAGTAAAATTGATCTCAGGAAAGTGAAATTGTGAGAAATATGACTTTTTAAAGCTTATCAAAGCTTTAGTGTGGAGTGTTCACAATTTCGCTTTGTTGGGATCAATTTTACTAACTAATGCGAATGTTGGGGAGAAAGAGGACTCGATAGTCACTATAGTTGGTGGAACTTCAACATTGCATCTGGCTCCGATGTACTCTATTTTTGGTGGACCGCGGCTTATGCGAGCTTTCAGCAGCAACATGCATATGCAATAAGAAATGAACTTCAACATTACATCTGGCTCCGAAAGTACTGTGGAAGTCCAGTTCACAACCATCAATAATCTGAATCGGAGAAATGAACATTTCTTTGCTCAACAAGGTGAGTTTTTAACCCAAACTTTTAATAGGTTTAACTGTTTGGTTAATGATATGTGCATGCTGAGAATCATCAAGCATTCCTCTTAATTGGTTTTAAAGTTTCCTGACTCTCTCAGAAAAATTTGGGAACATCACGTTGATGTCCTGAAGAATGGTGAAAAGATTAATGAGATGGATCTGAATTCCTTGTTTGGTAACTTACGAAACTACAAAGAGACCAAAGCTCTTTGAAAGGAAATCAAGAAAGACTCAAGCAAGGAGGATTATGTTGCCCTGGTATCTCGAAAGGAAGAAATAAAGCACATCAGCGACTCAGATAACTCATATAAGGGTGAAGAGAGTGATGAAGATCTCACTAATGAGCTTGTTGTCAGCGATGCACTTATCGTTAAGCGCTACGAAGAAAGCAGAGCAAACAGGGTTAGAAGAGCTCAGTTCAAGGGAAGTATTTCAACAAGGATATTCCACTACATTATACATTTTGTTTGTAGGGTCAAATGATATTGAGTTGGGTTCTGCCAGCCAGCTTTACTGAATCACAAATATTGCATTTATAAATATCTGAATTCAGCAAGAAAAACAATTTTTTTTCAAAGAGAAAAAGAAAATCACTTACATAAAATCTCGATTGTTAACTTGATTAATTAAGTTGTGTGTTACAATCCATATTTATTACATTATATGTAATAAAATAATGAATACATCTAATTCTCAAACACAATTGTTACAAGAACTATCACCTAAGTCTTATAAAGCGAATCATACCTTCGTGTTTTTCTCGGACTTATTAGGTCTATACAGTTGATCGAACTTGAGGACTTAACATAGAGTTCTTTTCTTGTGATTGTACCCAAGACGCAAAACACCAGCAGATATGAAACCAACTCGAGAACCGGCAGGAACTAGACTCGATTAACGAATCAGACAACGACCACGGTGTGACAAACAGTGGACCACGACGTGGTGATGAGCTCCAACTCTTTTAGGGTTTACGAACATTGGAGGTATAAGGCTATTTTCCATGCACCCAAAAACCAGTTTTTGACCCCTCTTTATATAGAGAGGTGATTTGAAACCCTAAAGATAATTATGAAATATATTTGTAATTATCTAGGCTTTTTAAATCATTCTAGATTATTCGAAATTCATTTGTTCTTTAAATAATTAATTAAACTATTAATCAATTAACAAAACAAGTCCCTAAAATAAATATATTTTTAGTTATGCTTTGTTTTGCTCTTGCGTGTAACCCAAAAGGGCATTGGTATTTATAATAATATTACCGGCTTGTTATGACAATTGGCATTATTCTCCATCAAAATATGCAAAACATCCATAATGTTAGTCCTAAACAATTGATTCAATCAAGTAAATACGAATATTATGAAGAGCAATAGAGAATACTTTGAAACTAAACTTTATTAAATAAGAATAGTTTTGTAAAATACTAAGAGATAATCAATAAGCATACTCTAATTATGAACACACTCTTAATCGATAATCCTTAACAAAGAGGGATCTCGATACATATAACAAAAAACCTAATAATCTAGCTTAATATGCAAGTTGGATAAATATGAAAACACAACCCTTACTAAAAAGGAGTCTTCTATACGATAACTCTTATCTTTGAAGTCAACCTTATAAGAATAAGGAATATATATTTTAGCCCTTGAGATTATCCGCTGCAATAGCTTGACTCATCAAATCTAAAGACCTAACAATCTCTTTATGTTTGATGTTTTCAATACTAACATAAATAAAATAATAACTCTTTATAGAATAGAGGTTTTACAAAAGACTATATCAACTTTTACAATAATAATAAAGTTTACATGAAGAGCTTGGCAATACCCTTATCATATTCCTTTGCTTCATCAATTATCTCTAGCTTGGTATACACAAAATTTGCAGCGTATCTCAACTCTCATATTCTTTTATTCATTTCAACTCTAGTTTTGACATATTTACTTTTTATTATTATAAACATTCTTTAATATTTATCATCTTAAAAGAATAAAATTAAAAAAAAAAAAAAATTTTCTTGTCTTTCTCGTATGTTAATGTTATAGTTTAGGGATGTTTTGCATAATTATCAAATGTTTTCCTCTTATAGTTTAAGGATGTTATGCATATTTATAAAATATTATAAAATGTTGAGTCAAACGGGTGGAACGTATTTGAACTTAAGTCGTCTCCTTGATTTATAAAAATTATAAAGTTCTTCGTATTAGCTTTGTATTGTTATAAACATTTTATAATATTTAACATCCTAAAAACAAAATAAAAAAGTTAATTTATTTTTATTTATCTTTCTCGTATGTTATAGTTTATGGATGTTATACGGTGCCGATGATTTTGTGCGGTTTGACAACAACTATAAATACTACATAATTTAATTCTATAAACGTTAGCTAAATTTAGTTACTTAATTTTTAAACCGTATGAGATTGTGCAATAGATCTTAAAAAGACATGTATAGATTAATTGCAAGAAATTAATCATTAGGATAAATAAAACCTATTTAATGTAATTATGATTAATTTCAATTGAATAAAAACTTAAGAAAGAGACAAAAATGGCCAAGTATTTTAAGTGTTTGCCAAGATTCAGGAAAACTAGTCGGATTCATTAAATTAAAAGGACCGTTATCATAAATAAGGTATATTCAGAATTTGATAATATTTCACATCCGTTTGCAAAATCCTAAATCCCAACTCGTTATAAAACCAACACATTGTCTCTTGAAATCTTAAATAAAATGATGAGCCATGTTTACTCTATATCCTTCTATCAATCGACTACAGTCGTGAATGATAGCGAAAAGGATGAAAGTAAGGGTAAAAGCGGTGACAATTATTACATGTTTAGGTGTTCTATTGATTCCAAATACACATTTTCTAGAGGAGGTATAATCTGAGACTTTGGATGTTTGTCTTTTGCTCTCTTCATATACAATAATAGAGTATAACGCTAATTCCTTTTAATTATTGGTTGCTCAATTGTATTTGCAATTATTACATATAATTGGTTTAGGCCGATACCTTCTTTCTCTTTATGTTTATTTGTATTCGATGATATATTTATCAAAAACATTACTTTCATAATAAGAAAACTATAATTGTTTTTATTGTAAGACTTCGGTGATAATTATTGTAACACTTGTGTTTGGGAATTAGATGTATTCATTATTTTATTACATATAATGTAATAAATATAGATTGTAACACACAAGTTAATTAATCAAGTTAACAATCGAGATTTTGTGTAAGTGATTTTCTTTTTCTCTTTGAAAAAAATTGTTTTTCTTGTTGAATTCAGATATTTATAAATGCAATATTTGTGATTCAGTAAAGCTGGCTGGCAGAAACCAACTCAATATTGTTTGACCCTACAGACAAAATGTATAATGTAGTGGAATATCCTTGCTGAAATACTTCCCTTGAACTGAGCTCTTCTAACCCTATTTGCTCTGCTTTCTTCGTAGCGCTTAACGATAAGTGCAGCGCTGGCAACAAGCTCATTGGTGAGATCTTCATCACTCTCTTCACCCTGATCTGAGTTATCTGAGTCGCTGATGTGCTTTATTTCTTCTTTTCGAGATACCAGGGCAACATAATTCTCCTTGCTTGAGTCTTTCATGATTTCTTTTCGAAGAGCTTTGGTCTCTTCGTAGTTTCGTGAGTTACCAAACAAGGAATTCAGATCCATCTCATTAATCTTTTCACCATTCTTGAGGACATCAGCATGATGTTCCCAGCTTTTTCCGAGAGAGTCAGGAAACTTTAAAATCAATTAAGAGGAATGCTTGATGATTCCCAGCATGTGCATACCATTAACCAAACAGTTAAACCTATTAAAGGTTTGGGTTAAAGACTCACCTTGTTGAGCAAAGAAAAGATCATTTCTCCGATTCAGATTATTGATGGTTGTGGACTGGACTTCCACAGTACCTTCGTTGGCCATAGTCAGCATTTCCATCATCTCTTGTGCTGAGTCACAATTCTGCACAAGATGGTACACATGATAGGGAAGAGAGTTTCTTATCTCAACATTGGCTTTAACATGAAGATGTATCTACCTCTTGTCATCGTCGTCATAGTTGGTCTCCAGATTTTGCTTCAAGGCACCAACTAGAGCATTTTTTGGCCATAGGTTGATACATGGGAACATGAGGACCTTTTTCAATGATTTTGCGCATCTCATAGTCCATGGTTTCAATAACCATCATGGCCTTGGTTTTCCACATGGCGAAGTTGTGTTCATAGAAGGGAGGAATTTTGTTGAGACCAAAGGATTTGAAATTTCTTGAAGACAACATGATTACTTGAGTGTATTAAATACCCGCTCTGATACACTTCAAGTATTAATAACAAACTTAAAACTAATCTAAGCAAAATAATAATCAGAAAGTAGAAAACACAGAAGTTCTCCAAATTGTTCTTTCACCAAGAAAGAGTTTTGTCTTCACCAAGAAAACGGGTTTTTTACAAAGACGATTGACACAAAGCCACGATCACAACATTAGGATTTGACCTAATGTTGTATATATACTAATCTATACATGTATCTCCCTTGACTGAAAGGATTGCGTCTAATCTATACTAAGAACCGATCTTATCAAAAAGATACTGAATATGTGATCTATTATGTACTTATCTATATCATTACCTAATATAGTAATATACAAAAGATTACAATCGGATAACTGAACTGTAAGCTAACGCTGATAAGCTTGATACGCTGGTACTATAGATGTAGTAGATGCTAACGCTGATCTATCAGCGTGTCATGTGTTTGACTCATCAGATTATAAGGTGTGACCTTACATGAAACTTGTAACAAAGTAAATGTAATTGACTTTTGGTGAATAAATAACAAAGAATTATTTATGAGTTTTTTACTACCTTTTGTCAATTGTTTATTCTTTTGTTTCATTTTGCATGTTTTACTTCCCGAATAATTCGATTATTCAAACTCCACAATCGATCATACTTTTGCAAGTAAGTAGCGAATTAAGACTATCATGAATTGAATTTTAGATTGTTTATAGAGTTTTAGACATAGCAATGTTATTGCTTCAATGTTCATGAGTACTTTGAAATGGAGATTTAAGTATTCGACTAACCCACGCTCAGAGAATTACTTCATGGAATTTATCACGAGTAATTTTGAGACGATAGTATCTTATAATCTCCAAACGAAGATATATGAGTTGTGGTTTACAAGTCGGTTGTGCATTGATGATACGTAAACGCATCAGTAACTTGATGTTATAAAATGTGTTGTTGTGCATGATTTTATGAGTAAATGATGCAAGCATAAGTCAAAGTTTATTCGTTCATTTTTCCCTAACAGGAAAAGCGATAACTTTGGGCCCCTAGGTGATTTGGTGTTGACTTATCGTGTCGGGTCTGGCCAGTACTAAATTAATGTGTTCAATTAGAAGTTCCATGTCATTACAAATCAGAAATCAGGAAACAAAGTATTGGACAATGAGATTGATTCTATTCCATGTCTCATGTTCGAATGATATCTTGCAGAACGAAAGATTATATGATCACTTATCTTAGGACACATAACTGATTGGGTCAGAGTTCAACAGCGGTTTTTGGAAGCTACAATTTGTTGATCAATTCGGAAGTTATACTGGCAATTATAGTTACATACTTATCTAAATGGGAGACTTTTGTATTAGTTGTCTAAGCCTATAACTATAATTGGTATAAACTTGAATTGATAGTAGCACAGTCCTTTCGGGTTGCCCTCAAACCTAGCAATTGGATAGGATGATTTTTGGAGAGAGAGGTTGATTTGTTACTTGATTAATAAATTGAAATAAATAATTTGTTAATATATTATGAGAATAATATATTAATTAGAAATATTAATATTTAATTAATAATTAATCAAAAATTAATTGGAATTAATTTTGGGATTAATGGGATTACTTAAAAGTGCAGGGTCTAAAGTACAATTGTACAATAGTTAAACGAAAGGCTTCATAACCTTCCATACATAGGGTGGACGGTTTCTAGAGGCCTTTAGGGTTTCTAGAATTATCCTTGGAGGATAATTAGGAAGCTAGATAATTATCAATTCAATATAATATTATTATATTGGTTTTAGGCTTATCTAGAATTTCCTAGTTGCACTATATAAGGACTCCTAGCCCTTCATATTTCAGCCATCACTTCTTCCCCAAGATTTGGCCAAAATTATACTCTCCCCTATCCTCTCTACATAATATCCTTCTTGCTAGCTTGGGTGTGATCCATTAAAGGCACGACAATTGTGGTGCTTGCTTCCAAAGGTTCTTCAAGTCAAGTATAATTGTTATTTGCTATAATGTAACACCCAAAAAAAAAATTCAAACTTTAAAATGCTATGGTTTTTAAAACATTCGGGTATTAACCCACATTTAACAGAAATCGGTCCCACAAAAACCTTTATAAATTAAAACATTGGGTGATATCATTAAGCATCAATAAATCCATAGCAAGCAAATAAGAATTATATCACTACAAAATAATAAGGAACTTATCAAGTTCCACTCCATTCTCTATAACTTGACTTCTAACTTCCATCTATCATCCTCTCTCCTTAAAGGTAACCTGAGATACATGGAATTAAAAGGGAAACGTAAGACAATAATGTAGCTACTTGGTTTTATGACCCAAAACATTTACCACACTTTTGCCAAAAACATTTCATCTTTACAAAACATAGTTTTAGAACATAAAACATTTTCAAGCATTTTCAAGGAAAACTCATTTCATACAAGTCATAAATATCATTTCATATCTTATCATTTCATTTCCTTTCATTTCATTTCAAAAGCCATATTTCCATGTTTCATTTTCTTTTATCATTAAGGGCTAATTCCGGTATTAAACCGTTGCCATTTTTATACTTAGGGTCTACGTCCAATAAAGGAACCACTTCCAAGTCTAGACCAAGGTGGAAAGAACAAATCAATCCACCAAGGCATCATTTCCATCAGGACATCTATCTCGCGAAGGGGAGGCGCCACCCCGATAGATTCCTCTAGTGCCTCTTACGAGGTATCATGGCCCGGGCAGTTTTCATTTCATTACTTTCCAATTCTTTTCATTACTTTCCATTCTTTTTCATTACTTTACATTTCTTTTCATTACTTTCCATGCTTTACACATTTCATACATTAGTATCATAAAATTATTTCAAAAGTAAAGCATCTATATGTCAAAACATTTCAAACATATTTTCAAAACATTCGATCTTCCAAAACGTTCTTTTCTTTCAAAAAAATCCTTGCCTTTAAGGCACTCTTTCAAAATACCATTTCCAAAAAACATTTGACGCTTTCGTTTCAAAACATTTCATATATCAAATCATTGCATTTCATTATCATAAAATCATTTTTCCATGTACCCTAAAGTGGGAAAGATGCCAACACGTACTCACCTCAATCACACATAGGTTAGCTAGTGCTCTTCTAGTTCATTTCCATAAAGCAATCCTCTTGAAACACTACCTACACCATATATGGACATAAGTCATTAAAATGACCAAAATACCCCTCAAAGGTTCAAATACTAAATTTTATTGCTTCATACTATTCCTCGTATAAAAATATGAATGTAGGCGAAAACCGTGCGTAAATCCGAGTCCGTATGCAAAAGTTATGAAGGAAACAAGAAAATCTCCAAATCAGAGATTTATGCGGGTCGTGTAAAATAAAGCTTGCATTTACACAGGCCGTGTTTTCATGTCTGGACACACCCAAAACTCTACTTTTCTCATAATAACACCCTACTTTGCATAGTTCTTGAAGACCCTTTTCCCATTCACTTTGTACCATTTATTTAGGTTCTCACACATGTTTAGGAGGTGTTTTGTCATCTTAAAACACTCCACTTAATCCGTTAAGTGTTCATTGAAACCTTTAGATCATGATGATCCTAAAGTGTTTAAAAGAAGGGTAAACTAGTTCATTTTTCAGTTGAACATTCCAAAGCTCACAAGACTTGTTCCCAACTTATTGAACACTCAAATAAATGTTGTCAAACACATAAAACCTTAATTAATCTCATTGTAAGTACATAAACTAACCATGGAATCCTCAATTCTATTCCATGTTTCCCAAATTGCCCTTTAGGCTAAAACAATCACTAGAACCACTTATAGCTCAAGAGATCCTTCATGTTTATATTCTACTTCCATCTCTAAAGTGTAAATTCATGTTCATGAATGTCATTCACTTGCAATATGTCAATCATCATATAGTTATCCCTAGATTTCCCAAAATACCCTTATGACAAATTATTCCATATATCAATCTGGGAATCAAGCAACACCTCATGTTTTGAATTCAAATCATTCCAATAACATCCATTCATGGTTATGAACTTCATTTGTTTAACAATTATACCAAATTACATAAAATCCATTGGTGTCCTCATATATTTCCCTAAGTCATCTAAAATTCATGTTTGTGCTTGATTCTACCATCATGGATGAATTTGAGCATTCCAATTGGTTTTATTGCTATCAAATATCATCTAGGTCATAGAATCCAATCTCATTTCACCATCACTTGCAATATCCCCAATTTGGGTTTTCTAGGGTTCATGGAGCTTTTTACCCAAATCACCAAATCCATCAATAGGATGATTGGATTGAGATTAGAACCATGGAAACCACTCAAGGGAGGTTATAAAACCAAACCCTAATCATTAAACCCAATTAAATCTGACATTGGGGTTCATCCCCTTCATCAATTCGGATTTTAAGCTAAATGGGGAGGAGATTTTTACCTTGCAAGTCTTCAATCCTTCTCTCCTTTGCTTGGTTGCTTAATTCACCACTTGAATCACACCCTAGATGGAAGGTAGAAGAAGAATCACCATTAGAAGCTCTCTATAATGCTTCATACGTATCTGGAAGAGAAGTGAGGAGAGTGTTCATCTTATTTCTCTCTTTTTCACATTTAGTCCCTCTAATTTTCCATTTTTTGTCAAAAATGGTCCATTCTTCCAATATATGTGACTTTTATTTGAGAGTAGACATCCTAAGTCCCTCTCCATCCATTACATAACTTTTGTAGTCACTTCCTTTAGTTGAGTCAACCCTTGGTCAAACATAATTTTCCAATTTGGCGCTTTTGGTCCCTTAACTCTGAAATGTTAACATTTTAACCTTTAACTTTCTAAGATTTATATCAACTAATGATATTGTTATCATTTTAATGACTTAATTATGTAAATCATCCTTTATTCAATTACTTAATTAATTTAAGAATCTTATCTTAAATTTTAGGATGTTACATATAATAACAATAAGGTATGTGATCCTAAACCCTTTCTTGTGTTTTTCGAAAATTACCTAGGGCTTCTAGGGTTCTTATTTTGATTTTCTTAGTTATAGATTCAATAGTGAAAACATAGATCTTATTTTAGATTGCATGCACACTTAAGAGTTTTTAAGTTTGTTTTGTTACGCCTAAAACCCATCACTATTCACCATTGGACGTGAACACAAAAGCAACTGTGCCTGAGGTGTTTTGGGCAAAATTAGAACATATGTCAGACACGTTAATCGGTTCAGTTTCTCCATAGAATGGTGATAAGAGTCAGGGAAAATCTGAGAAGTAAAAGGATCAGGGGTAGGCAATCTGTTTGAAGGGGAATGAGAGGGTGATCTAATTGGTTGTGCATTAATGTAATTTTCCCCAACAGCTGGTTGAGAGTGAAAGCAATGAGTTGGAGAGGATGGTTGCATGAAAGTAGCAATAAGAATGAATTGGATGGGCTGAATGGGGTTTTGTTGGATTAGGTGTCTAATCCCATAACTATAATTGGTATGTACTTGACCCGATAGTAGCATGGTCCTTTTGGGTTGCCTTCACGATAGCAATTTGATAGGATGAATTATGGAGAAAGAGGATTAAGTGTGATTTATTAATATATTATGAGAATAATATATTAATTGAGAAATCATATTATTTAATTAGTATTGATCAGCAATTAGTTTGGAATTAATTTAGTGATCAAATGAGACTAATTAAAATAATGGGGACTGATTATGTAAATTAGTGATAGTTGTAGTTTGGGCTAATGGACCATGTTGATAAGTAGTGGACGAAAACTCTATGAGAGTCCATAAAGATTTCATCCAAATCTTTTTATGTGAAGGTCTATATGTTGCTTAGGGCCTAAGCAAGGGAATTAGGGTTTCCAAATTGATAACCCTAGAAGCCTCAACTATAAAAGGAACCCATTAGCTCCCAAAATCGGCACTTGTGTACTCATAGAGAACCCTAGCCGAATTTTGAGCCTAACCCTCTCTCTCATATTCATCCAATTGCTACTTGGTGTTTGTGACTCCATTAGAGGTGCAACAGTTTGGGCATTAAGCTCTTGAAGGTCAAGATCAACTAGCTACATGAAAAGGTATTCGTCTAACTTGGTTTTAGTTGTAAATTTCGAAATTGTGTGCTAGAAGTAGGGTTTATGCTTTGGAGTTTGTATTTGCATGTTCAGTAGAGGAAAACTTATATCCAAAGCATTAGGGTTGCATGTACACCATAGGAATGTTGTAGTTCTTAAAACCCATCAGTGGTATCAGAGCCTAGGATGTTTTTCAATTGAATTGGTGCAAGAGTAGACTGCCAAAAGAACAAGAAATTAGAAGTTTTTGTTGTCTGACAGGCAGACTCGACGAGTTCAGTTAGCAATTCGACGATTTGACTCGTCTGGTGCCGGGTTTTTAGATTTTTTTGGTCAGATTTTGATTTGGTTAATTACCATAACTCGTTTTTAATGCCTCAAATCGATTTTTCTGATATGGTAATGAATATCCTCATCAAATAGAAGGATAATTGTCAAATTTTAAGATAATTACAAGATTATGTGATAAGTTAGTTATTTGTAAAAATTTGATTTGAAATTATCTTACAAAATAAATTTGATTAGGTCCAATCTTGATAATAATAAAATTATTTGATTAATTTAATTGTTTTAAATTTGATCTAGAAGTTTTGAAAAGTTTCAAATTTTACCCTCAAGTTTTGGAATTTAAATTTAATTAAAAGTTTAATTTTGAAATATTAAATTCTTAAACCATAGAATTTTGAAAAGGTTCAAAAGTGCACCTCATGGTTTTGTAATTTAAAATTTGATTACAAAGCTTTAATTTTGAAATCTTAAATTTAGAACCTTGATATTTTGAATAGTTCAAATTGCACCCTTATGGATTTTATTAGATTAATTAAGTGTTTAATTAAAAGAGAGAATTAATAAATCCATAATTATATGGTTAAATTTTAATTAAATTAAAAGTTTAATTTATTAATAGATTAAACCACCTAGTATTTTAAATGTGTAAAATACACCCTTATACTATATAAAATTAAAAGTCTAATATATTATATATGTATAAGTAAAAGGACAGTCTTACTGTTAGTAGGTCTCATTCATGAAGCTGGTCTATAAGGGGGGTATAAGGAAATTTCATATAATATGGCCATTGAATGGGTGTCCACTCTCACCCACCACTTCCTTGGCTAGTGGAGGGTCGTTAGCCGAACGGGTAGGATTGGACACAAACTTCCATTAAAAGTATAATGAAAATACAAAGTAACTAAACGCTTTTATAAATTCCCAAAATCTTAGTTACTTTAGGAAAATGTGAATTTGATGCTAATCCATGAAATTGCACATTACACCTTGTTGGTCGTTAGTGGAGCGTGTGTGGTTAACCGACACACTAATATGGGACTAATGAAGGATGGAAATTGGTAGCTTGTAGGTTATCATAGATCGATGGAGCATGTGTGGTTAACTGGCACATTGATTAGGTGATATATGACTTCGAGAGTACCAAGCTAATTTGCATGGTTATTCACACCTTGTTTGTCATCCTCGGCATCCCAGTCACAAACTTGAAGGGCATAATCGAGATTAAACATGTCATTGAAAAGTTCAATGAATCTCAAAAGATCTAGGAGTTTCATTTAAAAACCTAATTCGTTTAAATTTCGTTCGTGGTGGAATTGGTAAATCATCATTTACCTACCGAAAATTAGTTTACAGTTGGATTATGGCATCCTTCTTCCGAATTGTGAATTATTGTGTTGGGTCGTAGCCTTAATATTTCATTTGGGTGTTATATTAAGGATTGAATCAACTAACTTGAATTTCTCCCTTGTAGATGTCTAGTTCTGACAACTATGGTCTTCCTGAATCTTTTGGAAAAACCTTTCCTCGTGAAGATGATGTTCTACGATTCGATCGTGGAAATGGAAATCATACTTCACTTCCTCCACCTCCTCCAATTATTCTCACTGGCCCACATTTTCGTCGACTTGAAAAGTTCAAGGTCATTCAAGCCCTATTGGCAAACAAACACCAAGATGGAAGGTTTGTATGTGCACACGTCTTGAATATGAAGTCGCACATTGAAAGACTGGGAATGTTGGGTGTCGTTTTCCCAAGGAAGCTAGCTATTGACTTGGTTCTTCAATCGCTTCTTGAGTCGTATAGTCAGTTTGCTAAAGACTACTATATGACAGATCACGACGTGACCCTCATTGATCTGACATACTTGCTAATTGTTGCTGAAGCTGCAATGCTTTGGCGCACTGGTCAGGAAAATTTGATTGGAAGATCTGCCTCCCAAATTTCCATGGACGCAGGCAATGACATCGATGATAGTCCAGAAATGATTTCTTCTCCTAAGAGAGAGAAATTGGCCAATGTCAAAAAGTTTGCCTGTAAGCGAAAGGCCGAATCTGAGATAGTTCCACATGTCACTCCTAAAGAGTCTATCTGTTTCAACTGCCAATTGAATGGGAATTGGATGTAAAGCTGCCATATTTACCTGAAAGATCGCAAGGATGGTAAAGTCAAAATGTATGACTCTACTTCAGGTAAGTCCACTATCTAACTCTATTAAGTTCCTATTTATAGATTATTATTACATGATGTGTTGATCACATTTTGATGTTTTGTAGGATCGAAGAAAAGGAAGGAAGCTTAAAAGAAAAGTAAGTTGAATCTGATCGTGAAGAAGTAGATTTCTATCGTATGGTGCGATGATCGGATTTTTGAGCTGTTGATTAAGAGTTATGATAGATTGCTTAGGAATATTTAGTAACATAGTTTTCATTTGTAATTGAATTGTAAGGACAAGTTTTCCGCATTTTTATAAATAAAAAAAATTTTGATTCTATCTTATTTTATATTTCCTTGCAATGGCATTTATGAAAATTGGTGTTTATATATTGTTAGCAATGTTGTAAATGGATTTGATTCTTAGTTTGTGGTAATGTCAAAATTTACTAAATAAGGAAAGATTATCATCGCCCAAGTTTCAATTGGACAGAAACTTGGAATCATGCGACTTGTATTGTGTGATGAATGAGAACCTTCATCTTTGGGAAATTAAGACTAATTCCTTGTTCACATGTATATGTGAGTCAAGTGAAGGACTAAAGGATCTAGTACGCATTGATGTGCACTGGTCAGGTCCACCACAAAGAACAACAAGACTATTCGTCATGATTTACTAAAAGTTTAGTAAATATGGTTATACTTACAAGATTAAGTGTAATTCTAAATCATTGAAAGGGTTTCAATGTATAGCAGAACGAATAAGAAGAATCAATTAGGCAGAAAGATAAAATTTTATCCAATCTGAAAGGAAAGGAGAGTACTTTAGTATCATGTTTTATGATCATCTTAATGGTTATAAAACCATATCACAATTGATCCTCTAAGGACACCTTAGTGCATTTGTATGGCTAAGAAGAGGAATCGGGAATTGTTGAAATGGTTAAGATGAGTCGTACTCCGTTCCAAAATCAAGTCTTAGAGTCATACTCCAAGATTATGCATTGAGTGACATGTCTTAAGTAGGTTTATAACACCTCATGTAATGTGGCGTAGAAATGTTTCTTACTCTTGCACATTTGAAATTGAAAGTTGTTTTGGATAAAACAAAGAACAACTAAGACCAATTGTATGAAGTGTTTTCTTGATAAGAATCCGCACTAACTCTTGAATATTTGGTTGTCAATAAATGTTCCTTGACAGAGAATCTTATATGTCAAAAAGTCAGTGGGAGTCTTGAGTGGTCTTGAATAGTTTCAAGTACTAATCAAGAATAAACCTATTGTTTATCACTAGCACATGACTTGAGGTTTGTTGCCTATCGTGTTGACATATTCTTGTTTTTGTTCCCATCCTAGTTAAGTTGACCATGCGTGTGAGATCTATGAGTTCTCATTTGATTGCATAAAGGCAAAACACCTTGATCAATGAAAGTACATTAGCCGGTGTAGGTGAGCTGCTAAACAACTTGGAAGACATGGTAGGCCCTTGTGCTACTAGACGGCAAGAAATTAAGATTGAACAAGTTCAGTCCATATGAGTTTGAATTTTTCATAGACCTTACCTTATGATGGTGGTTGGAAATGACAAATTTACATGGATAGAAACACATACACCGTAAAATCTAAGTGGAAAAGGTTTCTCTCCACTTCATGAAAATGATTGTGAGGAAACGCTTTCACTAAGTGGATTTTAAGGAGTTAGCAGTTGTGTTAATTGCGTTCTCAAATTCGAGTATGATTACGGCATCCCTCTTCATAGTTTGAATTGTGAGAAATGGAAAATAGTTTGAACATTCGGGACTTATTGTTGTAAGTTATGAAATAGTTTAGACACACATATGAGCTTTCTAAAAGGTGTATGAGCTTAGATAAAGACTTATCGAAGCATCTCATGTCAGAAATCTGAACTTTGGTAAGAAAGTCAATAAGTATTGATTTCTAGAAGTCCAACTGATTTATGGATACATGTCAAAGCTAGTGGGAGCATAAATGTTATGCTAGTAAGGATATAATTAATTTTCTAGTGGGAGCATAATTATTACGATAAGTGTTGCGAGTTAGCAATGTTGTTTATAGGAAACAAAGTTTTAATTTGCAAAGTTGCAGAGTTTGAAAAGTTGTTTCGCTATAGTAAGGGAGAGGATACTTATACTTTATTTCGAATCTAAAAGTTTAGATTGAAGTATTAATCTAACTTAGTCATGGACATATATGAATATCATGTTAAAATGATTCAACATGGGAAATTCTATATATGGAAATGTTATAGCAAGAGACTGGCAAAATATCATGTTTTTATGTAAGACATTATGAATCGTGTCCCATACGCTTCGGGTAAAGGATCGATTGCATATGTTATAATGTTCACGTATTCTGATTTTTCCAAATGCCTAGGGCATTAAGACGGAAAAAGGACCAGAACCAGATATGACTAAAGTAATTAAACAATTGTCAAGGACAATCTGAGGTTCGCTGAAGATTAGTCGTTATGGACAATTGGAAGTATAGTAATGGATGGACCATGTTGACGTGATTCTGAATAGATAGGATTCTATTAAGAATGGATTGTCATATGGCGATTTGTACTGTAACGAATCTCCAGTGGAATGTTTTGTAATATCATTGGCAAAGTCCTTGTAACTTTGATGCTTTAACATTACAAAAGGATCATTGCATGATAGTTTAGAATCTAACGCATTCTAATAGTGGCAAGAATTTGGTATTCTTACACTTATGATAAGGATTTGGAATTGTGAAATGAGCATCATTGAAAATATATTAAATTGATCTATTTCACAAACAAAGGACCATAGGTAAACATAGTGTTCATGCTTGGAGCATGGGATAGCTATTGTTTTAATTTAAGTATTAAGTTGATTAGTCGAAACATTATACAATGAATAATGTGTAATCAATATGGTGATTAAATAATAAGTGTTTTATTTATACTCAAAAGTTTTGAGACCATATTGGATTGGATTATTCTTGTGTTTCATTTCGCATGTTTTACTTCCCGAATAATAAGAATTATTCAAACATCCACAGTCAATCATACTTTGGAAGTAAGTAATGAGGTAAGACTGTCATGAATCCACTGTAGATTGTCTAAGTGTTTAGACATAGCACAAGTTTGCTGCGGTGTTCATGAGTACTCCTGAAATGGGATTTGAGTATTGGATTAAACCCACGCTCATCTGAATCACTTCATGGATTTTATCACGAGTGGTTGTGAGACGATAATATCTTATATTCTTGAAACAGAGAGATATGAGTTGTTGTTTACAAGTCGGTTGCACATTGATAATATGTAAACGCATCAGTAACTTGATGTTATAAAATGTATTGTTGTGTGTGATTTGATAAGTAAATAGTACAAGCATATGAGTCAAAGTTTATCTGTTCCTTTTACCCTAAGAGGATAAAAGCGATATCTCTGGGCCCCTCGATGATTTAGTGATGACACCCTAAGCACTTGGCCAAGCCTGGACTAAGTTGATGTGTTCAATTGTAGTCTGTTGTCAGTCGTCATAAATTGGGAATCGGGAAACAACACATGGACAGAGAGAATGATTATAATCCATGTCTCATGTTCATATGATATCTTGTAGAATGGAGGAGTATATGATCCCTTATCTAAAGGACGCGTTACTGATAAGATCACAGTTTGACAGCAACTTTTGAGAGCTACGATTGCTAATCGGATTCTGAAGTTGTACTTGCAATAATAGTTACTAGACTTATCCAAGTGGAAGACTATTGGATTAGGTGTCTAAGCTCATAACTATAATTGGTATGTACTTGACCCGATAGTAGCATGGTCCTTTTGGGTTGCCTTCACCATAACAATTTGATAGGATGAATTATGGAGAAAGAGGATTAATTGTGATTTATTAATATATTATGAGAATAACATATTGATATGTGCATAATTAATGTTTAACATATATTTCTATTAATATATTATGAGAATAACATATTAGGGATCATGCTACTATTATATTTGATGATTCCATGAGGACCCAAATGTTTAGTTGAGCCTATATACGTTATAGTGCATTTGTGGCTCCCTTATTCTAGTGAAATCATGGGACAAAAACACAACCTCGCTTAGCCCGAAGGATGCAATATGTTTAGCATCGTGTACTTGAAATGTATCCAGGAAAATTGTTATCATTAATCAATAAAGGTTGAAGTTGAGTGCCCCTGCTTAAGCATGTAGGTATTGAGTGAAGAAAAAAGTGAGTTACATGAAAAAAAGAGAGAATTACAAAAGAAAAGTTGTAAGAATTTTTGGAGCATCAAAGTCAAATATGAAATTAGAAGATCAAAAATTCCAAGAAATTCAAAAAGTTGAAGATACCAAAAACCAAACAACAAAGTGGTGAATTCAAAGAGATCAAAGATCAAATGCCAAAGAAATGAAGAATTCCAAAGAGCTCCAATGTGGTATCATACATTGTAATTATCTAGATTATGTATGCTTGGGTTACTCAACCAAAAACACCTTGAGGTTAAGAGGTTTTCTGAGGATGGATTCGGAGGGATGCATAAAATGAGCATAGTTCGGGGTGAGTGGGCGAATGTTTATGAGGATTGTGAGTATTTAGAGTATGGGGGGTTATTAGGAAAATTTTAGACATAAATGTGCGCGTTGCGGTCTTGGCATAATGGCTGGGTTCGACGTAAGTTGTCCTATGTGATTCTAATGTGTTAAAATTCAGTTTTGCTTGGGGGCAAGCAAAAGTCAAGTGTGGGGTATTTTGATATGTGCATAATTAATCATATGTTTAACATATATTTCTATTCATTTTTGGCTAATTATATGCATAATATGGACAAAAGGTACTTAATAATGCTTATATTGTGTTTTCAGTCCAAAAGACATGCTTGGAAGCAGAAAGGAAAAAGGAGAAGCAATTAGAGACCAAAGAATGAAGGAAAAGGGAAAACTACACACTTACTCGGCGAGCCCACGCATGTACTCGGCGAGTTCATTAGAATGTTCCCGAAAGAAAAGTCAAGATTCCTTGCCGAACACGAGTCCACGCATGTACTCGGTGAGTCCACGACCTACTCGCCGAGTAGCCCCTGTTTTGTGATAATTATAAATAGCGGGTCTTAATCTGATGGAAGGACGGCTGGAACCTTTGGGGAGAAGCAAGCTGCGATTGAAGAGCCAGAAGAACCCTAGAGAACGAAGATACAACCTAGAATCCAATTCCGAAGAAGATTTAAGGCACATTCTCATCATTCTACTTAATCTATTGTTTCTCAATTATGGTTAGACAATTAGAATTCGTTTTATTGCTGTTAATTACCTCAATCATGAGCTAAAACTCTTAAACTTCTGTTTGGGGATACAAAATTGATATTATTGTTTGATTTTATGGTAGGATTAATTTAATATTGGTGATTTTGTTGATTCTAGCTTGTTAAAGAACCTTATGTGTGAATGATAACTGTTTTTCTGTTAGTAGGAAGATAATTAAGAAGCATGAACATCTCTTAATTGCTACCTCATATAATTTATGTGACCACTTTATCATATGTCTAGGACTAACGAACGTGAAACTAGAATTAATAAGAAAAATTAGGTAAATTCATGTGTGAGCTTGTTTGATGACCATCAGCAAGAGGTTAACTAAAGGACCAATTTAGTTAGCTGTTACAAGTCTAAATTAACCCGAATAAATAATCTAGTGAATTAAATTAAATTAGACAACTGATCACTGTTTGAGTTAGTTTGTTTTCTAAGGATTATCGTAGCGAACGCAAGGCTAATCACTTGAATCGGTAGCCAATAGAAGAATTAATCCATTGCACTATTACCATAATATCAACCATAGGATCAATTGAGTTGAACTAAACAGAAGTCCATTTTATTATTAAATTCAGTTAAATCTTTGTTTTTCTAGTTCTTAGCCCAAGTAGTATTAGTAAGTTTCTAGTCTTGTGAAACTAGAGAAAACTCATATTTACTATTTAATTTAGATAAAATTAGTCTTTAGTTTTAATTTACCATTCCCTGAGTTCGACACTCTACTTACCCAACTATACCACTAAAAGACAGGTTCACTGCCTTTGTGTGCTTAATTTATAACTCAAAAGTAGGATTAAAATCAGTGCATTTTACACACATCAAGTTTTTGGCGCCGTTGTCGGGGACCGGTTCTAAATTAGCACTAATTTCTATTTTTATCGATCATTTGTGTGGGATTTATCTTACACAAAGTTAATTCTGAGGTAATTTAGTAGTTAGTATAGGTTTTGATCAATCCCTGTTTTAATAAATTAAGTAGAAAATTTTTCAGTTTTTACCTTGAACTCGCCGAGTGCACTCGACGAAACTCGGCGAGTCCATCACTGTTCACAGTTTTAGCTTTTATTTCATTTTTGTTCTTTTTACGCGTTTTTCTTGTTTTATTTGCAGTTGTTTCATGACCCGAGGATCTGATACACCTTTGATCCCTCCTCTAGACGACCCGGAATCCGCTCTAAGGAAGAATAAAGGAAAATCCGTTGGAGAATCCGCTTCTTCAAGGAATTCGCCACTAAAGAACCTAAAGTCCGTTTTCAGCAAGAAGAAGAGCAGCAAATCAGGAGCATCCAACGCCTCTTTGACAATCGAAGACCCTACTAAAGAAGACGCCGAGTACGAGACCGAGGAAGAAGAAGACCCTACATTCGGTCACGTTTCCGATTCCGACGACGAATTAGCTATTCTCATGGCTAACATTTATGAAGTCCCCATGGGGGAATGGAAGAAGAGGATACGCGATGATACCGGACCGGGACTTGTGCAACCCGCAATCCCCGCTACTGCTACTTTTGAGCTCAAGGGTCACATCCTGGCTCTACTTAAGGAGATCCCCTTCACAGGCAAAGACCACGAAGACGCTTACAAACACTTGGACGAAGTCAATGATGTAGCTGATTATTTCAATGTTCCAAATGTGCCTCGGGAAACTCAGCTACTTCGCATGCTTCCGGTTACTTTGAAGGGTGCTGCCAAGGATTGGCTCAAGTCATTGCCCCCAGGATCTATCACTACATGGGCCCAAATGAAAGAAGAGTTCATTGATCAATTCTGCCCGCCATCCAAGATATCCAAGCTAAAGAAAGCCATAGCTAACTTTGAACAACAAGCTGGAGAATCACTATATGAAGTGTGGGAGAGGTACAAGAGCCTGCTAAGGAATTGCCCACATCATGACCTCAATAGTCAACAAGAAGTCTCCATCTTCTATGATGGAGTAAATGTTACCACTAGGCAATTACTTGACTCGCAAGGTCCACTCACGAAAAAGGCACCTCCAGTGATAAAGCAACTAATTGAAGAATTCTCTAAGCATTCTAGAGAATACCACAATCCAAGAAATGATGTGACGAGGGGGGCCGCCTATGCAACTTCAGAAGACTTGTCAGCAGTTATGGCTATGCTAAAAACCATGGATAGGAGGATGGATAAAATGGACCAAACGATACATGCTATTCGGGTGGGTTGCGAAAATTGCAATGGGCCTCACCTTACTAGAGACTGCGATTTGGATGAGAATGGCAACAAAAAGGTGCAAGTTTGTTACTCAAGTGGGGACCGATATGATGAAGATTGGCGTAGACCAAAGAAAGAGTGGCTCCCTTATGACGAGTACAAGAAGGCTAAGGAGGATAAGTTCAAGCAAAAGGGAAGGGGTTTTTACCAAAAGGAGGAGCCATCACAAGAAAGAAAACCAAGTTTGGAAGAAATGCTTACCAAATTTGTAGCTGCTTCAGAAAAAAGACATAGTGATCATGATGCTGCAATTCAAGAAACAAGGACCATGCTTAGAAACCAGCAAGCATCTATCCACAACATAGAAACGCAGCTAGGGCAACTTGCTCAACAAATAAACCAAAGATCACCGGGCGAACTTCCTAGCAAAACCGAAGACAACCCACGAGGCGCGCACATAAACATAGTCACAACAAGAAGTGGGAAAATAATCACTCCTCTGGCCCCTATTCAGAATGAAGCACCCAAAGAATCACAGAAGGAGGAAGCAGAAAATCAAAATCTTCAATCTGACAGCTCTACTCGCCGAGTACAGAATATGGACTCAGCGAGTCCACTGCCATACCCAGCCCGAGCTAAGAAAGTGAAGCAGGAAGAGGAGTACCAGAAGTTTCTAGATCATATAAAGGCTCTTCAAATCAACATACCCTTCATCGAAGCTGTCGCACAAATGCCCAAATATGCTAAGTTCCTTAAGGAACTTCTCACTAATAGAAGGAAGATGGAGGAAGTGAAGAAGGTAGTCCTCAATGAGAATTGCTCAGCCGCCATGCTCAACAAACTACCAAAGAAGAAGGGTGACCCGGGGAGCTTAACTTTACCTTGCCAATTTGGCAATTTAGCTACCACTCATGCCTTGGCTGATTCAGGAGCAAGTGTGAATTTAATGCCTTATTCATTCTTCAAGAAGCTGGATCTCCCGGAACCAAGACCAATTCGTATGGCGATTCATTTAGCTAACAAGACAATCACTTTTCCAAGAGGAATATGTGAAGACTTAGTGGTCAAAGTGGACAAGTTTGTATTTCCCGCTGATTTCATAATTCTAGACATGGAGGCGGATCCTCAAGTCCCAATCATCCTTGGAAGACCCTTCCTCAACACGGCAAGTGCTATAGTAGACATGAGGGACTCGAAGCTCACTTTGCGGGTAGGAGAAGATTCAGTCACATTTGGGGTTGATCAAGCTATGAAGTATGCACGGAATAGTGATGACACGGCATTCTCAATTGACATGCTTGATGAATTATTGGAGGAATGCATAAGTGAAGATTCCAGCAAGTTCACAATTTTTGATGAAGAATTTGATGCAGAAAAAGACTTAATGGACATCGAGAGGCTGCTGGAAGAAGCTGAGTTTGAAGAGTTGATGAGGCAATCTGACACTTCAACTCACCGAGTAGGGCCGATCTACTCGCCGAGTCCAAGCGAAAAAAAAAACAGAATTCGTAAAGTCAGCTACCAACTCGCCGAGTCCCTTACCTACACTCGGCGAGTACAACAAACAGAACCCAAAAACTGAGCTCAAAAAGTTACAAGAACATTTGGAGTATGCCTTCCTTGAAGATGGCCATCAAAAGCCAGTCATTATAGCCTCTGACCTTTCCAACTCTGAAAAGGAAGAACTAGTGCAAGTTTTGAAGAAGCGAAAACGGGCCATAGCATGGAGCATTACCGAGATCAAGGGAATAAGTCCCTCTTATTGTTCACACAAGATTAACCTGGAAGAAGGAGCAAAGCCGGTTGTGCAGCACCAAAGAAGACTAAACCCAAATATGCAAGAGGTGGTCAAGAAAGAAGTGGTCAAGCTTTTAGATGCGGGGATTATATATTCCATTTCCGACAGCCCGTGGGTGAGTCCGGTTCAAGTGGTGCCTAAGAAAGGAGGGATGACAGTCATAACCAACGAAAAGAATGAGCTTATTCCGACACGAACGGTAACCGGTTGGAGAGTGTGCATTGATTATCGAAAACTAAACAATGCCACTCGTAAAGACCATTTTCCCTTGCCCTTTATTGATCAAATGTTAGAAAGATTATCGGGTCATAGTTATTATTGCTTCCTAGACGGATTTTCGGGTTATTTCCAAATACCCATAGACCCATTGGACCAAGAAAAGACCACATTCACTTGCCCAAGTAGGACTTTTGCTTATCGACGCATGCCCTTTGGGCTATGCAATGCACCCGCGACATTTCAAAGGTGCATGACAGCCATATTCCACGACATGGTGGAAAAATTCATGGAAGTCTTTATGGACGATTTTTCTGTTTTTGGATCTTCCTTCCATGATTGTCTCACAAATCTTGACCTAATGCTTGCTAGGTGTGAAAAGACCGACTTAGTCCTTAATTAGGAAAAATGTCACTTTATGGTTAAGGAGGGTATAGTTTTGGGCCACAAGGTTTCCAAATCGGGAATTGAAGTGGATCGGGCAAAGATTGACACCATTGCCAAATTACCTCCACCAACTAATGTGAAGGGTATTAGAAGTTTTCTAGGACACGCGGGTTTTTACCGGCGTTTTATCAAAGATTTTTCTAAAATAACTAGACCTCTAACACAATTACTCCTAAAAGATGCACCATTTAATTTTACTAAAGAGTGTTTAGAGGCATTTGAATTTTTAAAGGAAAAATTGACTAATGCCCCGATCATTGTTGCACCAAATTGGAATTTACCATTTGAAATAATGTGTGATGCTAGTGATTTTGCATTAGGAGTTGTCCTTGGTCAAAGGGTTGATAAGCACTTCCAACCCATATATTATGCTAGCAAGACTTTAAATCCAGCCCAAGAAAACTACACCACCACGGAAAAGGAATTATTAGCTGTGGTGTACGCTTTTGATAAATTCCACCCTTATTTAGTTTTATCTAAAACAACTGTTTTTACTGACCACTCTGCTATCAAGTATTTGTTTGCCAAACAGGATGCCAAGCCAAGATTGATACGATGGGTTCTACTTCTTCAAGAGTTTGACATAGAGATACGCGACAAAAATGGAATGGAGAATGTAGCAGCTGACCACTTGTCAAGGCTTGAAAACCCGCGATTGCAAGAAGATAGAGTTGGAGATGATTTTCCGGACGAGTATATTATGGTGACTGTGGGAGAAGAACCATGGTTTGCAAATATAGCTAATTACTTAGCTAGCAATTACCTCCCAAAAGATCTCACAAGTCAACAAAAGAAGAAATTCTTTTCCGAGATAAAGTATTACTTTTGGGATGAACCATATCTTTTCCGAAGCTGTGCGGATGGAATCATACGAAGATGCGTGTTCGGGAATGAAAGCTGGAAAATATTGGAGCAATGTCATAGCGGGCCCACGGGTGGACATCATGGAGCACATTACACTGCTAAGAAGATCTTTGACATTGGGTTTTACTGGCCCACGATTTTTAAAGATGCAACCCAATTTGTCAAAGAATATGATGCATGTCAAAGAGAGGGAAACATTTCATCTCGAAATGAAATGCCACAACATAGTATCCAAGTGTGCGAAGTATTTGATGTGTGGGGGATCGATTTCATGGGACCATTTCCCATATCCAAAGGCAACAAATACATATTGGTGGCGGTGGATTATGTATCCAAGTGGGCGGAGGCACAAGCCTTGCCAACTAATGACGGTCGGGTAGTGGTGAGGTTTTTAAAGAAGTTATTTTCAAGATTTGGGGTCCCGAAAGCTCTCATAAGTGACCGAGGCACTCATTTTGCCAATGATCAACTAGAGAAGGTGCTAAGTAAATATGGGGTAACCCATAAATTTTCAACATCCTACCATCCACAAACTAGTGGACAAACCGAAGTAACAAATCGAGCTTTAAAGAGAATCTTGGAGAAATCGGTGGGGAGCAATCGAAAAGAATGGTCGGATAAGCTAGACGATGCACTTTGGGCCTTCCGTACAGCTTTCAAAACCCCTATTGGTACTACACCATATAGGTTAGTTTATGGAAAGCAATGTCATTTACCAGTGGAGATAGAGCATAAAGCTTTTTGGGCTTTAAAGATGTGCAACTTCAACATGGAGGAGCTCAAGAACAACCGGTTAATGCAAATGAATGCTCTTGAGGAACTTAGAAATGATGCATACACTAGTTCTTTGATCTATAAAGAGAAAACTAAGAATTGGCATGACAGGAGGATCAAGGAAAATAAAGAATTTCATGAAGGGCAAAAGGTGTTGCTCTTTAATTCAAGGTTAAAACTCTTCTCGGGCAAACTCAAGTCAAGATGGGATGGTCCTTTTCTGGTGAAGAAGGTGTTTCCACATGGTGCTATAGAGCTATTGTCAAAAGATGGCACCCCGTTCAAGGTCAATGGACATAGAGTCAAAAAGTATGAAGAAAGAGTTCCAAGGAATGAAGGCATGGAAGAGTTGATGTTGCTGGAAGGGATTGCAGCCACGTAGAATGGGAGGAGTCCAGCTAATGACTCCTTAAAAAGAAGCGCTTCTGGGAGGCAACCCGAGTTTAGAGTTTGCATTTCTTTTTCCTTTTCTTTCTTTTTAATTCCTTAGGATCTTTTTCATTCATATTCTTCTGGAAATATGTTCTAAATGATTGCTTGAGGGCAAGCAATGCCTAGAGTGTGGGGTGGTGGGTTAAAAACATTAAATTCAATTTTTGTCAAACTGCAAGCTTTACTCTCCGAGTAGGTACGAGTACTCGGCGAGTGCTTGCCTAAATAACCAAAAAAAAAAAAAAACCGCGTAAAAGCATTTGTACTCGGCGAGTAGCCCGTTTCTACTCGGCGAGTAGCCAACTTACACAGACGGTATAAAAATCTAAGAAATAAGGGTTTTTACCCATTTTACCCACACACTCGCCGTGCACAGCCTCCTTCAAGCGATTTCTGTGATTTTTGGCTTAATCCTCGACTTTCAAGGAAAAGGGTATGATCTTTACACTTAAAAACTCATCAAAGGTTCAAGCTTTATCACTGATTTGCCCCTATTTAGTCTAAATTCGGATTTGGGGGTTTCCTCAAATTCTAGGGTTTTAATTTTACCATAAATTAGGAGTTGTTAGGAGAATTTTCTTTTGGTTTAGTGGTTAATGGACTTAGTACAGCAAACCCCTGTGCAAAATTGGGTGTTTTAAGTGACCCATATGTGTTCGACAGATTCTGGTCCCGATGTTCATCCTACTCGCCGAGTAGGACATGAACTCGGCGAGTAGGAGGCTATACAGATCTGTTTTATTCAATTTTAATTACTGGGTGTTGTTTGTTTGTGCTTTCTTAATGTTGTCATGCAGGTACCATGTCCAGACGAGGTCAGTCTTCAAGAGGGGGAAGCCAAGGGGACATCCCGTGGCTCTCGTTCTGCCAAATCACATCCAAATCGTCTCAAGCCCGTGCCAAAAACAAGTTAGAGGCTTTAAAACAGAAAGAGATTCATTTTCCCAATGCAGTGGATTGGGATTGGATGGGGAAAGTTGGTTTGGAAGAAGAGCTAACACCATATTTGGTGAAAGAATGTAATTTGGGGGATTCAACCATCATATGTGATGGTTGGTTACAGCTTTTCAAAATTCAAGAACCAGTCTACGCTGAATTATGTTGGGAGTTTTTTGCTACCATCTCATTCCGAGGTGGTAGTGAGTACTACAATCCCAATGTAGTTTCCTTTTCTCTTGGTGGGGAGCTGCGACAATGTAGCATGGTTGAATTTTCATGGAGGCTTGGAATCTATGAGCAAAGCACTATGTTGAATGAAGATTTTGAAGTTTTTTTAGAGAATTGCCACAAAGATCTCCCCGAGGGAGTGGTTGCTTCTACCTGGTGGAATACTATTGCTAACCGGGTGTACATCCCATCTACCGCACAGGAGGGTCACATACGCTCACCGATCCACCGTCTCATTCATCGGTTCATTGCCAGCACGATTAATATGCGAAAGGACTGGGACAAGGTCCCGACCCTTGACATCTTTTATCTTTGGAGTATTATTACTCCCGATGTTTTCTGCAATCTCCCCTATCGCGTAGCCAAGTATCTTGCTGAAGGGGCTGTTAAGGAGAAGATGAACTCCAAGATTAATGGAGGGATGTTTGTGACGAGGCTTGCAAGGTCATTTGGAGTATTAGATTTGCAAGAGTCAAGGGCGCTGACAGTCATTTATCCCCCTCCGTTCAACACCGCATTATATAGGAGGGCAAGGATTGTGGAAAAGTTTGGTGATTCTTTTTCTATTCCTCATGCGGATGAGCCGGCTATCCCCGAGGAGCCGGGAAGGCGAGTGAGGCAAAGAAGCGAGCGGGTACGGGAAGACCCACCGGTTATTCCGGTGGAAGAAGAGAACGATGGATGGAATCAACTTGAGTACCGGCGCTACTTGGATGATATTGGAAGAGGAGTTAACTATAACAATCAATCATTTGGCTATCTCTTCAAACAAATGAACATCGCACCGAGACCTGGACCCGGCTACCCCCACATCATGAGTTGGGAAGAAAGGATGAGGAAAGGCAATGAAGGAGGAGGAAGTGGAGCTGGAGGAGCCGACATGGATGATGAAGAATGAAGAATGTTTCTTTTGTGTTTTAATTTATTTTCGTGATGTTTTATTTGGACAACTTGTTAAACTTGGATGATTTTATTTCTTGTTAGGACTTTTGGTTGCTTTCACTCTTGTCTGCATTTTTTTTTCAGGATTGGAAGGTTAGGATACATTTAGAAGTCTTATGGGTCAAGGTTCAAGTAAGGAATGTTCAATTGAGAGTGCGAAGTCTTTTCCATTAAGTTCGAGTCCGTTAGAGTTGGGAGTGTAGAGTGCTTTATTACTGAAGTAATTAGAAAAAGAGTCACTGAATTACCCCGATTCAGCACTTCAGTCGAAAGGAAAACTCAGCGCCTACAAGCCGAGTTCACATATCCTACTCGGCGAGTGCATGGACAAATTCACGACTTCTCTGCAAGTTAGCAACATACTCGCTGAGTACACGACTTACTCGCCGAGTCCATCATCATTTTTTCGGATTCCAGAGTTGTTTTGGGCACGTTCGTTGCAGTTTTATCCAACTCTTTCATAAAGGATCATTGCTGGAGGTTTCTAGGAGCTGTATCCTACATATTTGAGTCATTTGCAAGTCTACCACACGCGACATGACACCCAAGACATGGATGAGCTGTTCCCATGTTTAAAGTCATTCAAAGATGGAGCTAAATTGAAGATGATCAGCCTCGCCACTACTATCCCAGGGGAGTTTGTTCCAATTCCCTCTTTATTTTTATGTTTTCTTATTCATGCATAATATGCAATGGGGGCATTGCATGAAATAAGTGTGGGGTAGGGGGTTGGTTACATTTAGTTAAAATTTAGATTAATTTTAAAATTTTGCATAAAATTGCTAGGGCTAATTTAGATATTTTGGTAAAAACAATTAGAGATCATGCTACTATTATATTTGATGATTCCATGAGGACCCAAATGTTTAGTTGAGCCTATATACGTTATAGTGCATTTGTGGCTCCCTTATTCTAGTGAAATCATGGGACAAAAACACAACCTCGCTTAGCCCGAAGGATGCAATATGTTTAGCATCGTGTACTTGAAATGTATCCAGGAAAATTGTTATCATTAATCAATAAAGGTTGAAGTTGAGTGCCCCTGCTTAAGCATGTAGGTATTGAGTGAAGAAAAAAGTGAGTTACATGAAAAAAAAGAGAGAATTACAAAAGAAAAGTTGTAAGAATTTTTGGAGCATCAAAGTCAAATATGAAATTAGAAGATCAAAAATTCCAAGAAATTCAAAAAGTTGAAGATACCAAAAACCAAACAACAAAGTGGTGAATTCAAAGAGATCAAAGATCAAATGCCAAAGAAATGAAGAATTCCAAAGAGCTCCAATGTGGTATCATACATTGTAATTATCTAGATTATGTATGCTTGGGTTACTCAACCAAAAACACCTTGAGGTTAAGAGGTTTTCTGAGGATGGATTCGGAGGGATGCATAAAATGAGCATAGTTCGGGGTGAGTGGGCGAATGTTTATGAGGATTGTGAGTATTTAGAGTATGGGGGTTATTAGGAAAATTTTAGACACAAATGTGCGCGTTGCGGTCTTGGCATAATGGCTGGGTTCGACGTAAGTTGTCCTATGTGATTCTAATGTGTTAAAATTCAGTTTTGCTTGGGGGCAAGCAAAAGTCAAGTGTGGGGTATTTTGATATGTGCATAATTAATCATATGTTTAACATATATTTCTATTCATTTTTGGCTAATTATATGCATAATATGGACAAAAGGTACTTAATAATGCTTATATTGTGTTTTCAGTCCAAAAGACATGCTTGGAAGCAGAAAGGAAAAAGGAGAAGCAATTAGAGACCAAAGAATGAAGGAAAAGGGAAAACTACACACTTACTCGGCGAGCCCACGCATGTACTCGGCGAGTTCATTAGAATGTTCCCGAAAGAAAAGTCAAGATTCCTTGCCGAACACGAGTCCACGCATGTACTCGGCGAGTCCACGACCTACTCGCCGAGTAGCCCCTGTTTTGTGATAATTATAAATAGCGGGTCTTAATCTGATGGAAGGACGGCTGGAACCTTTGGGGAGAAGCAAGCTGCGATTGAAGAGCCAGAAGAACCCTAGAGAACGAAGATACAACCTAGAATCCAATTCCGAAGAAGATTTAAGGCACATTCTCATCATTCTACTTAATCTATTGTTTCTCAATTATGGTTAGACAATTAGAATTCGTTTTATTGCTGTTAATTACCTCAATCATGAGCTAAAACTCTTAAACTTCTGTTTGGGGATACAAAATTGATATTATTGTTTGATTTTATGGTAGGATTAATTTAATATTGATGATTTTGTTGATTCTAGCTTGTTAAAGAACCTTATGTGTGAATGATAACTGTTTTTCTGTTAGTAGGAAGATAATTAAGAAGCATGAACATCTCTTAATTGCTACCTCATATAATTTATGTGACCACTTTATCATATGTCTAGGACTAACGAACGTGAAACTAGAATTAATAAGAAAAATTAGGTAAATTCATGTGTGAGCTTGTTTGATGACCATCAGCAAGAGGTTAACTAAAGGACCAATTTAGTTAGCTGTTACAAGTCTAAATTAACCCGAATAAATAATCTAGTGAATTAAATTAAATTAGACAACTGATCACTGTTTGAGTTAGTTTGTTTTCTAAGGATTATCGTAGCGAACGCAAGGCTAATCACTTGAATCGGTAGCCAATAGAAGAATTAATCCATTGCACTATTACCATAATATCAACCATAGGATCAATTGAGTTGAACTAAACATAAGTCCCTTTTATTATTAAATTCAGTTAAATCTTTGTTTTTCTAGTTCTTAGCCCAAGTAGTATTAGTAAGTTTCTAGTCTTGTGAAACTAGAGAAAACCCATATTTACTATTTAATTTAGATAAAATTAGTCTTTAGTTTTAATTTACCGTTCCCTGAGTTCGACACTCTACTTACCCAACTATACCACTAAAAGACAGGTTCACTGCCTTTGTGTGCTTAATTTATAACTCAAAAGTAGGATTAAAACCAGTGCATTTTACACACATCACATATTAATTGAGAAATCATATTATTTAATTAGTATTGATCAGAAATTAGTTTGGAATTAATTTAGTGATCAAAAGAGACTAATTAAAATAATGGGGGACTGATTATGTAAATCAGTGATAGTTGTAGTTTGGGCTAATGGACCATGTTGATAAGTGGTGGACGAAAACTCTATGAGAGTCCATAAAGATTTCTTCCAAAGCCTTTCATGTGAAGGTCTGTATGTTGCTTAGGGCCTAAGCAAGGGAATTAGGGTTTCCAAGTTGATAACCCTAGAAGCCTCAACTATAAAAGGAACCCATTAGCTCCCAAAATCGGCACCTGTGGACTCATAGAGAACCCTAGCCGAATTTTGAGCCTAACCATCTTTCTCATATTCATCCAATTTCTACTTGGTGTTTGTGACTCCATTAGAGGTGCAACAATTGGGGCACTAAGCTCTTGAAGGTCAAGATCAAGTAGCTACAAGAAAAGGTATTCATCTAATTTGGTTTTAGTTGTAAATTTCGAAATTGTATGCTAGAAGTAGGGTTTATGCTTTGGAGTTTGTATTTGCATGTTCAATAGAGGAAAACTTAGATCCAAAGCATTAGGGTTGCATGTACATCATAGGAATGTTGTAGTGCTTAAAACCATGGTTGTCAAAATCGCGATCCTGATCGTAGGATCGTACGATTCTACGATCCTAGGTATGAAAAAACGATCCGGATCGTAAAATGATCGTATTTGGGGGTAGGATCGCAGGTAGGATCGTAAGATCGTGGGTAGGATCGTAGGATCGAGATCCGATCCGATCCTACCTTCCCTTGATTTTTTTTTCAAATGAAATTTTTTTACCACTTTATGTCTTTTATCCTTTACCAATTTACCATTTATCATTTTGTATTGTGATTATGACTAATATTTTGAAGTTTTTATAACTTTTGAACGAAAAATTGAATGTTTGAAATATTTTTCATGATTAAAGATTATAAATTAAAATTATATTTTATTTTGTGGGATCTTAGGATCCCGATCTTGCAAACCCAAAAACGATCCTAGGTATGATCCCGATCTTGACAACCTTGCTTAAAACCCATCAGGTTTAATCAGCCCTATTCACAGAATGAGAAGAATTATAGGAGTTTGATCGCATAGGATCAAAGAGGGAGGATCCATACCTTGCAAATCTGGCTTAGAAAGATGTTGAGACTGAGCATATGATTAATGATATGAGTGATCCTCAAACTGATGGTATGATTAAGTTGAGGAGTGATCACAATAAATGTGTTGATTTACAGGGGGGATTGAACACTAAGATTGGCATCTGCATCATTTTCCTCTTCTGTAATAACTTGGTTGTCAACTAGTTGGGCTGGTTGATATAGATATACAATATAGTGGTGCATATACAGAGTAATAGTAGAATCATTTGGTTGTGGAATATCTTGAAAAGTACTAACACCGAGTTGATTTGTCATTAGGAAATGACCAAGTAGGTGTACATATATAACTGGACCTAATGCTTCTTCCATTGCCATTGAGAGAAATCTTGGAAATGGCACATTCAATTGACGATTTGGAGACTTCTTGAGCGGCTTAACAAATGTGTTGAAGAATAGTTGGACTAAATCCATATTCTTCCTATATAACATAGCGTAAAGGATAGTCATTTTTCATAGAATTTAATTGATCCCAACTTCCAGTCACAAGACTCAGACGCTTGGTGATTATCCCAATAAAACATTTCCATATACGGGGGATTGACATTGATGTGTACATCATGATATCCATTGATAATTCTTCCAATCAGAGACAAAATGTCTTCATCAAACTCTGCCATGTACCAGAATTCATTAATTGCATCGGCGTCCATGCCAACAAACCGCCATGATAAGATAGGAGTGAGAGGGTTGGATTGTAGAACTCATTTAAAAATGTTTGATATTTTTTTAACGCGTGGACAATTGAAACGACACTCCATCAGTGCTTAATTATAATTGGATGAGCAACAATCTTTGATTGAAAGGAGTCAGTTGATCATCACTCGCAAATCTTCAGTTGAATTTGAGCTCTTTAGTGGCTGACTATCAATATACCATTAGTGACAAATCATCGGTGGATATTTGTTCTATGTTTATTTAGAACAAGAAGAGTTGAATAACGAACACCCATGTCAAAATAATATTTTAATAATAGACAAACATAGTTCTCTTAGCTGATAAACAAACTTGGTTGTTGAATCAGTGTTTGAGAAGGGTGGCCATAACAGTTTCAGCTAATAGAGATGGCTCATTGGGCTAGTCGTTTACGAATTGAACCCCCATTAAGCCATTGCAATTGAGTAACTATAGACTTTGACAAATGCAACAACACGCTTCGTTTGCGAATTGAAACCCCATTAAGCCATTGCAGTTGAGTAACTATAGACTTTGACAAATGCAACAACACGCTTCAATGGACGAGATATGTCATGAGTTACATCCTAGAATACATTGGTTCACTGTCAATTCATATAAAAATTCTCCAGTGATAGTACATCCCTTCGGTGGTTCTTGTCGTTGAGACAAAAGGCAGAGGTTAAAGCATTAAAGAACAATAAAAAAAAAAAGGCATATGTAACGTATTAATTTTTCAAATCAAAATTTCTTATCAAAAGCATAAGTGAAACAGTTATTTTTCATAAAAGTTGGAAGTACTGATAGTTTAATACCCTAAAAAACAAGACATGAAACAATATATCAAAAACATCATAAAATATGCGGACATTGATGCATACAAAAGTGTAAGGCATCAATTTAGAAACAATGTTGCATTACATGCAACAACATTTATATAAAAGTGATGCATCAGAAACCAAGCAACAATTTCTAAAGTGTTGCAACATAAAATTTGAATATCATTGTATTAGATCTGTCGCAACAACTTTATGTAGCACGTTCAAAATAGGTACATCATACTAGTCTATCCTCAGATATATGTAACTTTTTGAAAATGTGTAACATTATTTTTAAAATATTGAAAAATAACCTAACACAACCCGTTCTGAAGAGTTGCAATAACTTATTTAATCTATGGTGTGCAAAAACCTTACAAATTGCAATATTTTGATTAAGATTGTATTTAACATTTGACACATAAATACCTATATTTGTTTATATATTTTGATACCATAAAATCAAACTTAATGACATAAACCTATAAACACACTTAGGTAATTTTATTTGTATGGTTTTAATGCCAAAACCATCCAAACGAAACTATAAATCAAAATTTGGGAAATCATGATGCACATAAATTCGAACTCATTTTATATAAGAAATCAGTTTTCATTCTTTTGTTTTAAATCAATGAAACTCGATATGCATATATCATACACGCAATTTATCTTTTGTGTATACAAGAGACACCTCGTCGATTTCAAGCAAAAATGATTTCTTATTGTGCAAATAAAACATTAGGCTCACATACCTATGTTGGATTTTGATGATTGTTTAAAAACTTAAGCACAAGTCAAACTAAACATGCAACCCAAGCAATAAAAAACCATCGAGATATTTCATGGATATATGTTTCATTACAATCATCGCAACTAAGCTACGAGTGGTGTTTCCATGATTTACTTAATTTTATGATAAGAGGAAGATAAAGACTCAAACTATAATATCTCTATCACAGTCGTAGTAACCCAAGCAAGCACAAAAATTACCATAGAAGGGTTGTATGTCGATTTGCTCTCAAGACTCAAGAGAGAGGGTGTCGATGTGTGTCTCTCAGAAGGACCAATAGGAGCCTTTAAATACTTATCCCTTATTCTAATAATTGCCAAACATGACTTAGATTAAGATAATTATATAATTATCTTCTAAATTCAAACTTTTCCTAATTGCAAAAAGTCTCTCTCTCTCTCTCTCTCTCTCTCTCTCTCTCTCTCTCTCTCTCTCTCTCTCTCTCTCTCTCTCTCTCTCTCTCTCTCTCTCTCTCTCTCTTATATTGTTTTTAATTAAAACATCATGTTCTGATGAATAACAAACTATTCCTTTAATTATTTTTGTTGCTCTTAAGCTTTTGGATTGTACCTAGTAACCCAACAAACCAATTTATTATTCGCAGTGTCATCAAGTAGACATATATCCCCAACACACATGATCTATGAAACAATGAGAACACTTGATATATTTTTGCAAATAAACATTCCAAAAAGTTGAAAAGATGATAAATTGCTATCAAAATTCAAAAGATGGGTCACATCTAGGAACCAAATTGGAGCTTGTACAAGCTGGGAAAACTTTGAGATCTTGAGTTGAGTCCATATTCTCTTTTATTATCCCAAGACAAGATGGAATATGATCATTTTCTATAGTCTTGAAGTATTTACATGTACAACTCCTTTATAAAAAATAAAATAAAAAAAAAAAAAAAAAAAAAAACACATTTTAATCACTAGAAACGAAAGTCTGAAATGCATAGTTGATCAAGCACATTCCTTTTGTGGTTTCTTTGAGTTATTCTTGCGGCGTACCTTCACAAAAGCTTGATCCAAGTCCTGATAAGGAACATATTGTTACTCAGCGATGGAAAATGATACGTACAATTTATTATTTAACCCCTTGGCATTTATATTATATAGAATATAGATATAGACATTTACCTTGCTTTGACTTTGACTTTGTTCTTTAATCGACTCCTTAGAGGTCCATAGCTGCTCCAAGTTGTAATAAGCCCTGGCTTTCTCATCAAGTGCATGGACTATCAATGAACCTGACAAAACATATCATTTATTAATCAGATCAACTCCTTAATTTCTTAACATCATAATATACAACAAAGACAGACTGCATACCTGAGTCAATCACAATCCAATTCCCACCTTCTTGCCCTTCAACGCTTGGTAACAACATTCTTTTGGCTCCCGTTTGTTTTTGCTTCACCTGCTCCACAAATCAAATTACTACATGTCAACATCTGAAGCTTGTGTTAAATATTCAGAAGCAATGTAATACATATATATATAGAGTTAATGTGAGTTCTAAGCCTCTGTTTAATTTTGACAGCTATTTTTTTCTTTGAATCTGCAGTTCCTGTTCCTGCATATTGGATTTCATATGTAAAAATGTCTTTGAACTGAAATGTATCACATTAAACACTATGCATTCACAGAGGATCACCTAGTAATGAATCATTATCATCTTCTCCTTCTAACCCATCTACCATTCTACCATACATTAACCGCCACTTGAAAGCAGAAATAAACATAAATATTGCTCCAAATATTTCATGAGACCAAGTATGATGCATTTACAAAAGATCACAAAGTTACGTGTGTAATCGATTGAAAAAAATAAAACTCGGATGAAAAGAACATGCCTTGTAAATTAGGGCTTGAGCGATATTACGAACATGCCATTGAGACCGGCCGGTGGCAACAACAACGAAATTTGTGAACTCCGATTGCTTTCTAACAGGTATGACTCGCACATCATCTGCTCGAACATCTTTCAGAATCTTCTCGACCTCTTCTAAGTTCAGTAATTCGACAACATTTCCACTCTTTCCGTTGGTGTTTGTAGCATTGATTACCGAAGAACAAAACGAGCGATTAAGACCTGGCATCCATTGATGAATAGCTTCTGATGAGAGGGAAAGAGTCCGGTGCCTTAGAGACGGCCACATGAAATCTCCTGCGACGGCGCCACCAAAATTGGTCGTCGTTTCTGACAGTGTTTTAGGTGGTGACAGGTATTGTAATTGGATTTGGGGATCGAGAATTTAGACCAAAAGGACTTCGATTTTGGGCCATATTAGACCAAATGGGCCACGCGAACAAACTACGAATATGGAAAGATTAATTTGGATTTTCTACTGACGTATTTTTCTTATTTTCTCAATCATGAAAGTATGTATTGAACTATTGAAACTTAATGTTTATATGAGGGTCAAAATGGCATTAAATTTTTATTTGTACACATAACTTCAAAATAAAACTTGTTTGTCTATACCTTCATCATAGTTAGCTTCATCTATCAAGGAATTTATTACTCATTCTGGTTCATTTGCTAGTCTTGAACTAAACTGTTTTAAAAAGTTTATTCGTAGAAAATTTCCTCGCATATAACACTCTCATTTGGATAACCAAATTCTTCGGTCGATTGTATGCTAGAACTTGTTTTACGATGGTTTTTGTATTATTTTACTTTAGTTATTTACAATAACATATGAGCTTATGCAAGTATCAAGTTTGTATCATACTTATTGTCATTCTTACAGAGTTACAGTTTACACTAAATTTTAAGTTTGCATATTTTTTTGAGAAAAAAGAAAAGACAAATATGGCAAATCATATTAAACATTTTTCAAAAACAATCAAAAAGTTGTATTTTTTTTAACGGCTTAGATTTCAAATATTAAAAGGTTAGCAAAAAGCTAACAAATATTTAATAGTGCTTTTGTATTTGTTCCAGTTTTTTGTTGGGATTTTGATCGGTAATGACTAATGACTAACAAAACATTACAAAGGAATATAAAGTAAACCGTTTAATGACTTAATCACCACGCTCCCCGCCTAGAACAATGTTGTATTAATATGAATAATTGGTGTAGAAAAAGTGTCGATGGGCTGCGAAATTGGCCGAGACAGGGCCGGCCTTACTGTACAAAAAAAAAAAAAAAAAAAAAAGCCCTTGCTTAGGACCCCCAATTCTAAGGGGCCCCTTAACCCAAAATTAAATTAGGGGATTGTTTATTCGGATTCTTCATTCACGCACATCAGCAGAAACCATTCAGCAGAAACGGCGACTCGGCAATTGTTCTTCACTTCTTCTTCTTTCTTTGTCCTCTGAATCTAATTAACTTATTAGTGATTTCATTCTTGATTCTATCCAGAACCGCACAAAACCATTACCTCTGTGATTTTCTATTCTTCTAATCTTCTTTCTGGAGATTTTTTATAAGTTGATTGATTCTTTTTTTTTTTTTAAAAGGATGTCAAGTGTCAAGATTAATTCAACCGATTTGGTGATTGCTTTCCTGAATCCTGAAACTTGAAAGGTTGAAAAGATATGTTCTATTGTTCTTCTTCGGTTCTTCCTCTGATTCTCTATTTCACCGTAACTCAGTCCATTCTTCATTGTTGATTATCTATGATTGTGAATTTGTGATAATTTGATAATCTATTATCTATGATAATCGATAAATTTTGTTATTTTGATGAAGTTTTGTTTGATGTAGTCATGTAGAAATCTGTTTTTTTATTTTCTGCACAAAATGAGAAAATCTGTTTTTTAAACTTTTATGTAGATTATAGAATAGTCTTGACTGATTCTTTTTTTTCGATTAGACTATCTATTAGGGTTAATATGGCTTAATTTTTTTTAAGCCATATTCGTTAGAAGGATTTTGGAAAGGATGAGGGTTTAACTTATAACATTAAGTATAGTAATGACAAAGGGCCCCAAATTTTTGGTTCGCTTAGAGCCCCTAAACTGGTTGAGCCGCCCCTGGGCCGAGAAATGGGTCTCATATGGTCCCATGTATATGGTTTATATATATATATATATATATATATATATATATATATATATATATATATATATATTGGGCCGGTCCCGAGAACTCAAATGCCCAGGATGAGCCGGAAAAAAAGGCCCTTAGGCCTTAAAGTGTAACGAATTAAAATTACATAAACTAATATTTTTTTAAAACGACAATAAACTTTATAGCAATAAACATAGCAAAATCATAGTATTTTAATGAATAATTACATATTGTAACCGTTAACCGACGATCCGTGAAGCTCTCCTCGTGTTCTTGATAGCAAATTGGTTGAGCAACTCTTCGTAGTCTATACTCTCTAAGATTTCGTTCTCAATAGATATCATCGCCAAACCACTAAGTCTTTCTTGGGACATTGTGGAGCGTAAGTAAGACTTCAATAACTTCAACTTAGAAAAACTTCTTTCTGCAGATGTCACCGTTACTGGAATAGTCAACAATATTCTATATGCAATGCTTGCATTTGGGAAATAATCAAGTTCTTTCAAAAACTTCAAAACATCTATAGGGTTGCTAAATTCATTGGTTTCCAATGTCTCAAATAATTTCAACTCCGTATAAAGTTCATCGGCATCAATATCCGATCTTTCTTCAAACTTGAGTGCTTTTTCAAGACGATGACAAGACGACTTAAGATCTTTATCTTCAATTCCCTTCAAATTATGTGGAAATAAAAAAACCAAATACTTTGTCATACTCTTTGAATTGTTCAAATTTGTCTCAATAGAAGAAATAGTTTGACCAACAATGTATAAGAAATAATTAACTCTGAAATTCTCTTTAGGTGTAAATGAAACTTCTTCTCTACTTGAACTCTCATCAAACCTTTTTTTCCTTTCAATCAAACGCTTTTGTGGAAATATTGGATCAATACCCATTTCAATAGCAATGTCCTTAGCTTCATCTATCGTTTTTAAAAAACCAGTTTCTCTATAATCCTTGAAGTACCTAATCAATTTGTTTATTTCTGTAATAGCATTATCAAGATGCATATCATTTGACTGTAACTTTTTACTCACAATATTCATATGGTTTAACACTTCATGCCAGATAACAGTTGATACCAAAAATTCAAAGTCACCAAGTTCTTTTGATGCTAGTGAAGTTTCACTTGCAATTGCAGCATCATTATCTTTTTCTCCAACTTGAAGTAAAGCTAATCGTACGTCAACAAGTTGCATTTTAATAGCCTTTACACTCTCAGCTCGGCTTTCCCAATGAGTTTGACACAATGACTTAAGACTCCAATCTTTTACATTATCTTTTAGGATTTCCCACCTCTTAGTAGAATTTGCAAATATAGTATAAATGCGTTAGATGAATCCAAAAAAGTTCTTTCCTTTAACACACTTGTTAGCCATATCACATAATGTTAGATTAAGAGAATGGCAACCACAAGGAGTGTAAAATGCTCTAGAATTTATTTCTAAAAATCTCTTTTGCACTCCTTGGTGTTTTCCTTTCATGTTTGCTCCATTATCATAGCCTTGACCACGCATATCATCAATTTCAAGACCAAAAGACTTTAACTCCTCAAGTGTAATATCAAATAGTCCTTTTCCGGAGGTATCATCAACATTCAAAAAACCTAAAAAGGACTCCTCGACAGTAACAGAATTATATGTTAACTTTAAATACCTCACTATTATAGTCATCTGTTCTTAGTGACTTGAATCAGGAGTACAATCAAGTATGATTGAGTAGTACTTTGCTTCCTTTATCGTCTTCATAAGTTATTTTTTAATTTCTTGAGCTATCAAAAGTATTAGTTCGTTTTGGATCGTGTGCCCACGATAATGCACATGAAGCTCGTCATTTGTGATCTGCCGCACATGCTCTTTGATAACTGGGTCAAACTCTTCCAATATTTCAGTGACACCCAAAAAATTTCCGTTACCTGTTAAATCCTCCCTAATAAATCAAAATCTTTTTGCCACATGTCCTCTTCTCCTTCATTTGGACACATGACATTTTCTAGAATTTTTGAATTTTCTATTTTTCACTTGTCATTTTATTGTATTTTTCATTTTATTAAATTAAAATTGCACATTTAATATGTAAGGTAATATATATGTAAGGTATTTATTAGAAAATGTTTATATAAGTAATGTATTCAATGTATTAAAGCCTCGTTAATTTTAATAATTCACAATTTTTCTAATTTTTCTTATAAATTCAAACTTTTCAAACTGTTGAAATTTCATATTTATTTTTTATTTTTTAAATAAACTCATGTAATACATGAGTCTCACACCTAGTATATTTAACAAATAAGAAGTGGAATCAATCATAATAATTAACAAAAAGGTATTTGTTGGAATTGGAAAAAAAAATATACAATCTATAGTTACCTTTTTGATACAACTTTTCATTTTATCCACGAAATGCTAAATTATGTTTAGCAAGAAACTTCACTACTGCAATGATTCGCAAAATGACTTGTTTCCAGTAATATCTTTCTTTCTTGAATTGCTAGTATTGAACTTTATCAATTGTTTCATTCAAGTTCAATCTTTTACGCATATCAAACCACTTATTCCTATTTGTGATATGATCCAAGGAAATTTCGTGTTCTTTAACTCTACTGGTAACATGGTGCCAATCTGAATAACCTTCATCACCTAATTTACCTTTAGAAATCCTTTTTCTAAACATTTTACAACAAAAACAAAATACATTGTCGAGCTCTTTCGAATATACTAGCCATTCTATATCACACTTCTCCAAATTTGGTAAAGTTCTTGTATATAAAGCTGCAGAAAATCGTATATCAGATTTATCGTAGGGGCCATACATAATACTAGTATCTCTTTTATGACCTTTCTCAACCAAAAGTTTAAGCTCTTAATAATTAAGTTTTTCCCACCTTCTTGGATCATATATATCAACAAGCTCTTTAACGGGCTCTTGCTCTTCTGCCTCTTCTACTTCTAATTCTACATTTTCTTAGTGTTCAACATGCTTTTCAACATGCTCTTCAATAGGCTATTCAACAAGCTCTTCAACAGGTTGTCTATGAATAAACTTATCTAGAGCACCGGCGTCGGCCTTTCTCTTTTCTTCTTCTAGTTTTCTCTTTTTACGTGTTTGACTACAGAAAGGTTGTTTAGACTTCATCACTACAAGTTCATTACTTTCAACTTTCAATATTCAACTAAATACAAAAAACATGATCTGATAATTTGATTTCAGCATCTGATAAATTTCAACATAATTTCAACATTCAATCAAATAAACAATTTTAGATTTTAGATAATATCATAATAATCACAATTTCAACATTCAACAGTATTTCAACACTCAATCATATAATCAGATTTTTGATTTCAACTTAATTTCGAAATTCAATCAATAATCACATAAACAACATTCAATCTTAATTGAATTAGTGAATTTTGATTATGATTCAAGTTCAATTATTCTATAATGATTCAAGTTCAATTGCTCATCAATCCTCATTCAATTATACACTAATAAAACTATTAATCTGATTATCTCAATAAGTGAATAATCAATTAGACAATTACCTGATATGAACTTATGAACAATCAATCTTCAGTGCTTCTCTTCTGCCGCAGCGAATTGATAATCACAGATGCCGCTAATAATCAATTAATGAATTAATCAATAATAGTTGTCAATTGATGAATAATCTAAAGCCCTTGTTGCCGCTGTCGACTACCTGTCATCTACATTTGTGGACTAAGAAAACTAGAATAGATTTGGGCTAAGACATTAAAAAATGAGCTGCAATTGAAATATATTAAAAAAATGGGCCCCTTAAGAAACCTCTGTGCACAGGCCCTGGTTGCCCCCTTTACCACCGGATATATATATATATATATATATATATATATATATATATATATATATATATATATATATATATATATATATATTCAAATTCTCATTTTTTAACTCTAATATCGCATATTTTTAAAATAAAATGGAAGATAGCAACAATATATATGTTATAGTGAGTTGTGTCATCCTTTTAATGTTGTTTACGATTGTTTATGTTTCTTTACATTTCTTTACTTGTGAAAATACCGTTTTCTCAGATAGATCTAAAGGTGACAAATCGGGTCATCGTGTCGTGTTTTTGTCTAACATGACACGACACGACAAAGTTTTATTTAACACGAACATGACATGACACAATATCGTGTTTTTTTTAACTAACACGAAAACGAACCAATTAAAACACGACACAACACGACAAATATAACATAATATAACAATTAGTTTATTTAATTAATATTTAATTATACATAACAAGAAAAACACGACAAATAAATGTTAAATCATGTCAATTTCGTGTCAGATTGAACACGAACACGACACGACATCGTGTTTTTACACTTGACACGAACACGACACAAACACGAATTCGAATTTCAGTTTCGTCCAAATTTCGTTTCGTGTCGTGTATTTTTGTCGTATCGTGTCAACAATTGTCACTTCTAGATAGATCTAACATTTTTGCAGATGTCATCTGCGATCATGTCATATTTTTTTGAGAATACGACAAACATTCAATCTCCTTCTGCTCCAAGTAATGGGACTTATTAGTAAAAATGGGTTTTCCGGCTGCCAATGACTTCCCTACTGTAAGACGATATCCTCATATGGGGGAGGGCAGACTTTTTAAACAATATGATAAGACATTGTAGTACGTTGTCAACCATTTCTGTGTTTTGAGTTTTGAGTGATATTTGGACTTAGATCACTTCTATATGGGAATGTTTACCATGTACTCATCGACAACCAACTAGGCCATTAGCTTATGGTTGAGGGGGTTTATTGGTGAAATATAATATAAATTTTTTTATATTGTGTATATGTAAAATCAATAGGAATACATTGAAATTTACTAAGGGCCTGTTTGATATGCGTCTGACTGGGTTGGGTCAGACAATTTTTGCTGACTCGGTCAGCTAAATCTGTTTGGTAAATCAATCTTGGCCCATCTGACTCGGAAAGAAGGCTCTGGCTCGGTAAGAAGAAAACCAACGACTGACTGAGAAAGAAAGAAGCGTTACCCGTTGTACCCTTCCCTACGTTCCTCTTTTACGCCTTTACGCCCCCTCCTCCCCCCGATCGAGTCCTTCTCCTCTTCTCATCAGGTACGTCTTCTCCTCTTCCACGCCTCTATTCTTCTTCTTTAATCGATTCATAAAACCAATTTCATGAAATCGTTTTTTGAAATTGATCCATGAATTCGTGAAACCGATTCATGAAACCATCTTGTTCATGAAAATCGTTTTTTTAATTGATTCATGAAACCGATTCATGAAACCATCTCCTTCAATTCGCAGGTTTACCTTTATATTCTGAAATTGATTCATGAATTAATTTAATTCACATATTTCTTTATACCCTTTATGTTCTGAATGGTTTGATTTTTGAAATTGATTTCTATTGGTTCATGAAATTGATTCCTTTTAAACTTCTCTAAAATTTTCGATTTTTTGATGTTATGTTCCTGTTTGATCAGGAAGGTTCGTACCTGCCTCTTGTTCCATAGTTGTGTTTGGAGGATGGAATTGTAGATTCCAGCGAAAGATGATTTGTGTTTGGAGGATGGAATTGTAGATTCCAGCGAAAGAGCGAAAGATGATGGTTTTTTGTTGTGGGTGTTGAGGGATTGAATTGAAAGTGGAGAAGAATTGAGATGAAACTGGGATTGCAATGGCATCAAATAGGGACCGAAGGCGGAAATGGATTGTGTGTTGGAATTGAAGACAACTCCGGAATTGGTGATTCCAGAGTATATTGAGGTGGGGGTTTGTATTTGAAGTGGGAGGGTAAAATAGTCATTTTTCATCGGTCAGTACATTCAGTCAGATAGACAATCAAACAGCATGGTTTCTTACTCGGTCAGGATTTCTTACCAAGACAGACATTTCCCAATCAGCACGTTATCAGTCAGCAACTATCAAACGGGGCCTAAGTTATACAAATGTCATTTTTTAGAATTTTATAAATGGTTAAATTGTCGGTTGTTTATTACGTTTTATATTATATTCTTATTTAAAAATTTCAAACAAAAACATATTTTTCGTATCAAATATAATAAATTGATAAAAAAAATTTAGTCTGTCACTTTTTATTTATAGATGTAAAAAGACTAATAACGATTTTGGATGAGTTAGACCACTACCTTATATAAACTCTTTATTTAAAACATTTTAAATTTGAATACACCTTAACACCAAAAATTGATTATTAACATTATTAAGACTTAAGAGTGTTAAACCGAAATAATCAAATAAACTAAGAAACACATTGAATAAAAAATAAAAAAAAATAAAAAAAAAACAAAACAAAAAACAAAAAAAAACAAATTTGATTATTATCCAAAAACCCCTTTAAATATCACATCCCCATCTCCGTTTCGTTTGGTATTCTACATTCCTACTATTCTGGACGGCAGCTAAGCTAGACAACAACGTATAATTTTTCAATATATAAAAATAAAATGATGTTTCACAAGAAAATCATGAAATTTTAATTATTTTATGGTGAATAAATAAATTTAGTCAATAAATTCAATAATGGAATTCCCTTTATTAAAATAAAAGTTGACACATTCTATTAAACCAAACAACGACAAGGATGGCGAAAGCCTACTTAACCTTTTTTTTTTTTTCGTTTTCCAATTAATGAACAAATATCAATATTATTAATTTTTCCAAACGAATATATATATATATATATATATATATATATATATATATATATATATATATATATATATAGGTTATTTTGTTTCTTACATCTATTGTGTGCCAGTAAGCACAATTCTGAACCAATGGATGAATAAAATCAAAGGTCATGATCTGAGGGTCTACGATATTACAGTAGAGTAACATGTACAATATAATCACACAAATTTCAGCAGAATTGTGTTTTGGTCAATTAACCTACATTAAAAAAGGAAATTTCCGGATTTTAAGGGATAATTAATTTACTTTTTTTAAATCTTAATTTTTTAAATTAATTCAAATTTAATTCTATTATAATTTCTAATGCTAACCGATCTTATTCAGTCAAAATGACAGAGAGTCAAACATAGACTAGTAAATATATTTTCGAATTTATTCTAGAAAAATATGGTTCATTCAATATATTTTTTATAATTAACATGCTTAAAAAATTATACAACATATTATCAAGAATAACATTTTTTAAAGAATACAAAATTTATTTTTTAAGGAATCACTAATTACATTAATTCGTAAAGAATAAGACTAAACAATTATTACATTCATTCTGAAATTTTTTTTTATTAATAATGGTTTAAGAATTACATTTATTCTTAAAGATTAAAACTAAGAATGGTTAAAAAAATAAAAATAAAAACATCAAAATCTAACAAAAACACTAATCCATTCTGAAAGAATATTATTGTTAAGAAACACTTTATACATTCTGGTAGAATACATTCTGCTAGAATACTCTCGTTCTCCATGTTTTCTTCTTTTTCCACATCAATGGCAGCCTCTTTGAAATCTATATCCACAAAGAAAACATAATCAACTTTAAAATATTAAAACTTTTAGTATATTCTAAAAGAATAAAACTCTAAATTCTAATAGAATGTGTTATACATTAAAGACTTTTAATTTATTCTAACAGAATGTAATACTCGAGTCACTTAATCAAGTATTCCCTGAGTCATTTGATCCAAATAATCGACTTAATCTAATTACAATGATTCTAGAGGCTACATTGTAGCTAACACAGAGGACAATACGTTGGAAAAATATCATATGATTACAAGCAAGAATGTGGGAAATATGACAGTTCAAAGATCACAAAAATTTTATGAACAAAGTAAAAGTGCTAAAAATATAGCTATAACATCCAATGTTCGAAGGATTGTAACTCAGTCAATATTAATCCAAATAAAATGACTTCAGAACCTAACTTGTAGCTAACACAAAGTCGAACATGCAGAAAAAAATTTCAAATCATTCCAAGCTAGTATGAGAGAGATATGATAGTTCAAAGATTATAAAAAAAATTGGTTGAAATATTTGATTCAAGCATTTTAGCAAACAATTGGCGGGCAAAATCGAATGCTCAGATCTTTATACTCCATTTGATGAAACATACAACATATGTAATTAATAAATACATGAATGTGACTAAATTTACAATAAAAGAGTGTATACCTTCAAATACTAACGAGTAATTTGAGATTTCATGCCATAAAATCGAGATTCCATTATGACAGAATTAGAACTTGATCTTCCATTCCGGCAGAATTGCTGTCAGATACACCCATAATAAAAAATTTGTGGTAATTATCCAATCAAGACCACTGCTTTGTACATAAAAAGTTAGACAATTGCAAATTTAATCTAATTTTTTAAAAATGTTTTGGTTAATCTTGATACCAACAAATGAAAAATAAATTTGTTTATATTTTCTTTTTTTTTTCGGTGTGTCACATATACAAAAACCAAAAACAAAAACACATATAATATGTTTTGCTTCTCTTCGGCAGGAATAGGAAAGCCACATCAAAACACAAAAATATGTTTTTAAGCCCATTGGTGTAAAAATCAAATCAACAAATTGAAATATATATATATATATATATATATATATATATATATATGTCAAACAACATATTCAAAGTCGAATTTTTTTTAGATTTATGTGTAGGATCAAAAATCAAATCAAAGAAATTAAAAGAAAACCCAAATCAATAAAAGTGGAGATGAAAATTTTGATTTAACTTACCCTTGTACTACGAGATGCAATTCTTGATTTAACTCTATATTCGCATTTTGTTGTGATAATAACTCTACCACTCATGAGTAAAGCTCTCTCCCGGCAAGGAAATCGTAGATCTAGATAGAGAGAATCGGTGTTCTAAGAGTTAGGAGGGAGGCCATGGTCGGAGGAGTTGAAGGGGACTTCAAGGAGGCGAACGTCGGAGGTGAGGAAAGAGAGACAATACGATGGATTTTGATAAAGGGTCTGTTGGTGGTTTAATAGGGTTTATAAATTGATTTTCCTTTTCCAGATTTAAAGGTTATTAAAGCTTCCAATTAATTACCATAATTAATCATAGCAGGATTACAAATATACCCTTATTAATTTAATCAATTATTTAATTATTTGCTAATTTATGATTGGTGCATTTAGAAACACAATAGTTGCTAGAAACATTTGAACCTATATATATATATATATATATATATATATATATATATATATATATATATATATATATATATATAGAGAGAGAGAGAGAGAGAGATGGAGAGACAGAGAGAGAAGTTCAAATGAGAACCCGAAAATGTTAAGAATCCTAAGAACCATTTTTTAAAATATTTTTATTAAGGGAATTTTGAACAAATCAAATATTAATATTATATTAAACAAACTTTTTTATTCTTTAGTTAACAATTAGTTGTTAGTTGACGCTTGTTGTTGGACAGCTGCCAAACCACATTCGGACCGCCGCCGGACTAACACCAAATTCAATGACATTTTCTAGTCGTATTAGCAGCTTAATAGAACAACCATTGTATATTTCATTTCTTTGGTAATACTTTTTAATATATGCCATTTTATTTTTGTAGTCATATATATAAAATTTTAATCAAAAAGTAGATTTACCTTGACAAATTCAATTTTCTCTTTTTACTAAATTGTTAATTTCTTTATAAAATATATTGTGTATAATACATATTCATAGTTTAATAAATATATTAATTCACTAATACATAATTTAATTTTTTCATGCAAACATCCCCTCTAATAAATGAATGTTTTTTTTGCCACTTGTCAAATTCTCAAGAGTTTTGCCACATGTAATTTTGTGGGAGTTTTAAAATTATTATTTTCCACTTGTCATTTTTTAGGAATTTCCATTTTTAAAATAAAGTTCTACAAAATTCTAACGAGCTTTTATAAGGAAAGAGAATCATTCTATTAATTTGATAATAAAGTCTCATAAATACTCTAAAGAATATTTGATTTCATTTATAAATGTTTCAAAAGATTACATTATGTTATGTAAAAGTGTTATTTTATATAATACTAGTTTATAACCCGTGAGAACCACGGTTATAAAATTAATTAAAATTTCATATTAAAAAAACAAACTTATTAATCAATTATTTTAAATAAATTATTACTTAAGAGATATCTTTTAGTTATATAAAATTATAATCGTTGATTTAAATAAATACGTGAAGTTATATCACTTTATAATTTGTATTAACTTTATTTTATTTTTAATCTAATGTTATTAATTTAATATAATTAAAGTGAAAATTTTAAAATTTAATGTAATTAGGGTGGAAATTTTAAAATTTAAAATTTGAAATTGATAATTAATATGTTGACAAGTGGCATGATAGGTGACATATAATATTAATGAGGAGTTCTAATATAATGACACTTGTATAGGAGAATAAACATATTCATTTATTAGAATAAGGAGAGGAGATTCAATGTTTAAATATTGATATTAAATTTTTATTTTTAATAAACCCGTGTAGTACATGAGTCTCACACCTAGTTTATATTATATATACAATTTGATACAGTTCATTTTTAGTTTAATACATAAATTTACAACATAATATAATCCATTATACACTATTTCACAAATTTAAATAAATCAAACCCAAACTCTACCACCACTACTAACTACGAGACACCGCCACCAAATATATGTGCCATTTTCGCAACTATCATTCATTCTAAATCAGACATGTGTATAAAATCATGGATTCATAACGTAAATATTATATTCACAATTTAATAAACCAATTAGTTTACTAGTTAAGAGTTTAATGCAAAATAATTATAAAAACTTAAATATTTTTGCATATTTATACAACACAAAAAGTAAATATATTCATAAAAGAATTAATACAAACATTCATATATAAATCAGTTATATTTTAACACAAAATTCAATAAAAATTCACAGTGTAATACAATCAATTCACAGTTCAGTACACAAAATTCACAACTTAATATAAAAAATTTATAGTTTAATGCACAAAAATTATACATTCACAACCATATTCTCAACTTAAAACTTACATATATACCGTTAGATCTATTGGTCAATGATTCTTTCAAATTTTATTTACACGAATCTTCACAATTTAACTATTAAATACTTTATTCAAAATTTGATTAAATCAGATCTGTATATAATGCTATTTTCATCTTATATTTCAGAAGCAAACAATGAATTAATAAAATATTAACAGCTTAGTACAATCATTTCACAATCTAATACAATTAATTCACAACTTAATACAGTCAATTCATGGTTTAATAAAAACAATCACAACTTAATATAATAATTTCAAAATTTAATACAAAATATTATACTTCAAAGTCATATATTCTCAACTTAGAACTTACATTTCAAGACTTTAATTCACAGTTTATTAAAGTAGTTTAGGTCTCTCATTCACGATATGTACAACTTAAAAACATGATTGATTTTGTTTAAGCATTTCATCAAATATCTTGTGTGCACCAAACAAATTCACAGTTTAATAGAGTATTTCATGACTCATATACAGTTTAATAAAACAGTTTAGGAATCTTAGTTAAAGTATTCACAACTTAAAAACGTATTAATTCACTCATTCACAGGTAAAACTAACTTTAACAGAACCAAACAATAGTTGAAAAATTGAAAATCAAAATTCACAGCTTAAAAAATAAATTCATATTATTTGAGAAAATATCAACATAATAACACACATGCTAATTTCAATTCATAGTATAACAACCATAAAACATAATCTGTAAATAACAATTTGATGTACATATTATAACAAATAAGAAAACAAACATTGATTCACAACTTAACAATAGAAAAAACTATGATTAACAAAAATAAACAATCAATGAGAGGTTAAAGCATTGAATTCACACCTTAATAGAAGGCAAAAGAATCAAAACAAAAATCGACATACCTGATATGTTTCATTGGAGATCAGAGAGAAATAGATGGAGGAGGTGGCGGTGTTGGAACATATCTAAGGGGGTGGAACTACCATCGGCCACTGGTACCATTGTTATTGTTTCAGATCTATACATGAAATAGCACCAAACAAATTAGATCTAGAAAAATCGACTCACATACATCAGATCTGAACGTGATATCGACAATAGGAGGTTGTGGTGGACATCAGTGGTAGTAGCGATGGTGGAAACGAAGTTGACGATGATGAAGGTGGTATCAAATCTGACCAAATCGCACCAGATCTGAGATGCTTTGCGTTTTAAAGAGGGAAAGTTAAGTTGAAACAACTTCGTGACTCGAAATCAAATACCATGTGGTAATTGATGGTTGATATGGAAAAATTTTAATCAAATCTTATCATATATATGTTTCTGTTGGAGGTAGGTTAACGACATGAAAGAGGAATTTGCGTTGACACTGAGGGACGAAGGTGGTAGTTACGCCACTCGCCGGAGCTCAAAAATCTGGATGGAAAATCATAGATCCGATGACAAAAATCTTAGACCTAAAGTCGAAAGTCGTAGATCTGAAGAAGAAAATCGTAGATCTAAAGCTAAAAATCATAGATATGAAGCTAAAAATCGTAGATCTGAAGCTGAAAATCGTAGACCTGAAGCTGAAATTGTAGATCTAGAGCCAACAGGGGCTTATGGATCTAATGGTGGTGGTTCTATAACATCCCAAAATTCAAGACCAAAAATTTCGTTTTTAATATAAGAAAACACTTAGTAACTTTGTCCCAAACATTGAAAACATTTCATTGAAAATAAATATCAGAGTCTAATCCCAAAAATCACGTAATGCGGAATAATACGGGTGAATGCGATGCGATCGTCCCGAGCTCCTTATCTGAAAAACTGAAGGTAGCTGAAACCAAAATTGTAAACCGTAAGCACGAAGCTTAGTGAGTTCCCCAAATACCACATACCATACATAGCAACTGGGCCTTACATGCCATACATACTGTGAGCCATACATATCAATCATATATCAAATAGGGTGCTATGTGCCGCACATAGTCTTGCTTAGACCTGACAAACGTGTCGTATCGTGTCGGGTTCGTGCCGTGTCAAGACATTAAACGGGTTGAGAGTGCTTGACCCTAACCCGACCTGTTTAATTATCGTGTCGTGCCGTGTCAATCCGTTTATTTTCGTGTCCGGTTTCGGGTTATGGTTTAAACCTTATAAATATGTTGTGTCATGTCGGGTTGCAACATTTTAAAGGTTGAAAAGTAAGAGTCATGGAGGAAAAATATAAAAATGTGAAATGCTGGAGTTGGGAGGTGGAACGGAAAAAAAAATTATACTCCCTCCGTCCCATATTTATTGTCCGTTTTTGACTTTTGAAGTTTTTATTTTTCTACTTTGATCTTAAATATTTTTATTTGTGTTATAAATTACTTGATAAAACTTATAACAATGAAAAGACATTTAAAACACAGTCCATTCATATATTTTGTATTAAGTGTTATATATCAAAAACAAAAATATTTAAGGTCAAATTTGAAGAATAAAAACTTCAAAAGTGAAAATTGGATAATAAATATGGGATGGAGGTAGTAGTAAGTTTAGAACGCAAAATGGAAAGAGTTAGAGTTAGGAAGCAAATGAGATAGGTAGTGAGGAGTAAAACTAAGTCACTTTGAAAGTTTGAATTTTACTTTTATTTCTTGAATTTGGGCCACTACATATGTATAATATTGAAAATATTTATAAAAATATGATATTTCTATATATATATATATATATATATATATATATATATATATATATATATATATATATAAAATTAAACGGGTCATCTTCGAGTTGAAAGTCTTGACCCTAACCCTACCCGTTTAATTATTGTGTCGTGTCGTGTCAACCCGTGTACATAAACGGGTCGAAAATCGCTGACCCTAACCCGCTAACTTCGTGTCGGGTTGTCGTGTCGTGCCAGATTTTGCCAGGTCTAGTCTTGTTGTTATGCCACGGGCCGCCACGTGGTCTTTCTTGCCAAGCAGGGGCCACCCCCTGGGTCTTACAGACAAGTGTCAAGAGCCGCCTCCTGGTCTTCCATGCAAGTATCACAAAGACAACTAGCATACATATTGCTCTACTTAGCTAATGAGCGTATAATGTGCCAGGAGCCACCTTCTGGTCTTTCATACATATTGCCTAGGGCTAACCTCCGGGTCTTCCTACCATACATAATAACATATTGTGTGCCAGGAGCCGCCTCATGGTCTTTCATGCATAATGCCTAGGGCTAACCCCCAGGTCTTCCTACCATACATAAACTAAATGGGCGGACATTGTGGCCGTAGACCCATACACACAGTGAGGAGACTCACCTCACAAGCTGACTGTAGAACGTTGCGAATAAACCTCTCGCTGCTAGCTGGCAGATCCCCGAACTGCTGGTCTCTCGACTCCCTGAGCTACCATTACCCAAAATGACATTTAGTCCAAATCAATAATCCTCCTTAGGGTAAAATGACCATTTTACCCCTAGTCTAACTCGGTTCATATATAAGGCCCAAAGCCATAATACAAAAAGGCCTAACACTGGGTAGGCTTCCCAAGCCCACTAGTGGCTCGCTAATGGACCAATTTGCTAAATTGGGCCAAATCCCTCTAATGGGCCTTACCCTAAGCCCAAACATATTCTTGGCCCAAATTATATGACTTCTGATGGCCCACTAAGGCCCAAAGAACTAAAATCCAATGCATGGCCCAATCCGAGACCCAAAACACGCCAAGCCCATATATGTTGAGTACGCGCGGCGTACTCCTCTGTACGCTAAGCGTACTTGCTGAATGGTGTGTACGCTGTGCGTACATGCATTTATGCCCAGCGTACTCCACTGTTGAGTCACTTTTCCAATTAAATGCTTAATACTCTATTATAAAGGCTATAATCACAGATCCACGTCCTCTTCAACGTCTTAATCCATAAAGTCACTGACTTGGTGACTTCACATGACCCACCTAGCCCAAACTCCAAAAATGGCATTCTATTTCCATGAAAGTGATCTTAACCCATGCATGAGCCCATTAAGACATCCAAGATGGCAACTTTCTGCCATATGGACTCTTTTAGAACTGAGAGTGGCAACTCTAAGCCTAGGAGTCGGATTTGAACCATAAAGCTCTATACTTGGGACCAAAATGACTCCAAAACTAAACTACACTGGATCTAAGCATACTTGAGGAAAGTTCCAGAATTTTTACCTCAAGATGATCTGAAATGAAGCAATTATCTCAGATCTACAACTTCTCCTTTGAACCACCACCTTGCTTTGTTCTTCACTTGCTTGGAAAATGGCTTCACAACAACAAGATGCTCTCTAATGGCCTCCAAAGCTCCAAGAACACTCAAGGGAGGATTAGGGTTTCGTGGTGGCTGTCTAAGAATGAGAAGGAGGATGATATCTAGGGCATTATGTTCTTTATATAGTGCTTGGCCCCCTAAAATTAGGGTTTAGGATCTCTGAGAGTACGCTGGGGATACTCCTCCCACCCCCGGGTCCATTTACTTCTCTACGCTGGGTGTACCCCATCTTACGATGGGCGTACTCTCGCGCCTACCACCTTGCATGCATGGTCCTTTCTTGCCATATTTCTCCATTAAGGACCAATAATGCCAATAACTTCAAAGTGTTATAACTCCTTCATTCTAAGTCCGTTTCTGACGAACTTTATATCTATGAAAAGGTGGCGGGAAGCCCTACGCTCCTAGCAACACCCCCAAGCCAAAACCTTTCGGATAAGACACGCGAGACCCATAAAAGACCGAATCGCCCTTACCCTTGGCCTCCGAGACCACAATCGAGTACTTTCAAAACTGGGTGTTACAACTCTCCCCCACTTATACTGGACTTCGTCCTTGAAGTCCGCCACCGTTACCTACCCTGTTTACATCTCACGTGCTACACCCGCAGCTATTCTCCTACCTGCCCTAGACTAACTGGTGTTTCCTATCGTCACCGGCACTCGTCATCCTGGAAGTATCACTATCATCCTGCACAATCAATGGCCTTCCCAAGGCAACTATACATAAGCGAAAACCTTTCCTATCTCACCGAAGGACAGATCCTTCGCTGTAACTAAATCTCCAGCCACTCCCAGTGTCGGTCGCTTCATTGATACCTACTAAATGCTTCCTCTTACCATGACCCGGTGCCAAACACCCAACCTAGCGATTGGGTCAGATAATCCTTCGAGTAAGAGATTCATCACTGCAACGGTTAGACTCATACGAGAGCTGTGCAACAGAGTCGAATCGCTTACTCTGAGATTATTTAATCCTGTTGTGAGTGACTTAGCACCTCTTGGTCAACTAACTACTCCATGCATGAATTCTCTTATCACTGCTCCTGCCCGAAGATCCCGATGTCTCTTATCTGCTTTCCGGATGAACCGAGACCTCCCAGGTCCCAACTTATCTATCAACTATCTGGAATATCGGACCCTCACCCGGTTGCTGAACTGAAGAACACCCTCTCAGTCGCTCCCCGCGACTTCCTAAGAAACTTCGGGTATCGAAAACTACTATATCCACATTGCCACTCATGGCTCCATAATTCCTGCCGACCCTCCCGATCGCATCGTCCGACTATTCGTTGCCACATAATCTACTACAAAAAGGTGAATGCTACCAGGGCCGATGTAGTCTTACATCACTCCTGGTCTCCAACGACCTACCGCTTTCCGAATCCAATCATACTGTGGCCTACTCACATCTGTACGGGTTGTCCTGCCCTGGTCTAAACTATCTAAAGAAACCCCCAAGCGAGTCACGCATCTGGTACATTCTCACTGCCGACTAAGGCCGGAAAATGCTACGGGCCACCCCACAGTCTGACGTTCCCATACCATCTGACCACTAATGCATGCTACGGGCCACCCCGTAGTCTTACTATGCCAATATACTAATGGCTAACTGACGAGTGCTACGGGCCACCTCGCAGTCTTACTATACTAATATATGAATGCTAACTAACGAGTGCTAAGGGCCACCCCACTGTCTTACTATACTAATATACGAATGCTAAGGGCCACCCCGCAGTCTTACAACGTTCCTACTCTATCTGCCAACTAGTGAACGCTACGGGCCACCCCATAGTCTTACAACACTTCTACACTATCTGCTAACTAATGTTACGGGCCACCCCGCAGTCTTGTCACACTTCTCATGCTATCTGGCCACTGGTGAATGTTACGGCTATCCCGCAGTCTTACAACACTTCCCCCCGCCGACTGGCTACTAGTGAATGTTACGGCTATCCCGTAGTCTTACAACACTTTCCACGCTGAGTGGCTACTAGTAAATGCTACGACTATCCCGCAGTCTTACAACACTTTCCACGCTGACCGGCTACTAGTGAATGCTACAGCTATCCCGCGGTCTTATATCACTTTCCTTGCTGCTCAACCGCTGACCATGGTCTTTCGCTGACTACTAATCCGATCACACCTATAATCGAGCATACATGCACGATCTAATATCCCAAGTTGAACTCGTGTCCTGACTGAAATCCCCATCCTGATTTCTTAAGACCTGCTATCAGTCATCACGAGAACACGACCTCAATGTTGGCAAGTTTTCTGAACTCCCAACTTACTATCCCAGTTTCAAAACCGCTACTGCTCCCGTATACATGATTGTTTCTCCCCTACTTAGATTCGACTATGTCTTCACGGTACGTGAGTGTTGGAGGATTCCCATTCCTTCCTTCTTTACATGATAGACACACTGACTACTAATGCTCAGTCCTGCTAGTGATCCATTACTAGCCCATTCTAAAGATCGCACAATTATTGAAGACTAGATGAACGCTTTCTGAAATCCCAACACTAATGACCCCAAAAGCTTAACTTGATGTCCCTCTCAACCTTAAAGTCCAATTAGCCGATGCTCAGAGCAACCTCTTTAGCGATAGACTGCTTCTCTTGATGCTTCCAAAAGCTATCCCTAGCATAAAGACTGAACTTCACCAAATCCTGACGATGGTGAATAACCATCCTGCTGAACCCTGACCGCAGATTTTCTCATGATGCTCCTGAACTGATCTCGGCCGTAACCGAGATAACACTGAACACTTCAAACTAGAAAAGGGACATGACCTTACACTAGCTACTAATAATTCTCGGTATACAATTGGCATATGACATTTTTCACAAATACAATCTGAATACAAGCAGGGAGATAACTCATACATACTCTTACCCGAGACCGAGGCAAGAACAACCATAATACAGATAGAATCGAAAGAGAAATTGTTACATACCTGCAATATTGCCAGCCGTAATCTGGATCTCTCCTGCATGTCACTGCAAAGTCTGACTCCTCTCTATTGGGGCTCATGTCCTTCCCTCTCGTCCATCAGTGATCCTCAAAGTGTCCAGAGCAAACGTGCTTACTACCTCTCCCCTCATCGTCGGACAGTCGACCTTCTTGTGGCCCACCTGATCGCAGTGAAAACATAATGAGCTTGCCCCCTGTGGGCAGTCCCTGCTGACGTAACCATCCTTGCCACACTTGTAGCAGCCTAAACCCCTGGAACAACAAACTCCCTCGTGTAGTTTTCCGCACGTGCTGCATTGACTTCGGCCATGCCAGCCTACCAATCGATGATATGAAGTCTTAGGCCTCTTCCCGGGACCCTCCATAGTATACACCTGATTTGAACTCCTCTTCTCAAATCAGGCACTCTAAGATTATTCAACCCATAGGGTCAAATCCAGCACTCTAAGATTATTCAACCCTGATCTGAACTCCTCTTCCCGGGACCATCCATAGGGTCAAATCCAGCACTCTAAGATTATTCAACCCTGGTCACATGTAACTTAACGCGTTCATCTAATAGTTAACTCCCATCACTCGAAGTCTCACAAAGCACAAAGCAAGCAACATTCAGACAAACGAAAAATCTAGCCAAACAAGCCATTCTATCCTCTTATCAGGAATCTATACTAGCATGTAATTCAAGGCTCGTACAATCAGGCATAACCAAAACAGGCTATCCTACCACTCGCTAATCAGTTCTAGCATGCAATTCTACAAGATCATATAACATACAAAGGCATCTTTCCTAGATCATTAGCTCTAATCTAGCATGTGAATCACATAATCATATCATATCACATAACAACATGTATTGGTATTTTGGGAACCACTTACTGGAGCTCGGTCGATTGCACGCATCACCCCTTTTTCTCTTTTTAAAACCCTTTTTATAAAAATGATTTTCTTTTGAAAATTTTCATACCGAGTCCTCGGTATGAGTTCAGACACACCCGAAAGTATGTCTGAATCCCTCAAACCAAGGCTTTGATACCAACTTGTAACATCCCAAAATTCAAGACCAAAAATTTCATTTTTAATATAAGAAAACACTTAGTAACTTTGTCCCAAACATTGAAAATATTTCATTGAAAATAAATATCAGAGTCTAATCCCAAAGATCACGTAATGCGGAATAATATGGGTGAATGTGATGCGATCGTCCCGAGCTCCTTATCTGAAAACTGAAGGTACCAGAAACCAAAACTGTAAACTGTAAGCACGAAGCTTAGCGAGTTCCCCAAATACGACATACCATACATATGAACTGGGACATACATGCCATACATACTGTGAGCCATACATATCAATCATATATCAAATAGGGTGCAATGTGTCGCACATAGTCTTGCTGTTATGCCACGGGCCGCCACGTGGTCTTTCTTGCCAAGCCGGGGGCCACCCCCTGGGTCTTACAGACAAGTGCCAAGAGCCGCCTCCTGGTCTTCCATGCAAGTATCACAAAGACAACTAGCATACATACTACTCTACTTAGCTAATGAACATATAATTGTTGGATTAATGTCTAAGTCCATAACTATATTTGGTATGTACTTGACCCGACCCGGCATGGTCCATTTGGGTTGCACTTCACCGACACAATTTATATGGATAGTCTTTTGAGAATAGTATATTTATGATTTATATTAATATATTATAAGTTCTAATATATTAATATGGAATCATATTATTTAATTAGTATTGATCAATAATTAATTTAGAATTAATTAAGTGATCAAAAAGAACTAACTAAATATGGACTCTTATATATATGGAATGGGCCAAGTTCATTTAGGTTGGGCTAAGCTTTCATGGATGGTCCATGGAGCTTTTAACCCATGGATCCTATGTAAATGAAAGGTCATGGGTATTAGGGTTTACATGGATGTAACCCTAATCCTCCATAATATATAAAGGGGTCCTTAGCTCACAAAATTGGTACAAGTGTGTGAAAATAAGAGTGGACCGATTTTAGTGTGCATACATATTCTCTCAAGTTCTTCCAAGGTGTTTTGGTGATTTGTGATTCCACTTGAGGCTTCCACACTATTGGGGCTAAGCTCTTAAAGCTTGAAGACATCAAGCTACATCAAAAGGTATGTCATCTAACTAGAACTTTGTAGTATAGGTGCTTCATAATATGCTAGTTAGGATGAAACCTTGGAATATTTAATATTTGCATGTATAATAGAGAAAAACATAGATCCAAGGTTTATAGGGTTGCATGTACACCATAGGAGTGTTAGAATGCTCAAAACCCAACAGTGGTATCAGAGCCAGGTTGTTTTCTGTTATATTGATGCAAATGTTTTATTTTCAAAGTTGGAAAAAAAGGGAAAAAAACATGACGTTTGTCAAATTTTAAGATAATTACTTGTTTTTGTGAAAAAACTAATTATTTGTAAAATTTGAATCATTTGCTATATGAGTTGAATTAGGTCAAATTTAGTAAAAGATAAAATGATATGATTATTTTATTAGTTTTAAAAGTTTGATGTAAAGAGTTTTTTGAAACCTCCATAAGTTATGGATATGAAAAGGTTTTTAAAAAAAATCTGAACTTTGGTAAGAAAGTCAATAAAGTATTGACTTCTAGAAGTCCAGCTGTTTTCTGGATACATGTCAAAGCTAGTGGGAGCATAAGTGTTATGCTAATAATCATCATGTTAGTGGGAGCATGATAATTATGATAAGTGTTGCAAGTTAGCAATGTTAATTATAAAAAACAAAAGTTTCAATTCGTGAGGTTGCAGGGGTTGAAAAAGTTGTTTTGCTATAATTAAGGGAGAGGATATTATACTTCATGTCAATTCTAAAAGGCTTAGAGTGAGATTTTAAGCTTAGATTGAGATTTTAATCATCTTTAGTCAAGAATATATATATGAATTTCATGTTGGATTGGTTCAACTTAAGGAAATTCTATATATTGCGTTCTCAAAATTCGATTATGATTACGACATCCCTGTTCATAGTCAAATCTTGAGAACATGGCAAATAAAAAATATTGTAGCAAAAGACTGGTCTAGAATCATGTCTTTGTGTGAGACATCATGAATCGTGTCCCATTTGCTTTGGGTACAGGAACGATTGCATGTGCTATAATATTCATCCTTTCTAAATTTTCCAAATGCCCGAGGACATTAAGAGGAAAATATCTAGAATTGGATATGACTAAAGTGATTAAGCAATTGTCGAGGACAATCTAAGGCTTTACCAAAGATTGGTTGCTCAAGGACGATTGGAAGTATAGTGTTAACTTTGGAAGGACCATATAGACCTAATCTGAAAAGAGGCAACTTTTGTTCAGAAGGGGTAGTTAAAATGGGAATATGGAGTTGTCTCCATAGGTGGAAGTTATCTGTGTAAGATTAGAAAAACTTAATGCAAGAAGCATGTTCAAAGCAATGTGCTTTGAATATGAGACTTAGTTTCCATGGAGTTGATCTCCATTGGAATACCTTATAATGATTGTTGACAAGTCTTTGTGACTTTGTACATATTCATTACAGGAGGGTCAGTGCATATAAGTTTAAAATCTAAACAGATTTCGATAAATGATAGGAATTTGAAATTCTCACATTTCTCGATAAGGATTTGGGAGTGTGAAATTAGAATCATTGAAATTATGTTCAATTGGTTTATTTCACAAAGTAAGGATCATAGACAAACATAGAGTGCATACTTGGTGTATGGCAAAGCTATTATTTAAGAAAAACATAGTGTACATGCTTGGAGCATGGGACAACTAGTGTTTTTAATTCAAGTATAAAGTTGATAAAACCGAAACAATGAATGATGAGTAATCAGTATGGTGATAAATAAAAGTGTTTATTTATATTCATAGGGTTTGATACCATATTTGATTCATTTATTCTTGTGTTTCACTTTGCATGTTTTGACTTCCAGAATAACTAAGTCGCTCTTCCTGAATGATTAAGTTATTCAAACCATCCACAGTCGGTCATATGTTGGAAGTAGATATGAATCAAGATTGTCATGGGTTGGTTTGTAGAGGTCCAAGTTGGTGGACAAAGTGGTGCTACAACACTCATGAGTGCTCATAAGTTCTGAGTATTGGATTCAACCCGCGCTCATTTGAATCACTTCATGGATTTTATCACGAGTGATCATGAGACGATAATATCTTATATTCTTCAAACCTAGAGATATGAGTTGTTACTATGAGTTGGTTATACATTGATTGCACGAAAACGCATTTGGTAACTCGATGTTATAAAACGTGCCTTTGTGTATGATTCAACAAGTAGTAGAACAAGCCATATGAGTCGAAGTTTATCCATTCCTTTTACCTTCGGGATAAAAGAGATATTTGTGGGCCCCTCGATGATTTAGCGATGACACATGTGAGTGCTTGGCCAAGCCAGGACTGATTTGATTTGTTCAATCAGTCAGTCATCATAAATCGGAAATCAGGAAACAACAAATGGACAGAGAGAATGATTGATAATCCATGTCTCAGTCCATATGATATCTAGAATGGAGGAATATATGATCCCTTATCTAATGGACAAGTCATTGACAAGGTCAGAGTTCGACAACGACTTTAAGAGCTACGATTGCCAGTTAGGTTTTGAAGTCATACTCAATAATAGTTTTAGACTTATCCAAGTGGGAGACTGTTGGATTAATGTCTAAGTCCATAACTATATTTGGTATGTACTTGACCCGACCCGGCATGGTCCATTTGGGTTGCACTTCACCGGCACAATTTATATGGATAGTCTTTTGAGAATAGTATATTTATGATTTATATTAATATATTATAAGTTCTAATATATTAATATGGAATCATATTATTTAATTAGTATTGATCAAGAATTAATTTAGAATTAATTAAGTGATCAAAAAGAACTAACTAAATATGGACTCTTATATATATGGAATGGGCCAAGTTCATTTAGGTTGGGCTAAGCTTTCATGGATGGTCCATGGAGCTTTTAACCCATGGATCCTATGTAAATGAAAGGTCATGGGTATTAGGGTTTACATGGATGTAACCCTAATCCTCCATAATATATAAAGGGGTCCTTAGCTCACAAAATTGGTACAAGTGTGTGAAAATAAGAGTGAGCCGATTTTAGTGTGCATACATATTCTCTCAAGTTCTTCCAAGGTGTTTTGGTGATTTATGATTCCACTTGAGACTTCCACACTATTGGGGCTAAGCTCTTAAAGCTTGAAGACATCATGCTACATCAAAAGGTATGTCATCTAACTAGAACTTTGTAGTATAGGTGCTTCATAATATGCTAGTTAGGATGAAACCTTGGAATATTTAATATTTGCATGTATAATAGAGAAAACATAGATCCAATGTTTATAGGGTTGCATGTACACCATAGGAGTGTTAGAATGCTCAAAACCCAACAATAATGTGCCAGGAGCCACATCCTGGTCTTTCATACATATTGCCTAGGGCTAACCCTCGGGTCTTCCTACCATACATAATAACATATTGTGTGCCAGGAGCCGCCTCATGGTCTTTCATGCATAATGCCTAGGGCTAACCCCCAGGTCTTCCTACCATACATAAACTAAATGGGCCGACATTGTGGCCGTAGACCCATACACACAGTGAAGAGACTCACCTCACAAGCTGACTGTAGAACCCTGCGAATAAACCTCTCGCTGCTAGCTGGCAGATCCCCGAACTGCTGGTCTCTCGACTCCCCGAGCTACCATTACCCAAAATGACAATTAGTCCAAATCAATAATCCTCCTTAGGGTAAAATGACCATTTTACCCCTAGTCTAACTCGCTCCATATCTAAGGCCCAAAGCCATAATACAAAAAGGCCTAACACTAGGTAGGCTTCCAAAGCCCGTTAGTGGCCCGCTAATGGCCCAATTTTCTAAATTGGGCCCAATACCTTTAATGGGCCTTACCCTAAGCCCAATCATATTCTTGGCCTAAATTATCTTACTTCTGATGGCCCACTAAGGCCCAAAGAACTAAAATCCAACGCATGGTCCAATCCGAGGCCCAAAACACGCCAAGCCCATATCTGTTGAGTACGCGGGGCGTAATCCTCTGTACGCTAAGCGTACTTGCTGAATGGTGTGTACGTTGCGCGTACATGCATTTACGCCCAACGTACTCCACTGTTGAGTCACTTTTCTCATTAAGTGCTTAATACTCTATTACAAAGGGTATAATCACAGATCCAGGTCCTCTTCAACGTCTTAATCCAAAAAGTCACTGACTTGGTGACTTCACATGACCCAACTAAGCCCAAACTCCAAAAATGGCATTCTATTTCCATGAAAGCGATCTTGATCCATGCATGAGCCCATTAAGACATCCAAGATGGCAACTTTCTGCCTTATGGACTCTTTTAGAACTGAGAGTGGCAACTCTAAGCCTAGGAGTCGGATTTGAACCATAAAGCTCTATACTTGGGACCAAAATGACTCCAAAACCAAACTACACTAGATCTAAGTATACTTGAGGAAAGTTTCTGACTTTATACCTCAAGATGATCTGAAATGAAGCAACTATCTCGGATCTAGAACTTCTCCTTTGAACCACCACCTTGCTTTGCTCTTCACTTGCTTGGAAAATGGCTTCACAACAACAAGATGCTCTCTAATAGCCTCCAAAACTCCAAGAACACTCAAGGGAGGATTAGAGTTTCGTGGTGGCTGTCTATGAATGAGATGGAGGATGATATATAGGGCATTATGTTCTTTATATAGTGCTTGGCCCCCATGTAATGCCCCGATTCTCAGATATTAATATTATGGCTTTAATTTTCAAGTTTTAAGGTCTACTCGACGAGTTGGATGCCCTGACTCGTCGAGTAGCAGCGGGTTTGGGGCCACGTGTTTAAGTGACCAACTCGCCGAGTCGGAATAGTGACTCGACGAGTTAGAGCTGGAGGGCGAAACCCTAATTTCTGGGGTTTTGCACCCTATTTAAGGAATCATTAGCCTCCCTTAGTCCCTTACAGCCTCTAGAGAGTCCATCAAACCCTATTTCGTGTGAGAGCTTCATTTGAGTGTGTTTTTGAGCTTGGGAAGGTGGAAATTGTGAAGGGAGTTTGAAGGTCAAGTAGCTAGCAGCAAGTCGTGTGGATCCACAATATCTATCTCAGTTATCTTCATTTGAGGTATCAATTCATCATGTTGGACTCATTTCTTTCTAGATCTCATTTGGCTAAAGATTTGGGCTTTTCTAGCATATTATGAAGCTATTCTTGGGTATGAGCTCAGATATGAAGTTGTAACTTCAGATCTGAACTCTCTTTGGTTTGTAAGTCCATATGTAACGACGTAAATTTCCAAAACAATTTTTCATTTTCAAAACATACTTTTATTCATAAGATGATATCAAAACATAATGTATCCAATGTTATCATATCAAAACATATCCCAGAATCTCAAGACATAAACTCCATGAATGTACGGATCATGCCGGCGCCTTCCCGCGATCCTCGCTAGTACCTGAAACACATAACACAACAACTGTAAGCATAAATGCTTAGTGAGTTCCCCAAAATACCACATACGCACATACGTCACTCAAGGCTATAAGACCTTCCGGTCACTGTGTCTCAGAGGACTTCCGTCCCACAACCCTGGTAGACCTTCCGGTCCTACCCGTAATGACCTTCCGGTCCATATCATCTTGACCTTCCGGTCCATATCATAATGACCTTCCGGTCCTTAGCATTCACAACATACATAACACATCAATATCATATAACAGTATACAGCACATACATCTCATAACATATAAGACCTTCCGGTCACACATAGGTACCACTCTAGGTACAGTATAGTGAGAAGACTCGCCTCGTACGATGTCGGATAACCTCTCGTGCTTGATAACCCGACCTAGCCTCCTCCTATTAACATAATAACATTCCTGATCAATACCCTCTCATAGACTCATCTCTAAAGATTGGGTAGAAGGCCATTCTACCCCTCCCTGAATTCTCCTGAATCAGCTTGACCAAAACCCTAAGGTCAACTAAAGTCAACGGTCAAACTTTGACCTGACTCGTCGAGTGCACATGGGCGACTCAGCGAGTCCATGCGGGTCCTCTGAATCCTTCTAGCCTCACTTGGCACGTCGAGTCATCTCTTCACTCGACGGGTTACACCTGTCACGAATCGCGGGGCAACCCCGACTCGACTCGTCGAGTACACTAATGGACTCGGCGAGTTCCTTCCATGTCAACACTCAAATGACCTTTTGAGGTCAGATCTGCTCCTCTAACCTATAGATCTGACCTTCCCAAACACGATAATCACGTAAAGGTTCAGTCTTGACATTCATGCAACGCACACAAGGCTTTCCTTGGTGAAATGGCTTCTAAAATGGCAACATAGTCTCATTCCCTCCATGAACCAACATAAAGCAGAATGGATAAGGCCCTTTGGACCTCTAGAGGTCCAGATCCAGAGTCTAACACTCAAAGGGACAATATACTCAACATTTCAAGCCAATAAAGGGTATAGAAAACCCTAAAATTCAAGGATCTTAATCCAAACAAAGAAATGATCGATTTGCTACCTCAACACTGTAGATCCATGCTTGGAAACCACAGATTAGCAACCCTCTTGAACTCCTCTAGCTGGAAACACCTTCTTCCTTGCAAAACAACACCAAAAAGGGTTGAAATGGCTTTTTCTCTCACACGACTCGTTCAAGCTCTCTAGGGTTTCTCTCTCTAGACTGGTAGCCGCAATTGAGGGCTGTAAGGACCCTTAAATAGGGCACAAACCCCAAAGATTTAGGGTTTCTGTCCACAGCGCGGACTCGTCGAGTCCACCCATCGACTCGTCGAGTCCTTCATTAATCAAGTCAACAAATCGCGATCCTACTCGACGAGTCTAGGCGTCAACTCGTCGAGTCCCTCCTCAAAACTCAAAATAAATGAATAACATAGAATACCTGGGAATCCGGATGTTACACCATAAAGCTATCAGCTTTGGCAAGTATGAACCCCTCCTTAAGTGTAAAACTCCATTGCAAGCTTGGTTTTGTCATTATGAGTCATTAGGTGCATGCATGTAAAGTTTGCAACTTGACGTGATAAGCATGCCTTGGGAAGTTGGATTTGCAGTATGGAGCCTTAGCATGGCTTAAAAAGCATATGTATGGATGAAGGACCAAAGGGACTCGACGAGTGGCATGGTCGACTCGGAGAGTTCGATGAAGATTGTCGTAGACTCGGCGAGTCAGTAGAGTGACTCGGCGAGTCCGATGAAGTTTGACTTGGGCTCGGCGTGTCAGACGAGTGACTCGGTGACTTGGAAAGTTATGCAAGGAACTCGGCGAGTAGCTGAGGGTACTCGACGAGTTGAGGTCAACATGGACTGTTGACCTTGGCAGTTGACTTTGACTTGGACCAAGGGTTGACCAGCTTGACCTCTGGGGGTATTTCGGTAATTTGGGAATTTATGGAAGTAAGTCATCGGTGGATGTAGGTGTTGGATTTGGAGCTGCATTTGGTTGAGTTGACTTTATCAATTCGAGCTACTTGAGAGGTGAGTTCTCCTCACTATATCAACAGGGTCTACGACACCAAGGTCGACCCTATATGATTTTCATCATGGTTTAGGATGGTTGCTATGTTAGATTTCATACTGGTTTATGATGGTTGCTATGCTAGTAATCTGTTAGATTGATATCCTGGTTGTAGGATGGTTGCCATGTTAGTGATCTGTTAGATCTGTATGACTATCTGTTATTGCATGCTAGCGTATGATATTTATGTGCACATGTTTATTGGTTTGGGGAAAGGGTTGAGGTAGGTCCTGCTGTGTGCAGTAGGCCAAGACACCCTGGGCGGACCGGGTAGACTGCAGGCCCAGGCCGGGCAAATCTAGTCAGGCCGAAGGCCCAGCGAGCGGTCCGGATAGGCTGAAGGCCCCGAGGAGGGCATTCCAGACGTGCCGAGGGCTCGAAGAGCGGTCCAGATAGACTGAGGATCGGGATTCGGTCTAGTCAGACTGATGGCTCATTATGCGTGTTGTTCTGTATTTGTTGATATGATATGATTATGGTCATATGAGGTTGGTATTTAGGGGGTAACTCACTAAGCTTTCGGGCTTACAGTTTCGGTTTATTGTTTCAGGTTCAGCGGATGGCCGCGGGTAGGCGAAGGCATGACCGTACACTTCCTCGATTGATGATTATGATTTCTGGGAACTCTGATGTATAAACTATTTTGAAAACAAATTGTAATAATTGAATGGTTTCAAATAATTTAAAAAGTTTTAAATTGGCTCGAATTTTATGGGTGTTTCAAGTTGGTATCAGAGCCTTGGTTTGAGTGAATTGGAGGAACACTCGTGTGAATCCAGTCTCAAATCAAGGAAGGATTTTTAAAATGATTTTAAATGGTTTTCAAAATAAGTAAAAGAGGATACGAAGTGTACGATCAGCCGGAGCCAGTAAGTAGACCCCAAAATACCATACGGTTATTTGAAATTGTGATATGTTAGAACACCATGCTAGTACTATGCTAGGGATCTTCACGAATTGCATGATAGAATTTTCTGATTATAGGATGCCTGGTAGCCTAGGGTTTTTCCTTATATGAAATTGACATCATTACTGTAGTTGCTTAGTGTATGCATCACGGTCGTACATAATTAAGATCTTATAGCCCGAGAATGTTTGTTTTGGCCTTATTTCCTGTTCTTGTCTGATGAAGGGCTTAGGGTAGGATCAGGTATTCGAAAGTCTATATGGTCCAGCGTTATGTATGGCTAGCATACCCTAGTGCTGCAGGGTTGGTGGAAGTTTCATGGATGGGTGGGTTGTGTGGGACCGGTAGGTGAGTTATGAGATATTTAGCCTTCCTATAGGAGTGAGGATTGAGCGCTCTCTATGTCTATGTATATTGTTAGGGCGTTGTGATGATACTTGAGACAAATATGAGTAGGTGTGGAAGGTAGAATGGGCCCGTACTACTGGAAGCACAGGACCCATACACGTAGCAAGGAAGTCACAATCCCTAGGGTTGGGTTGGGAGTTGGTTCTCTATCATTATATGGGTTATCAGTGATCCTTCTGGTGTTTTACCAGAATGGTGGTTACGAGACGTCTTGAGACCGGATCCATGTTAGGATCGGGAGCGGGCAGCCAAGATAGGCCAGTATTTTCAGGGGATCGTGTTAGTGAGATCATCCGAGAGAAGGTGATCAAGATTGTCTGGGGGCAGTTTCCGGAGATGTCGGGTCTATTAAGACCGTCATGGTTGAGTATTTCGACGAGAGCTATGCAGCCATTGCCGAGATGGTTGCCGCGGCAGCTTTAGCAGCTGTGACGACGACAAGGGGAGGAGCTGGTCGAGCTTCCCAGCCCTGGGACATATTCTGATGAGTAGAGGGCTGCAGTTATTTGGGATCAGGAAGATGATTTGTACTCGTTATATTTCCGTGGGGTGAGCGGGAGAGGCTAGCACGTGAGTTTCTAGATTTGAGGCTCGAGGGTTTGTTCGAGGCCGGAATATGGGTCGTGCGAACTCTGGAAAGGAGTGATGATTATGTTCAACTGGGGTTTTGCAGCTAGAAGTGGAATGGTTAATTGATGGATTGGATTGTCGTTTTGTAGGGCAAGGATTGTGCCCTCTTAGTTTTTCGAGCTCGGAGGAGTGAGCAGGCTTGTGACCCCAGGATCAGGTTGTATTCCAGCTCGGGGTCAGTGGGTTGCAGGAATAGGCAACATTATTTCAGCACCGGTGAGCGCAGGTGGGTCGACGTGGCATAAGTATTTGTGAGGTCCGGTTTGCCTTGGATCTCTTGTATCGGAGTGTAAGGATTGATTGTGCGACCTATTACACTTTTAAGATTGTATACTATGTCTTGGGAGTAGTTGTAGCCCGGCTTAGGGCAGAGGTTGTTTCAGCTGCTGCAGTTCAACTGTGGACGTTTGAGCTGGTAAGTGAGTCAGGGTGCAAACCCTGAAGAGAATGATTTCTAGAGCCCGAGAGCGAGAAGCTTGTTGGAACACCTTTGGAAAAAGGGGTATTATGTGGGAGGTCTGCATATAGGGTCCCACAGAAGGGTTAGTCAGCATTGTCAGGATTCAGTGGTTTTAGCAACCGTTAGTGATTGACGGACTAAAGTGCCAAGGGAAGTAGCTCGTAGCCGAGGTATTAATTGGAGCATCTATCTTGTGGTCTTCAGCACTTGAGTGTGAGGTCATTCAAGCATTAGTGACTTTCGGTTTCACTGGGATTCAGGAAGTGTTCATCTGGTTCTTAGAAGTGTGTGATCAATTGGGACTAACTAGTAATGGAGCACTAGTGGGAAAAAGTTGGTTGTCATCGGATCGATCGTTGGGAAGTGAGAAGGATTGGGAATCCTCCAATTTTCATGTATTATGAAGGCTTAGTTGAATATAAGTGGGGGAGAGTTACCCCGGGATGCAGAAGTGGGAGAGGTTTTGAAACGGGGATAAGTTTCACAACCCGACAGGGAGAATGGAGGCCCTAGTGGCTGCTTGGTTTGAGGGTTGTGTTGATTGGGGGTTCGGTAAAACTCCCCAACATAAGAACACGTCTTCTGGGTGCTTGATAGCAGAATTTAGGGAACCAGGTTGGAGTTCTAGTCAGGAATCGAGTTCAGTTCGAGTATTCAGTCGAGGGTGTGCTCGACTCTGAGGGTTTTTGGATTGATAAATTGAGGGTTTTGTTAGCTGCCAGGGCTCGGCAGTACACTCAACATGGGTGTGCGGGTTATTTAGCGTATGTGGTAGACACGCAGACCAGGGATCAGACCAGGGATTATCGAGGAGGTGGACGATCGAATGAGGCCTAGGGTTAGGCCGGGGTTAGAGTCCACAGAATGGATCAGGAGTTCGGAACCCCAAGTGGGTGAGAATAGTCTGCATGGGAAGGATCACTAGGAGGGGTGGTCCAGGGAGATGCTCAACAGTTTAGAGCGGTCCGGATAGACTGAAGGCCGGTGGGGCATACCAGTCAGGCCGAAGGCTCGGAGAATGGTCCAGACAGGCTGAAGGCCCAGAGAGGTGGTCCAGACATGCTGAAGGTTCTGAGAGTGGTCCAGATAGACTGAAGGCTTGGTAATACGGTCCGGCCATGCTGAAGACTCTGTATGTGTTTGTAGATCTATGTGCGGGTATTGAGTATGTTGCTATGTTATATCAATCAGTAAGACTGTCCCCAAGTATTGAACATGTTGATGGATTAGGCTGAAGACTCTGGTGTATTTTGTTTTGATCGGAAGTTGTTGTTAGAGATCGGATGGAGTACAGAGGATCTTGGTGATCTCATCAGTTCGGAGTGTCTCATAGGATTAATCTTCTTGGATCGGGTAAAATTCCAGTTGGGGACTGGAAGTAGATCCGAATGGGTATTCGTCATCTTTAGGAAGACTTGGGATTAGAATGTTCTGTCATTCAGGTTCTAGTAACCGGGTTAGATGTTTCTCATGATCTTCTATGGCATTTGGATAGGGTTGAGGCAGACTGCAGGCCCAGGCCGGGCAAATCTAGTCAGGCCGAAGGCCCAGCGAGCGGTCTGGATAGGCTGAAGGCCCCGAGAAGGGAGGTCCAGACGTGCCGAGGGCTCGGAGAGGGGTCCAGATAGACTGAGGACCGGGATTTGGTCCAGTCAGACTGATGGCTCATTATGCGTGTTGTTCTGTATTTGTTGATATGATATGATTATGGTTATATGAGGTTGGTATTTTGGGGGTAACTCACTAAGCTTTCGGGCTTACAGTTTCAGTTTATTGTTTCAGGTTCAGCGGATGGCTGCGAGTAGGCGAAGGCGTGACCGTACACTTCCTCGATTGATGATTATGATTTTTGGGAACTCTGATGTATAAACTATTTTGAAAACAAATTGTAATAATTGAATGGTTTCAAATAATTTAAAAAGTTTTAAATTGGCTCGAATTTTATGGGTGTTTGACCCCAAAATTAGGGTTTAGGATCTCTGAGAGTACGTTGGGCGTATTTCTCGTACGCTGGGCGTACTCCTCCCACCCCCGCGTCCACTTACTTCTCTACGTTGGGCGTACCCCAGCTTACGCTCGGCGTACTCTCGCACCTACCACCTTGCATGCATGGTCCTTTCTTGCCATCTTTATCCATTAAGAACCAATAATGTCAATAACTTCAAAGTGTTATAACTCCTTCATTCTAAGTCCTTTTCCGACGAACTTTATATCCATGAAAAGGTGGCGGGAAGCCCTACGCTCCTAGCCACACCCCCAAGCCCAAAACCTTTCGGATAAGACACACGAGACCCATAAAATACCGAATCTCCCTTACCTTTGGCCTCCGAGACCACAACCGAGTACTTTCAAAACTGGGTGTTAGAGGTTCACTGGTGATAGGAGGCGGCGACGGTTCGCCTACGGTAGGAGGCAGAAACAAGAGTGATGGTTGGTGGTTACCAGTGATAATGTTTGTGTGTTCTTCAAGTTTGCAAGAGTGATAAGATACCCATGTGAGAGTGTGTGTAGATCATAAATAATAAAAGATAAAAGTGGGTTATTGTGATATACCTTAATAAAAAAAGGTTTTTAAATGGTTCTTAACCTTTCGGAGTTCTTATTTGATCTTTTACCTATATATATATATATATATATATATATATATATATATATATATATATATATATATATATATAGCTAGGTTCATGTTTTCCTAGCATCTATTGTTTGCTCATATGCATAAACTTGGATCAATGGATGGAATATAATCAGTCGTTATAATCTGAGAGTCTATGAAATTAGAATAGGGTAACATGTACCATATAATCACACAAATTTCAACATAAGGATATTTTCGAGAATTAACTATATTTAAAAAGAAAATTTTCGGATTTTTAGGGATAGTTAATTCTCCTGATTTTAAAATTTTGAATTTTTTTTAATTAATTCAATTTTAATTCTAATGTAATTTTATATAATAACCGAATTTATTCTAACAAAATGACAAAATGTCAGCCATACACTAGTAAAGATATTTCTTATTTTATTCTTACAAAATATAATTCAATTTCATATATTATTGATAATTAACATGATTTATGAACTCTTCGTATCCTTATAGACTAATAGTCTTATACATTTTAATATATTTATACATATTCTAACAGAATATCATCATAAATGAATAAAATACTTAAAAAATAGCAGTCTTAAATATACAATTATTGAACAAAAACACATAATCTTCTTCAATGGTCCAAATAAGCCACTTGATTCCAACTATTCTTACGAAAATGTGATGTATTATCATAAGAATGTAATTCTTCACAAATATACTTGTTGTTGAACTCGATTCTAAGTCTTTTCTCTTGTATGATCGATCAATATTTGATTACTTCTTCAAGCAATTCTGAAAGAATAACATGCATTATTCGTTAGTATTACCAATTAAGCAAATATACTTATTGTTAACAAACATTCTTAAAGACATTATGACAAAATGCATGTATACATTCTATGCTTTAAAATGTTTATACATAAAATACATTCTGTTAGAATACACTATCGTTCTCCATAGAAAGTTGTAAAATATCATGTTCATTCAAACTGTGATAACTCAAATTAAAATAAAAGTATAAATATATCTAATTTGGTTATATTATTAAAATAATATAATGGATGTTTAATTAGGAGTAAATAGAGAAATTATGGAATTTTAATTCCAAAACTCATTACTTTGATTAGAGCCATAAATTTGGACTTTTGGGTTAACTAGAAAGGTTACAAACTTGTGCATTATAAAAGGCACGAGAAATGGAGTGGAATGCCCACAAAAATTGCAAGAAAGGTTGGAGAAACAAAATAAAAATCGGGGTTTGAATTTCGTGAAGATTTTCGGAGTTATTCTTAGGAATTAAGGTATGTTCATTCGATTTAAGCTTGATAGAGTTGCTTAGATAGAATTATATCATGCCATACGTATTTTGGTTCAATATCTTGTCTCAATTCGATCTAACCGGTAGCAAGTTGACAATGATTTTTAAGAAACGTTTTTGTAAATAATGGCTTGAATTCAAAGTGTTTTGGAACATAAATTGATAGTTGTTTATGGATAATTGTTAGTAAATGGTGGAGACAGATGGTGGCAATTTTTATAAAATTAATTAATATTATCTTAAGTGAAGTCGAAACTTCAATAGTTTAAAAATGCCAGAGAATAAGTTTTCTCGGGTAAAGAAGAAGATGAATTCGGGTATTGTGAAATTGATTTTGGGTAAATGGGTCAAGGGTCAAACCAATTAAGTTTTTTTTACAAAAAGTGAAAACTAATTGTTTTTCAATGGGAATGGTGATTTAAGTTCGGACCCACTGTTAATATATTTTTAGCTGATTCCAAACTCAAATACGTGTCATTTTCCCAAGTAACTACAATACATTTAAGCCCCTAAACTTTCAATTTTATTTATTTTTGGCTATAATTCAAAGATATCGAAAATTACATATCTAGCCCCTGAATTTTATAACTTTTTGATTATTTAAAGTTAGAGATTTAATATATCTCTATTTTAGCCCCAAACTTTGTATTTTAAGATGTAAAACTATTTATAAATTTAACGAAAGGTGCCATAAAATATTTCAGCTTTGAGTTATTAATTAATTTATGTGCTTGTTTTTTGAATATTTTTGGAAGAGTATTACATTATAATTGTTAATAATCGGTTGAATGAGACATGATGATGGTTGAACCAAAATGAACTCATAGGATGTTTTCCTAGGATGGTTGCCTTAGAAAACTTATTGGTGGAATGTAGGGAGCAAGTAACATGACAAGACTCGGTTAAAAACTAACGTCAACGAGGTGAGTTTTTCGTGTTCTGTGGTTGCTCGCACATAAATGTTTATCATGTGGTTTATATGCGGTTTTTCAATTATTTATTTGAAATATATTTTATGATAAGTATGGTTGTGTGCAGATGTTATTTTGAGTTGTTTATCTATTGCGCGTTTGTTTTGGGTGACATGTTTAGTGGGAACGAGTGAGGTGTTTAATCGATGCGAGCATGACGGATGTGTGTGATCGGCGGGAATGAGAATTGAGAATTATACTCATTTCCTTGGATATTAAAAATACTTGAGTACAATGGATGATGAGTAGTGTCAAGGAGAAGGGAAATGAACCTTTGGTTCTTTCTCTGGATAATTAATCGTTACCCTAAATTATTTCATCGGGTGATATATTTGTTGTATGACTTAGTGAAGATATATGATAAAACTATATGTTTTTTTAAGTGATGGACATGTATGTTCAACATGAACTCACTAGGCCCTAGGCTTACCCATTTAGAAACTTTAAATGTGCGCAACCCAGGAAATTATTTAGCAAGTGGAAGTAGGAAGGCCAAGGAGAAGGATTTATCTACAAGACAACAAAGGAGTTCTGCAAAGACGTAACACCCGTAGTTGTTCAGTTGGAGATTTTATTTTATTTTATTTTGATTCTGCTGTAGTTTAGTCTATAAGTAAGTTCGTAATTGATATTGGGAGATCTTGGAATGATTATTTGTCATTTAATCGATATTTGAAAATTGGGGTGTTACAAGTTGGTATCAGAGCGTTGTTTAAGCAGATTAGGTGTTTCCGTAAACACTTAAGCTTAGACGGAAGGAGCGAGAGGTGACCTAGCAAGTTCGTAATTGCTATTGGGAGATGTTGGAATGATTATTTGTCATTTAATCGATATTTGAAAATTAGGGTGTTACAAGTTGGTATCAGAGCGTTGTTTAAGCAGATTAGGTGTTTCCGTAAACACTTAAGCTTAGACGGAAGAGGTGACCTAGCAACTAATTTATACCATATCTTACTAGTAGGCATCATGTCGTCAATGATATCAGGGAGGCTTACTGTTAGGCGTGTCAGACCCAACAAATAATAGGGGTACGATATACTCCAAAATAATCCCACTATATTGCACTAGAAAGGTAGTACAAGGCAAGTAGGGTCGATCCACAGAGACACGAGACAATCAGTCTATACCTGTTTTGCGTAAGGTATTTATTCACAAAAGATTAAGAGGGGGGGTTGAATGCAATGATTAAACAAACAAATTTAAAACACGAGTAAACAACTAAACGAATGAATTAAGTTCAGATTTTTGTAAAGACTCCAACTTCATGTATGACAATCCAGCAATGTGAATCAAAGATGACAAGACATTTGTTTCATTATATCTAAGTTGGTACTTGAAAGTGTTAACAAGCTCTAACACTTTCCATTCACCACATTAATCAATCAAAACAAGCTCTTTGATTAATCCTAACCTTGCTAACCTAATCTAAACAAGCTCTTAAAATTAGATTAAAAGATTGCATTAAGCTTATTGTGAATGTTCCCAACAACACCCAATACTCCTCACAAGCTCGGGAGCGTAAGAATGTGTGAAAAAATTTACACTAAATTCATTCATAAGAAATCAATTTAATGCTTGTTACTTAGTTCAATTCACAAAACAATTACGGATTTTGCAAAATGAATAACTTGAATGACCTAACCCTAATTCAAATGGCCAATAAGAATCATTATTAGAATCAAACATTCGATTGAAATAAAATCAGTTTCACTATATAGAAATTAAACACAAACATCAGGTCATATGATTTGATTCACAACCAAAAAGTCAAAACATGAAATTGGAGAAGTTACGGTTCTAGCCACACATGGCTAGAACAAGATTAACAAGTTTAAAAGATGAAATTAAGTGCTAAAGTGCTTACAAAGAAGAAATTAAAATGTTTCACAATGATTAACGGACGAACCCTTGCTAAAACCCTTGAATTCTCCTTTCCAAAAGTGCTCTGGTGTGTTCTTTTTTCCCCCAAAATGACCCCATTCTCGACATAAGGAAAATAGGAAAAAATTGCCAAAAAACAGTTTTTAAGTTGAACACGGCCCGTGTCGATATAGAGTAAATCAACACGGGTCGTGTTAAGTGAAAACACACCCTTCAATCCTCGATTCCAACTCTAAAGTATGATGCTCAAAAATGTTCATCTGGACCAACACACCCCGTGCCCAAATAGGCTAAATGAACACGGGTCGTGTTCAGTGAAGTCAAAGTGCCTGGAATGGTCAAACACGCCCCGTGTTGCCCTCTGACTCCGAATCCAAACTTGATTTTCTCAATTCTTCCGTTCTACGCCCGATCATCCCGCAATCTTCACCAATGCTCCCCGGCACCTCCAAAAGCGCGCTCCAACCTCCGGTTTACCTGAAAGAGACATGAAAGTGTGCAAATAAGGTCGTTCTAGAGACTAACATGAATATGATAATAATGCAAGAATAATGGAATATAACTAAGCTAAATACATGCATAAAAGGGACTAAAAGTTGTGCAAAAAGGTGCACAAAATGCACCTAACAAATCTCCTCAAGCTTAGACCTTTCTTGTCCTTAAGAAAGAACAAGAAACAGATAAAACAGGACGATTTCTAGATGACAAAAAGAAACTTAGAACAAAAAGGGACGGGAAGGTCCTAAGGACTAGGAATGAATGCATGCAATGCAAACCATGAAAAAGGAAAAGAAAAATATGTACAGAAGCACTAAAGAAACAAAATGTATCAAAAAGAAATTTAAGGTACAAGTAAATAATCTATATAAGTACGATCAGACTTTACATCAATATAGCTCCAATCATTAATACCTAGGCAACCATCATGCTTCGTTCCATATATCACAGACTCCCAAAGTGAGGAAGACCTGAAACGGTGTAACCCAATAATCCAACCCTAGTTTTATTAAAACTTTATACCTTACTAAGCTTTATGGGCAAAAATAACATAGTCCGGATCTCATGTCCTTAAGACTAGATGGCCAAGAATCAGAATCGACGCATCCTTAAGAACCCGTCACGGCGAATCAGCTTTCGCTGAAACAGTGAGCCCACCCGAAGGGGCCCAGCTCCTATGCTTTCACTTTTTCGAGAGCCACAAGTATCATATCACATAGTTCTTCATTCGTCAGATCTGACTTTGAATTGACTTTTGATTTGATTGAACTTTGATTTGTACTTCGTTTTGAACTTGGATTCTTCAATCTTTATTTTTGGAATTTCTTGAGATTTCTTCATTTTGGCACTTGAAATTCTGATTTGGGTACTAGATATGACAGTTGTACCCTTCCTTCTTTCTTGACTGTGTGGATCTGATACTTAAGCTCTCTGTTACCGCGGGGGTAACGCGTGTCAACAAATAGGTCCGTGTTCTGTGGGTCTAGAGTTGTCGATAAAGATTCTTTTTATACATTCAGAAGCAAATCATCCTAGAGCTGTTATTACCGCCCAAAAAATGTTTCAATATAAATTCTTTTTATTATCTAAGGCTAGAGTCTCGAATTACGGTGTTTGGGTCCCCTAGTTATGACAGTTGATTCTACACTTCCGGTAACTATCCGGTTGCTTCGGTATTTTTTTTTTCATTTTGATTTTTCGTTTTCCCACTTCATGGAGCACTTGTATGTAAAGAGTTTCATCATCTCGTACACCTTTTTTTTTTTGATAAATATGCATGCAAATGATGAAATGCAAAAACTTGAAATAAAAATAAAAATAAAAATGTTTTTGGGTTTTATAAATGCAGAATGAAAGAAAAAGGAAATATATATATATATATATATATATATATGATGCTATATATGTATATATATATATGATGCATGGATGCATGAATGCATGAACCTAATGTGACTCTACCCCTCCCCAAGCTTAAAGATAAGCATCGTCCCCGATGCTTGAAGAGGGCGGAACAACCTAAAACGGAGGAGGAGGATAATAACCGGAATTTCGGGTCCAAGCCCAAAAATCTTCCTCATGTTTGCGTTGACGCTCTTGATCCCGAGCGTACTGGGTAGTGAAGGAAGAGACACTCTGAGTGAGGCTTGCAATATCTTGCTGGTAGGTGTCGAGGTGGGTATGGATTGACTGGAATTCATCCATATACTGTTGATGATAAGACGAGGGCGCAACATAATGGGATGAGTTGGCACCACCGTTGGGAGGAGCATGGTGGGGCTCCTCCTCCTCTTCATCATCATCATCACCGCCTTCCTCGTTTTATTAACTTTGCTCATCTACCTCAGTGGAGTATGAGTAGGGGAAGATGTATGGCATGATTTGCCAATCGGTCATGTGAATGGGGTTTTGGAGATCAAGAATGCCTTTGTTTTCTGGTGTGATGAGGAGCTTTGGATCATGATTTTGACCCACGGTCCAGTGGTGTGTGCCATCCGCTGCCGAACGGAATAGTCTCATGGACTCAAGGACAACAGTGGTTAGATAAGGCTCACCCGGCAGTGGCTGGTGGGGACCGGGGTATGGGGCTCGGACTTGGGCGCTCTTGGAAAGCATGCTGACAATACCCCCGCAATAAATCCTTCCCGATCGGGATGTGCTCAGGCGGATGAGTTTGTGGCACAAAAATTGACCATAATGAGGAACGAGGTTGTCCTCGAGATGAGACATTGCATAAAGGATTTTGAGCTCTAGTGCGCTGATGGTGCTTCGCTCCTTTCTAGGGGCGACGAGCGAAGCAATGATTCTATGGGCCACCTTCATCACGGGATGGATAAGTGATGAGGCTTTAGCAGCGCTAGAGACGTATGGGTGTTAATGGGTGAGTTGGGTCCACCATGTCAAATCAAAGTATCCTTGAATTGGGTCAGTGGGGCCAAATGTGTTTTCAGTTGGGGCCCCAACAATGGCATTAATTTGATCCAAGGAAATCTCATAATCTTGATTCATGAGACGGAAGTAGAGGATCCCATGGTCCAAATAAACCGAGGATAGAAACTCAGCTGTTGGGACTTTGTAACTCAGTTCGTGGACCCTCAATAACCCGTGCCATCCTATGTTGCGAAACAGGGTTTGGACTTGTTTATAAATGTGCAATTCTTTAAGGGATGGCACATGCGCAAACTTTTGGATGACATGACCTCGCTGAAGGAATGACTCAAATTTGCCCTCTTGAATTGGGCCAAGACACACGACACCACCATGAGCCGGGTTGGGTTGTGGTGATGGGGACCTAGGTGGAGGTGATGGGGATGGGGACCTAGGACTACTACGGCGGGCGGATGATTTGGTGCGTCTAAGCCTTTTAGAAGGTTCACCTTCCATAGTCAATTTGGGACATATTAAAAATCAACCGGTCAATAAGTCAAAAGAAGTCAACTGTTGACGGGTCCAGTCAACACGAATTCAACCACCAAAATTTCGCGGGAAATTTGGTTTTGAATGATTTCCTATTGAGAATCAAGTCCAATTTGACCACAATTGCAAGCAATTTGACTCAAGAACACAAATCTCACAAGTGAAGAGTTGGAAGGAATTTACCGAATTGTGCGTGGGATTGTGTTGTTCTTGATGTGAAAGACCTTCTTCAACCTCCCCAAGCTTGCCCTTTTGAAGATTAAGACACAAAAACACCAAAATCATATGAGATTTTCGGATCTAGGGTTTGTCAAAACCCCCAAATCCACCATTAGAATGCAAGAAAATGATGTTTAGGATGGAGAAGATGAAGTATAGATGATAAAAATCAAACCTTTTTGGAGATGCAAGCCAAAATCTTGTAGAAATGGAAAGGTTTTGATGAAAATCGGACCTAGGATTTTTGTTGGGAGAGAGGGGCTGTTATGAAGTGATTGTGGGGGTAAATGAGGTAAAGTCCCGATTTTTTTCATTAAAAACCACCAGGCCTGCTGCGCGAACACGACCCGTGTTCCCACAGGCCAAATTGACACGCCCCGTGTTGGGGGTTTTTATGCTGACTGAAGCACGAACACGACCCGTGTTGAGCATAAGGCAAAACTCAACATGACCCGTGTTGCTCTTTGTATGGGTCAAGGTCAATTTTTTATGAACACGACCCGTGTTCACTTTGGGCCAAAATCCAACACGACCCGTGTTGGTCTCTGGATGAAAAATGGAAATTTTTTCATGAACACGGCCCGTGTTCAATTTAGGCCAAGTGGGACACGACCCGTGTTGGGATTTGGATGCTATTCCCCACTTTTTTGAACTTAAAAATTCCCTCTCTTTGAAATGAAATGCTTTTGCATCCCAAGGTCCCTTTTTTGGTTTGAAAACAATGACAAAACACATTTGGAACATTAAAAACCATAAAAATGCAAAGAACGAAATGTTTTAAAGAAAAATAACGAAAATACCCCCGGGTTGCCTCCCGGTTAGCCGCCCTTGTTTTAAGTCATTGGCTCGACTTTGCCCCCGAATATGCTTCGTTCTAAGTATGTGGGCCTCTCCAACACATCAATCTTCTTGCCACCTCCTTCAACGGAACCTTCAACCTTCCTTTGGCTTTCTTTTTGCGCATAAACCAAAAAGAACTTAACCCTTTAATATTAGAGATTGTCCACTCAATCCTTTTTGGTATTTGTTCAGCAGGGTTATCAACTCACTCTCTTCCTTCTTCGATAATTTATTTGAGTTGATGACTGGTTGAGTGCTCTCTTTCTCGACATGTATTAGCTTTAAAGGGTCTGATGGAGTTTTTGCTCCTGAATCTTGTGCTTGCTCCACCGGTGGAAGGAATTTGGCTTTGGTGGTAGGTGGCTTGGGTTTCATATCACCAGTCCTCATATGCTTCTTGTCATCAATAAACTCCAAAATCTCCAGCACCTCATTATTCATATCAAACTCCTTTGCAATCTCCTTGGCTTTGTCCCTGTCTAGTTTTTGTGACAAAACTAACTCTAGAAATTCATTGTTAGACAAATTTAAGCCCTTTTTAGTTGAGGGCTGGATCAAATTCACAAGATTGACAGATTGAACCTCGGAAGGAACCTTTTTTCTTCATGAACATTGAAGTTGATAACTTCACCATCAAATTCCATACTCAAAGTTCCATTGTAGACATCAATTTTTGTTTTAGAAGTTTTAAGAAAAGGTCTACCCAAAAGTATGGAACTTGAACTTGGAGAGTCATCATCTCCCATATCTAAGACATAAAAATCAGCCGGGAAGACAAATTCATCGACTTGCACTAACACGTCCTCTAATACTCCCTTTGGGTGTACCAAATACCGGTTAGCAAGTTGGATGATCTCACCGGTTTTGCTCAATGTTCCTACACCAATTGATTTGAAAAGAGAATATGGTAGGACATTTACGGATGCACCTAGATCAAGCATAGCTCGGGGTACATAAAGATTCCCCAACTTGTAAGGCACGGTAAAGACACCGGGATCCTTGCACTTCGAGGGCATCCTCTTTTGCAAAACCGCGGATACATGCTCCCCAACTGTTACGACTTGATTTCCTTTTAATTTCTTTTTAGATACACAAAGATCCTTAAGGAACCTTGCGTATCTAGGTACCTGCTTGATGGCCTCGAGGAGTGGAATGTTGATTTGAACTTTTTTGAATATTTGCATGATCTCACTTTCCTCCCGTTCTTTCTTCGTGCTCTTTAATCTTTCGGGAAATGGAGCAGGTGTGGCTTTAGACTCAGTGATGAAGGGCTTCTTTTCGATTGTTTTCTCTTCCTCCTTCTCTTCTTTGGTTGCCTCTTCGACCACTATTTCTTCTTCCTTTTGATCAACCGACATTTTTGGACCATCATTAAGGTATGTTCATTCGATTTAAGCTTGATAGAGTTGCTTAGATAGAATTATATCATGCCATACGTATTTTGGTTCAATCTCTTGTCTCAATTCGATCTAACCGGTAGCAAGTTGACAATGATTTTTAAGAAACGTTTTTGTAAATAATGGCTTGAATTCAAACTGTTTTGGAACATAAATTGATAGTTGTTTATGGATAATTGTTAGTAAATGGTGGAGACAGATGGTGGCAAATTTTATAAAATTAATTAATATTATCTTAAGTGAAGTCGAAACTTCAATAGTTTAAAAATGCCAGAGAATAAGTTTTCTCGGGTAAAGAAGAAGATGAATTCGGGTATTGTGAAATTGATTTTAGGTAAATGGGTCAAGGGTCAAACCAATTAAGTTTTCTTTTACAAAAAGTGAAAACTAATTGTTTTTCAATGGGAATGGTGATTTAAGTTCGGACCCACTGTTAATATATTTTTAGCTGATTCCAAACTCAAATACGTATCATTTTCCCAAGTAACTACAATACATTTAAGCCCCTAAACTTTCAATTTTATTTATTTTTGGCTATAATTCAAAGATATCAAAAATTACATGTCTAGCCCTTGAATTTTATAACTTTTTGATTATTTAAAGTTAGAGATTTAATATATCTCTATTTTAGCCCCGAACTTTGTATTTTAAGATGTAAAACTATTTATAAATTTAACGAAAGGTGCCATAAAATATTTCAACTTTGAGTTATTAATTAATTTATGTACTTATTTTTTGAATATTTTTGGAAGAGTATTACATTATAATTGTTAATAATCGGTTGAATGAGACATGATGATGGTTGAACCAAAATGAACTCATAGGATGTTTTCCTAGGATGGTTGCCTTAGAAAACTTATTGGTGGAATGTAGGGAGCAAGTAACATGACAAGACTCGGTTAAAAACTAACATCAACGAGGTGAGTTTTTCGTGTTCTGTGGTTGCTCGCACATAAATGTTTATCATGTGGTTTATATGCGGTTTTTCAATTATTTATTTGAAATATATTTTATGATAAGTATGATTGTGTGCAGATGTTATTTTGAGTTGTTTATCTATTGCGCGTTTGTTTTGGGTGACATGTTTAGTGGGAACGGGTGAGGTGTTTAATCGCTGCGAGCATGACGGATGTGTGTGATCGGCGGGAATGAAAATTGAGAATTATACTCATTTCCTTGGATATTAAAAATACTTGAGTACAATGGATGATGAGTTGTGTCAAGGAGAAGGGAAATGAACCTTTGGTTCTTTCTCTGGATAATTAATCGTTACCCTAAATTATTTCATCGGGTGATATATTTGTTGTATGATTTATTGAAGATATATGATAAAACTATATGTTTTTTTAAGTGATGGACATGTATGTGCAACACGAACTCACTAGGCCCTAGGCTTACCCATTTAGAAACTTTAAATGTGCGCAACCCAGAAAATTATTTAGCAAGTGGAAGTAGGAAGGCCAAGGAGAAGGATTTATCTACAAGACAACAAAGGAGTTCTGCAAAGACGTAACACCCGTAGTTGTTCACTTGAAGATTTTATTTTATTTTATTTTGCTTCCGCTATAATTTATTCTATAAGTAAGTTCGTAATTGATCTTGGGAGATGTTAGAACGATTATTTGTCATTTAATCGATATTTGAAAATTGGGGTGTTACACAAACTATGCTTTAACCCACAAGTTTTAACTTATATTCTTATAAAATTTATAACATCTTTTCTTTTACAAAATAAAACACCAAAATAACACAACTATATATATTAACTTCAATTCTAAAAGAATATTTCAATTATATTTCTTATTTAAACTTCAATTACATATGAGTTCTAACATAATAGTATCTACTTTACTTCTAACAAAATATTTCAACACAAGTATAAACATGTTACTGTAATTCTAACAAAGTAGTATGTAGTTTACCTTAACATATTCTGATAGAATTTTCCCAAATAGTTCAACATATCAAAACCCCTACCGAGTGAGTTGGTCCTGAAATAAAACACAAACCCAATAAATATCTAAAAAAGATACAACAGTAATAATATTGAACCCAAAAATAAAGGCCTAACAGAATAAAAGACATTATGTGAGAATGTCAACCAAAACCTCATTTACACCAAAACCTTCTCTACTGAGTGAGTTGGAATGAGATATTTTCAATTCAATGAAATATCATTCTTGGGTAGAAACTACTTGGCCCTTTTTAAATTTAAAAAATTACCTCATTTACACCAAAACCTTCTCTTTTTGACATTATATCAAACACTTGGAAGACATATAATCAATTTTTTTAAATAGTCAAAAACTTGTTGATAGGTATGAGCATATCTGCATATGCTTCTATTATAGACAGTAAAGAGCATGAAAGTTGCATATGAAATTATAGGAATTAAAGGATTATACCAACCTATGCCTATTTGTATTATTTATATTCACTTGTTATATAAACGACTTAATATAATAAAAGAAGTACAGAACATGAAAGTTGTATATACTTGCTTGGTCTAAAAGAGAAAATGTACTTCAATATTCACATATAGCAATTCAAAAAATAAATGTCTTCTGTAATAATCAAGTTTCTTCTAATTTAAGATTTCAAACCTCCTTCCAATATGGTTAATTCTTCATTAATCTGATTCGTTTCAAACACAAACAATAAAGTAAGATTATTTCAATATTTTTCTTAGGATTCAAGCTCTAAAACGAAATAAGACAGGTGTGATTCCATTATTGAGTTCTCAGAATTAGAAATTTGTAATCATACAAACAAATTGCGAAATAAACCAAAACCGAAAATAAAGGAAAGTAAAACTTATATATATATATATATATATATATATATATATATATATATATATATATATATATAAGTTAATAACCCTTGGAAGTTACGATTACAAAGTTAATTAAACTTTCATAGTAAAGACTCAAAATTATTAATCAATTATTTTGAATAAATTATTAATTAATAGATATTTTTTTAGCTGTATAAAGTTATAATCGTTGATTTAAATACATGCATGAAATTATATCACCTTATAATCTATATTAATTTTATTTTAATTTTTATTATAATGTTATTAGTTTAATATAATTAGAGTGAGAAATTTAAAATTTGAAATGAAGAATCAATAGGTTGATAAGTGGCATGATATTAATTTGGAGACTTACTAGAGTGACACAAGGCAAAATGAGAGTAAACATATTCTTTTATTATATATATATATATATATATATATATATATATATATATATATATATATATATATATATATATATATATATATAGCGTGCCCCTGACGCTAGCCAAGAGTCATGCCAGAGACACCACTAGGAGGGCCGCACGGTTGGATCGTCCCAGCCGGCTGCCCCAACAAAGTCTCAGGCCCGCGAGTGTCTATCCAGCAGAACGTTCGTGCAGGAGCCGAGTCCTTGACACTGTCTACTCCACGTCAAAACCAACGACTTCATATGACAAGGAGTAAGCTCAAAGCATTACCACTTGAACCAATCGTTAGCTCTGACAGACAAATGAGCACAATTAGCCAATCAGCGCGCCTGATCCTGTTGGATCTAATGCCCTTGTCCCATGTATGGACTAACAGGAGACCTCAGTATAAAAGGTATCCTCCGCCACTCGGAAAAGTAAGCTATCTCTCTCAGACTCTTACACCCACTCTCAGATAATCCACTGACTTGATTGTCATAGCATTTTCCTAGGATCACCACCCAGAGAATGGCTGACGACCTTGTTTCTTGTTGTGATCTCGCATACCATAGTGAAGCAAGAAGACTCTTTCACTAGGAGCAGCGGAACGAGGTCACATCATATGGCGCCATCCATGGGACTCGAACCTAATTCTTAGGATATTATATCACTAACGAAGGGATCCAACCAATCCATACTAAAGTAGAGGAGTTAATGAGAAGAAATCGTCACATACCTTAAGGGACGTCCAAGGTTTAAATGACAAATTGACTGCATTGAGCCGATTCATTTCCAAGTCGGCAGAGAAGGCTATCCCATTGTTCCAAACACTCAAAGAATGCATCGAAAATATTAACTTCCATTGGACACCAGAGGCCGGAGCAACACTCCAACGCCTGAAGGAATCCATGCACACGCTCCCTACACTTGCTAGACCCATCCCGGGGGAAACACTCCAAGTATACCTATCCATGTCTGACGAGGCCATATAATTAGTACTGGCGGTAGAGAGGTAGGGGAAGCAGCTCCCGATCTATTTCGTTAGTCGAGCCATTCAAGGCCCGAAAGTCATTTACCCCATCTATGAGAAACTGGAGCTAACACTCATTTACGTCCCCCTACGCATGCGGCGATATTTTCAAGTACATCAGATAGAAGTGTTAACAAGCTGCCCAATCAAGCAGGTACTCCTTAATCCATAAACCTCAGGATGTTTAACTAAATGGGAAATAGAGTTAGGAGAGCATGATATCGACTATTGTCCATGCACGAGCGTTAAGGGGCAAGAGTTAGCCGATTTTCTACTAAAAAACCAGGAGACCCATGTCGTTTAAAATTATTAGGAGTTAACGGTACTTATATGTGTATCATAGGCAAGGAGGTGTAAGGACTGTCTACCTCAAAGTGAAGTATTTGTGTCTATGCAATCAAGGCGATTTTATTAGAGCACATGTCGTTTAAAATTATTCTCGATGTGTTCCTTTTTCTTAAAAGTTGATTTCAATGTGCTATACATGCTACTTGTTGCATCATGAAAACTATTTTGAAAAGTTTCTTTTTATTTGATTAAGTTGCATACTTTATAAAATTATTTAAGCATCCTATATGTGCATTTCATATTAAGATGGGTTAGACTTGAGATGATACGCGAATACCTAAAGCTTTATCTTAATGTTGAGAGTGGTTAGATTTCTAGATAATCACCATTATGCGCACCGAGGTTAGCTACCATTTGTGTGGTGCATGTGTCATGGTCCACATGTCACATAGTGAGATGTTATGTTGGAAGTGTTGTACATATTGAGTTTTGTTAATAGCTTTGTATGACGGGTTATCATGCTATGTTGGGATAATTGTACACAATTAATTCCATGTTATGTGGAGCTACATACCTTATAGTATCATGTTGACCATTTAGACAATGAAACAAACTGAGATGTACATTTGAAATGGGATTAAAAGCATATGCATTGCATTCCTTCTAATGTTTTGAAATTGGCAATGTTGTTATGTTTTCTTAAGTGTATAAACATATATATTAACAAAGCTACCATAAAAGGTATTCCGATTATATGTTGATTTTAAACTATTTGTCGAGGTCTAACTTTGAGCATGGATGATCACCATCATCATTTGCTCTTGAAAAAGTTAACCTTAGGTCTTCACACAAGGCATTCTCATATCTTACAATATATTTTGACATGTTGCTCAAGTTAGAGATAAAGGATACTTGTATATTTAAAAGATGATATTAAATGTAACGTTAGACATTTACTTTTGTTTGAGGTTGATTGTAATATACTCGCTATGTTTTGAACTAAACCTGAGATGTGACATTACTTTAAGTGAATTAGATGCTTAATGTAGTACTTAGTCTTAAACTGTAGTACTCTAAGTGTGTAGCTTCTAAACGTTTGATTATCATATTAGACATATCAATTTAGACTTCCTAAAAAACGGTGAACATTAGAAGTACACATGTTGTGACAAGAGAAGAAAACATTGATGAGATCAATACTAAGATGCAATCGACACCTAATATATGGATAGTTTTAAATCTATGATGCAAGAGATGCTAACCCAACATGAAGTCAATATACTTGGTCGAGTGCAAGAAATGCTAACACAATGAAATCCTGAATGTCAATTCAAAATTTATTTTTTTATCGGTTGGACTTGGTGGTTATTCTGCAAAAAAAATATTTATTTTTTTAAATACATATTACGTTATGATTAGTTTAACTAATTTGATATATTTTCACAAACCAAGTAGTACAATTTTTTAGAGCAATGTTTAAGATTTTACCGTAACTTATGCCTATAGAAAATGATAAATTATTCTTAGAAATTACATATATTTTGTCAAAAGTTTCACATAAAATGCTTACAAATCATAGTGGAAATCAACATTCAATGGTATGTAATAAATTCATAATAAAGAACATAATTCCTCCACATTAAAACTTGACTTGTCTATGAATTGATCATTTATCCCTAACCTTGTATCTTGTTGGATGCACATGGGTGACTTAATTAGGCTGTTTAGCTTGAACAAACAGATTGCATTTCTCTACAGTCTAGATACATTATTGTCGTAGTTAATGATAGGGGAAGAACATAATAACTTCAACTAAAAGAACTACTTCACATTTTCTGATTCTGTTTTCTTCTTCTAACCTAATCATAAGGTTCGCTGACATTCTCTCTCTAAATATTAAAATATTATATATTTGGGTATAATATTTAACTTATGTGAAAATTACGTTTGTTGTATAAACTGATAAATAAAAATAAAACATAAATATCTATATATGATTTTACAACTTGACTAAAATTAAAAGTAAAGATACGATAGAAGTAGAACAACTAACATGGTGAACCAAGAGGCAGAAAGAACTAAAGCAAAATACCTTTTTTATCTCTTGATGATCAGAATCCATAAAGAAACTAAAGCCTGTTGTTGTTACAGTGGTTGGATGATGAACACCTGCTCCTCTTCTGCTACCTTCTTCTCTAATTCCTCTCACCATTTCACTTTATCCTTGCATACTCCACCTCATTTCACGTGAATACAGACCATGCTTTCTTTCATTAGGGTTCTTTCTCAATACTTATTGCTCTTTTGATTTAATTCCACCGACAGCTTCCCTGATCCACCAATTTCCTACCGGATCCGACTAATTATTCCGTTTCTAACCTGAGGTTCTCTACAATTTGGTGTTTAATCGGTTTGGTTCGACAAGTGTTCGTCGACATAACTTTTGACTTCGGTACGGGTAAGTTAACGATATTTTTACTTGCAATTCTGTGTTGGAAGAGGATTTTTGAGTTGGAATTGCTTGGACCTAGCTCAATTGGGGGTTCGTTTTCTTCGTAACGTTATTGGGATACTTTAATTTGAAAATTAGGGTTTATGAAGTCAATGATATGTATAGAGTTGGTGGGATGAGGATAACCACTATACGAGCTAAATTGTATTTATGGGAGCTCGCATAATGTTAAACAATGCGCACATTTTGTTCTCGTGGATGGAATTATGTTAAGCTTTCTGCTTAGTTATCACATCCTTGAATTTATCGGGGGAGTTTCTAGGGTTTTCGTCAGCATCCATTGTCCGGTTTGAAGATATTTTGCTGGAATTGGAGTTATATGGGAAGATATTTGTGGTAGCCGTGGACGAAGAATGCCTCCTTCACCTGCAATGAGATGTTCTCCTGGTAGAGAACCAAGAGCTGATAATCACAAGAGAGGACGCAGTCTTGAAAGTGGAGTACCTTTGAAACAGAGAGACGATGATCTTGCTTTGTTTAATGAGGTGCAAAACAGAGAAAGAGATAACTTCTTGCTTCAGGGAGACGATGATTTTGAAGACATTTTCGGTAATATTTTATGCTTATTTGGTTTCCAGATTACAAATTTCCTTGAAAAAGGAAAGTAATGATAAACGATGTTGGTTACCAAGTCTGATTGTATGCATTTCGTGCAGCGAATAAGTTGCGCCACTTTTCAGATTACAAACTTGGGATCAACATTCCTGCTAGAGGAGAAAGCAGTGACCTCCTCCATGCAGAAGATGAGAAGAATGATTATGAATGGTTGGTAGTCATTTGTTTTTGTACCCTAAATTCCAAATTGGTTAGTTTCTTAGTTATCTCGTGACTGATTTCTTTCATGAAATGTAGGTTAATAACTCCTCCTGAGACACCTCTGTTTCCCTCATTGGACGATGAAGCACCACAATTTAATCTTGCACAAAGGGGTAGAACTCGAACTCAACCAATATCAATCTCCAGATCACCAACAGTAAGTCATATCTATATATATCTTTGGAGCTATAATCATATTCTTTCCTTTTTACTCTGGTAAGCTATATATATATATTGTGTTTCTTATTGACTTAATTTATATTTTAGATGGAGAAAGGGCGTAGAAGTAGTAGAGGAAGTGCAAGTCCAAATCGCGTGAGCCTCTCTCCTCGATCTCATAACAGCACATTTGAAGGCAGACATCGAGCATCTTCAGCAGCCAGTGCTAGTCCACCTGCTACTTTAAGGCATAATAATAATACCCCTCCAGCTTATAGCCATAGATCACCTCCACCATCTCGCAAGCCCTCATCACCGGTCCCACGGGCTTCCACACCCCCTCCTCCACGAAGATTAAGCACAGGTTCTACTAATGGCACCACAACTACTACAAAGGGTATAAGAGGAAATTCAGCTTCACCAAAAGTAAAGGCGTGGCAATCCAGCATTCCTGGTTTTTCCACTGAGGTCCCACCCAATCTAAGAACCTCATTGGCTGATCGACCGGCTTCGTATGTACGTGGGTCCTCACCGGCTTCTAGAAGTAGCAGACAATCAATGTCGCCTACTGCTTCTAGAAGCATTGGGTCCTCCCATAGTCATGAAAGAGATAGGTTTAGCTCACATAGTAAAGGCTCGGTTGGGTCTTCTGCTGAGGATGACATGGAATCGCTTTCGTCTGTTCTTGTAGTTGTTGGACGCCCAAATTCTAGAAGAGTTGGTGTCGGTGGGTTTCAGAATAATAAAGCTTCACCTTCCAAAAAGCCGATTAGAACAATTTCTTCTAGTTCAGCTCCCAAGAGATCCTTCGACCTTGCACTAAGACAAATGGTATGTTATTATCTATTTCTTTAATCAATTTCATAAATATTTCTTTAAAACATAATAGGTCAACTAGGGGTGTAAGACTAGTTTTACTATACCTTTTGGTAACCAGTTTTGTTGCAGGTAGTATCAAATTGATTTAGACAACTAAATAATCAGATTATTAAATGCATAAGTAGGTTACTAAAACACTTGAAACTAATTATCAATCTTTACTCTTTACCCTTTATGTGTGTTGCTGAGAATAGCAATGTACTCTACTCTCACTATCAAAATGGACAATGAGCTTTACTTTTTAGCTTTTACCAATAATAGCAACATACTTACATTTCTTTACCGATTATAGCAATATACTTTGTTTTTACCTATAACGGCAATATACTTACGTTTTGCTAACAATATGGGCATTGTATTTTATTTGATATTGCTATTATTATTTGTTAGTAAAGAATATAAGTACATTTCTATTACGAGTAAAGGATTACAAGTACATTGCTATTATGTGTAAAGAAAATTTTGAGTAAATTACAGAGTACTAGCTGATTTTTGCAATTTTAGTCCCAAAAAGTTGTCTTTGCAATTTTGGTCCTCATGTCAGGTTCATGTGACGCACTTTTCCCCTTGGTATAGCTGAATTTTGCAAATTTGGTCCTAAAATATAGTCATTTTCTTGGAACAGGGACCAAAAACATCAAAAAAAAAAAACCTCATATTAGTACCAAAATTGCAAGAGAAAACTTATTGGACCAAAATTTTAAAAATCAGCTATACTCAGGGACCAAAAATGTAATTTACTTGAAAACTTAAATATGTTGCTATTATGAGATACATATTGCTATTATAGGTAAAAAGACATTATGGGTAAAAACTAAAGTCCATTGCCTATGTTGGTAAAAAGAGTAAAAATGCTTGTATTTCCTGCAATTTGCGAATAGAATTAGAAGTTTTCTTTTTGTTTTGAGTGTTGAATATTTTGGTGTTTGTTTGTAGGATCATAGAAAAGGACAAAATATGTTCAGACCCCTTCTCTCGAGTGTCCCGAGTTCAACTTTTCATGCTGGAATTGCAACTTCCCCTTATCATCCTGTGATATCTAGGAACTCCTCTGTCACAACTAGTAGTAATGCAAGTTCTGGGGTGGCAATAAGTGGTGCACATGATCCCGATCACGAGGCTAGCCAGGATGATGCAACTAGCGGATATGTCAAGGTGCAAGATGATGATCATGATGTTGATGTTGATGTTGATGCTGATGATGAAGTGTTTATGATCGAGAAAGATGATGGAAATGATTCAGTTTTGGACAATTCAAGAAATATCATAGATCTTGATCCTGCAACTTTAACAACAATTGATGATGTCTCAGATATCAGTACACAAAAGGAGATGTTAATTTGTTCAAAATGTGGTTGTGGGTACTCTCCTATTGGACAAGTAGAAAAGGACACAAATCTTTGTGAAAATTGCATGGAATCGAATTCATCTTTGACCATCATTGACCCAGTAGTGGTTTCAGGGCCTGAACCCGAGTCGACTGCTATTGAGCCTCAAATGGCTGTGGTGGAATCTCTACAAGCTATGGCTAATGATTTAGTCAAAGATGGTCAAAGTGAGGGGAATGTTGAGTTTTCGAATTCAAAGGTTGAATCTTTAGAAGGTGCGGGTATTTCGATACTGTTGAAAAGGTCAAGTAGTATAAAGGGTGGTGCGGTTGTCCGGAACACAAACTTTTCAGCAAGTAGCATTTCGTATGATGATTTTTCTTATGTTAGAGACACTACAAATAGCATGAGAAGTGTATCTGCCACATCTTCTGTTGACTTTGGTCAAGGTCAAAGTAGACAATCGGATACCCGTTTTCAACGTCAATCAAGCATCACCAAATCTGAAATCGAACACTCAAAGCACCAGAGAAGTGGATCATCATTGTCTGGAACTTCTAGCCATGTTTTCCATCCTTCAAGCCTTGGAACAAGCACACTTGATTCATCTGGGAAAGATGTTCAAGAAAACAATGAAGAGGAAAATGACAATGTTGATTCTGGGGAATCTTTATTGACTAATATCTTGAAAGATGAAGAAGAGAGTGTTGGATTTCAGAACGCTGAAGATTTGGGAGATGATGATACAGCTCTTGATGCTTGTAATGATGACGCTGATGCTGCAGAAGTTCCATTGGATGTGATTTTAGAAGGAGAATCGGCTTCTCCTTCAAAATGTGATGTTTCACAAAATTCAATGAGCAGCATTGAAGAATTGCCGGAAGATGTAACGCTTTCTGCTGAGGACTTTGGGACAACTTCTAATCACACAAGCAACGTTATTGGTACGTGTTTTATAAATAATATATATATATATATATATATATATATATATATATATATATATATATATTTAAAATCTTATACATAATGCATTTGGCAATAGTTAAATGGCTAAATCGATAAAAAGTAAAAAAAAAATATTGTGTTTTTGTGTATTTCAACCTTTTATAAAACTGGATAATTGGAAAAAATGATTTTTTTTAGAAGGTGAAAAAATATAAATCCTATTGTATTGGTTGGACTTGGACATGAATTTGGCCCATATCTGAAAAGCAAAAAGCAAAAGTAAAATGTAAATTTGGCAAAAAGTTAAAGTAAAGTTATTTTTTTGTAATTATGAAACACGCCGACATGCATGGCAATGATGCTAAGTTTTAGTGATGGCAGGGGAATCCATAGTATTGATTGAAGAGGAAGGAGGACCCAAAGGAAGAAGCTTGACACTAGAAGAAGCAACAGACACGATACTCTTTTGCAGCTCAATAGTCCATAACCTGGCCCACAATGCTGCAACCATAGCCATAGACAAGCAAGACCCATCTTGGCCACTCATTCCAGCCACACGCAAATCCCATCTCAATGAACCCGACTCTCATACCCGCAACACAACCAAACGCTCATCAAAATCTCAAAAATCCAGACACAAAAAGGACACAGAAACCGACCCCACAAAATCCCCCAACACCACTGAAAAAAACCAAGGTAAAATCGATCAGCACAAAACCCGTATTGTTGGGGTTCGGGACAATGGGGAGAGTAAAAAACCTCCGTTGCTGGAATCTAAATGCAACTGCACAATAATGTGAAATAATAGCTATCACTATTGCAGTGAAAGCTGTACATTCCCATGCACTTGTCCTGTTCTTGGGGTTTTATTTTATTTTTTGGGTTCCACTTCATTTGTTGCAACTGTAACTTGTAAGCAATATTTGTAAAGGGTGGGTTTAAAGTTTAATTTGGTAGGTTGACGATAGTATTCTATTCTTGTATCCGGGTATTAGTGTTATCCGTATACATATAAAACAAACAACAAGCCCTGTCATTCTTTTTTTTTTTTTTTTTTCTACGATTGTTGATTGTTGCGATATGTTATTTGGGTTTGTACATGTGGAATGTGCTTCGTCGTTGCTCTCCTGTTTCAGGGCTGTTTTTGTAATTTTAATTTTATTGCGATGAAAGTATTAATAATTTTTTAATTCTTTTGTTTTTGTTCTTATGAGTCGATTTTCAATCACGTTAACTTATTTGCCATTTTGTCGTGTATATTGCTGTTGTCATTTCTCAAAGCACGTTAACAAAATATAAATATAATGTAACTGGTGTAATCATTTAAAAAAACAAATTTCATATATCCATTTATATATCCTGCGTAAAATCTGGTTTTTGATAAAAATTAATTTCATACATCATGGATATTAAAAGTGTACGTTTTCACCTGTGTACAGTATTTTAATGCGGATGAATTAAAAATTAAAATTTTCCCTCAATCAGACAAGGCGGGAAAACATGAGCCCCTGATCTATTTAGTTCTCTCTTCTCTTCTTCCGGCGCCGTTATCCGATGGATAACTCTGATTCAGACTCCGGTGGATCTCACATCTCGTCCACGCCTCCTCGTCAACCATATCAGCCTCCTCTCCATCGCCGACCGCCACCGCAGGCACCACATACTCTTCTCTTTTCTGGTAACCAACAAAAAAACCCCAAATCGAAAACCAAATCCGGTTTCTCCCGGCCAATTTTGAGAATTAAACCATCCACCAAGAAGACTAAGCTCCCGCCTTCGAAATCTACACTTAAAACCGATGGAACTGACCCGATTCAAAGCCCCACTCCATCCGCTATGCGTACTCCTGATGTTGACCCACCGCTTCAAACCCGCCGGTCCTCCGGTGGTGATTCGTTGGATACTATTGCTCCGACTGAGACTCTTTCAGCTGAGCTACCATCTAACATTCACCGGTCCTCCGGTTGTCCTTCGTCGGATACTATTGGTCCCATTGAGATTCTTCCAGCTGAACTACCGTTTAAAATTCACCGGTCATCCGGTTGTGATTCGTTTGCTACTATTCGTCAGGGTGAGAATCTTCTAGCTCGTAGCTCACGCTTCGCGTCAATTTATAAGAACCGTAAGCTTTGCTTGAACTTAGAATCAACCGAAAAAGGAATTGATCATGGTTTGGAAGCCAAAATCGGAGTTAGTGAAAGCCAAGTCGGAGATGCTACTGTCATAGACTCGGAAACAATTGTGAAGGAGCATCCGAATTTGATTGGGAGTTATACTTCTCGATTGGAACATCCGAATACGCCCGACCCTACGTGTGTAAATGAAACCCTAGGTCGAGATGTTAATGCTAGAGATTCAGGGAAAGTTGTGAAGAGGCATCCTAACTTGATTCCGAGCGGTGTTTACCCCAAGGAGCAGGTGAGCAAGCCTAAACTTGTAAATGAAGGGAATTTTGTGAGATTGAACATCAATGGTCATGGGGGACGCAAGAAGTATGCAAACAGAGTTAGAAAAAAGAATCCGAATGCTTATAATTCAAGTCGCAAGTCTTACAAGAGAATCAAACGAAAACGGAAAGGTGGAGGTGAAGGAGAAGAGGAGCAGAGTTTCTGTGAAGAAGAAGTTTTTCCATTGGAGGAAGATGAAGAGACTGAAACGAGACTTGATTCAGAAGTGATTGAGCAGGCTGTGCTGAATGTTCGACATGATCCATCTGATGAGAATCTAATCAAGTTGTTGAAGCTTACTTATGGGTATGATTCTTTTAGGGTTGGGCAATTGGAAGCTATTAGATTTATACTTTCTGGGAAATCAAGTATGGTGATTTTGCCAACTGGAGCTGGAAAGTCACTATGTTATCAGTTGCCTGCTATGGTTCTACAGGGAATGACACTTGTCATTAGTCCATTGGTGTCACTTATGTTCGATCAACTCAAACAGCTGCCGCCAGTGATTCCAGGTGGTTTATTATGTAGCAGTCAGGTATTATCTCTGTGTATATACATTCTGATCTTTCATTTCAATTCATAATTTCACATGTCTGATTGTTGTTTATACTATTGTTGTAGACACTAGAAGAGAGTGCACAAACACTTAGGCGGGTTCAAGAAGGAGCCTTGAAGGTGAGTTCATCAATGATTCTTACTGAGTTGAAATCTTTTTGAACATGTACATTGATCTATTTGTGTTTCAGGTCCTTTTTGTTTCTCCAGAGAGATTACTAAATGCAGAATTTACATCTATATTTTCTACAACTTCACTCATCTCACTAGTTGTGATTGATGAAGCCCACTGTATTTCTGAATGGTGAGTTGCTGTAGTTGCTTATTTCATTTCATCACTTTTTAGCTTCTATCCCACATCACATTAATGCAAGTACACAGGTCACATAATTTCCGTCCTTCATATATGAGGCTTAGAGCATCCATACTTGGTTATAGTCTTGGAGTAAACTGCTTTCTTGCAATGACAGCAACTGCAACTACCAAAACCATGCATGATGTGATGCACTCCCTTGAGATTCCTCCTACAAATCTTGTTCAAACAGAACAAACCAGGGACAACTTGCAACTGTCTGTATCATTGAGTGAAAATAGGCAAGTGAAAAATGCTTTTACTAGATCCCAGTTTTAGAAAGAAAGATGTTCATGATCCTAATCTGTCAATTAATTCAGGATGAAGGATCTGATGACATTACTCAAGGCTTCACCTTACACAGAGGTTAAAAGCATTATAATTTACTGCAAATATCAGGTATGTGTCAGTGTCATGTATGCAACATGTTTACAACCGAAAATGAAAATTTAAATTTGAAAATTCTGAATTTTAATTGCAGTGGGAAACAGATACAATCAGCAAGGTTTTATGTGATAGCAATATCCGAGCAAAGGTAAACAAATTGGCATTAGTGATTAGACATATATCATATAATATTTTGATGATTTCAATATGATGATACTAACAAGAAGTTGGCATTAGAGTTATCATAGTGGGATCCCTGCTAAAGACCGAAGGCGTGCACAAGAGCAGTTCTGTTTAAACAAGATACGCGTGGTACATAAATCTTTCATGTTTTTTTTTTTTTTTTTTTTTTAAATAACTTCTAAACCTTTCATTTTAATGAAAGTAGATTAAATCCAATATTTCATTATTTCTCACAAATTTTTTTTTCTTCTTGTCTATAAGATTGTTGCAACTGTGGCCTTTGGAATGGGGCTTGATAAAAGTGATGTTGGTGCTGTAAGAACAAATCTTTATTATTTTCATTATTCTTTTTTCTCTTTGTTTTAAAGTGTAATTTATAATTTGAAAACAAATAACTATCTGTTACAGGTAATTCACTACAGTTTGCCTGAAAGCTTGGAAGAATACGTTCAGGTTTATCTCATATAACTAACTATTTATCAAATATCAATCAGTTAGAATTTTGATTTAAGAAAAATATTTAATCTTTATAGGAAATTGGACGTGCTGGACGTGATGGGCGATTATCTCATTGTCATCTCTTTTTCGATGACACAACATACTTTAAGCTAAGGAGTCTCATGTACAGGTATAACTTTTTGCAAGCTTTCAGTTCACATCCAATAAGTTTTCTTCTGTAAAAAAGAGATATTTAATCTTTACCATATGTGATATGTCTTTGCTGCAGTGATGGAGTAGATCAATACACTGTAAATAAATTCCTCTCTCAAGTTTTCACTGGGGATTCACATTCACATTCGAAAGGAAGGATTTGCTCAATAGTCAAGGAATCAGCATCTCGGAAATTTGACATGAAAGAAGAGGTCTGGTCTTTTTACCTCATTAATATGGTAATTAATACAAGTTGTAAAGGGTTTTAAATTCTACACTAACAGTGTTGTCAGTTGTGTGTATCTTTGATTGTTTCAGGTGATTCTGACTATCTTAACTCGCTTGGAGTTAGCTGAAGAGCAGTACTTGCGTTTACTTCCCCAAATAAATGTCACATGTGTTGTAAATTTTCATATGGTGGGTGTGGGTCTCCTACTTAACTGCCACATCATACTCTCTCCCCTTTGACTTTCATTATAGTAGTATACTTGACTTATGGGTTATGTGGTTGATCTGTGTTTGGCAATTTTGTTGATGAATATAGACATCTCCAGCATTGCTTGCTTCGAAGGACACTGTGATCAATGCAATTTTGAAAAAGTGAGTATTTAGTAAGGCTGTTATGAAATTATGCATATTAATAGACTAATAAAACAGAATATGATTCAGGTCTGAAATAAAAGATGGACAATATGTGTTTGACATACCAACTGTGGCATCTAGCATTGGAGTTGAAGCTTCTACCATTTCTAATCAGTTGCACATTTTGAAGGTTTGTTTGGTTTAGTTTTTTCATGTGTTTATGAATTTTTTTTTTTTTAGATTCACTGCCTTTTGCTTTTAGGCCAAGGGAGAAATCACATATGAACTCAAGGATCCAGCTTATTGTTACACAATCTTAAATTTCCCAAAAGATATATGTTCCTTGGCAACAGATCTGGCTGAATGGTTATCAGAAGTTGAGAGTTGCAAGGTAAATTACAAAAAAACACTATTCATATGAGATATTTGTGGTGTTCTCATCTTATTATTATTTTTTGTATTTGCAAACAATTAATTGACACAGGTGCGAAAAATAGACGCGATGTTTAATGCTGCAGTCTTTGCAGTGAAAACGTGTGATAGAACAAAGGGTTGCACTAATTCCCAACACACCGCCTGCTTACAAAAAAAGATCTTGGATTACTTCAATGCAGATAATGACAATAATATCCCAAATAAAATGGGCCAAGCCAGGTCAGCTTTACAAATTGCAAACACATACATAATAATATTAATCCCTTAATCCGTTTTTTCATTTTCTATACTAATTCTATTATTTACCGACTCACATCAAATTTGTGTCTATACAGCCGGTTTTTAAAAGCAGATATCAAGGTAACACATTTCAAATGATATTTTATTATATTATTTTATTTAATAACTTGATTTTTGGTGGGTGTTGTAGGTGTTTCTACAGAGCAACTCACACACCAAATTTACCCCTCGTGCCATTGCTAGGATAATGCATGGTATAGCAAGTCCATCATTTCCTTCTTCAACTTGGTCTAAAACTCATTTCTGGTAAGCTTCACATTATGTTACAATGTTTTTTTTTTTTTAACAATTTCTTTGACATTTCTACATTAATTAAGGATTTTTTTTTTCAGGGGGAGATATATTGAAACAAACTTTAATGTTATAATGGAAGCAGCAAAAGCTCAACTGATTGATTCTGCAGGAAAATCTGCCGTTTAAATGTTTTGCTTCACGGAATATTATTATTGGCCCTTTGTCTTTGTTTTTAACTTTATAGATCTAGATCTACACACTTACCTTGTTATCTTGTTCCTGTAGCTACAGTTTGAGTACTCGAAGCCCTTTAGATAGTTGCTCTGTTATAGATTATGACAAATGTATAGCATACAAATCTTTTGTTACTTTCTTCTTGGACTTTTTCTTTCTCCTTCATAAAATAAAGACATGTTCGTTGTTGTAAAACTATTTGACATATAATTATGTCTGCTATTCTCAAAGTTGCATTTATGATAGTAACGGGACCTTTGCTGTGAAATTCTTACCTTTTAAGAGCATCCCCAACTCACTCTCATTTTTCATTTTCCCCCATTCTTCTCTAACCCTCCCCTATTTTGGGGGACATGAATAGTATTACACCAAATATGGTGTTATACTATTCATTTCTTTTAAAATGGGGATGAACTTTGCGTTGTTGGTTTTAGTCATTTTGTTTATATATTTATACATTTTTTAGTTTATTTTTATCTACTAATTATAATTTAAATGTAATATTTAATACTTATAATATTTTGTTATATATTAAATTATATTAATTAATTATAAATATAAACTTTGTTTTTTGTTCATCATATTCATATAAAAAATTAAATACATATTGAAATTAAAAAAAAACGATAATGTATTGTATAAAAGCTTGTAAGTGTGTTATAAATATAATCTTACAATACATTGGAAGAATAGAATATTCTATGCACTCAAAGGCGTGAATTGGTTTTTTTGGGGACCATATCAAGCAAATCCTCATTCCTTTTTTTTTTTTGGAAAAATAAAAGAAGATTTTCCTTTTCCTATATGTGACCTAATCATTTTTCCTTAATAATAAAGTTTGGTTGGGTGAAAAGTCAAATTTTGAAATTTTAAATAAACAATCCTCCATCCGCTCCGCACTCACTCGCACACACACACACATAAAATAACCATGATGACATAATGAAATTCTTGGAGAACATTCCACATGGATATATTATCACGACAATCTTGGAAATGGTATGGGGATTTCCAAGATTGGAATAGAGGAATTTATCTAAAATGCACCTCCAATGGTCTTCAATTCTCCAAAATAAAACTCCCTAATAATTTGTTAAGAGGATTTTTTCAGATAAAAATCCTATATCCTTTTCAATTGAAACTTTGGTAAAGATCTAAGCTAGGACTCTATGATTCTAATGAGATCTAAAGCAACAAGAGAATTCTGATTCTTGTTTTTTTAACAATTTTTGGAATGGAAACGGGATATCCTATTGGTCTTCCTCAAAAAACAGCTGCCTTTTTAACCTATTTTCAAAGGTATAAACTATAAAGTCGAAATCAGAAAATTAAATTTTAGAGCTCAAAGATTTAAAAATAAAAAGTAAAAAAAAGAAAGAAGCAAAAACATTTTCTTTATAAAACAATTAATAAGAAACATTTTAAAAGGAAATAAAATTCCATTATTTATACCGAGAGAAATATATGAATCAAATAAAACTCAAACAAAAAAGAATTTCATAATCAACAATCAAATAGTTCATGAATCACTCAGTCATATTGGATCTACGGGTTGGACAAATTATTCAGTAACATAAGAAGAAATGAAACATAAGATTGATAAAAGAAACACAATCATATATGAAATAACAATAATGAATAAAAAGAGTAACACTAAGAATCAAAAAAAGAAAAATAATATTGCAGAATCATCCCCAAAATTTTTGAAAATAATAAAAATAAAAATATTGAATAATAGTTAAATTTTTCATTGAAAAAACTTACATGGATGAATTTCTATGTATCATTGATATACGCATAATCTCTCAACAACGTTTTATCTAATCAACAATTTTTTTTATTGATAATGATAAATACATTAATAGTAATGAAACAAATTAAGGAAGTATTAATAAGTCTCTTACAATCTTTCTTCTTTTAATAAATTTAGAGTTACAAAGTCTTATTGCAGACCTTCGTCTTCACGAGGAGTTGTTGAAACAGACTCCATCGCTTGGCGTTGTCACCATATGTTGAACTTCTAATGCCTTCGATAAGAGATTTTACAATGCAATAAGATTGATTGAAGTTTTTGGTCCATTAACCTTTCCTTCCTACACCCAGAATAAAGGCTTCCCTACCGTGGGTGGGTTCATTATGTCGTTTGCCTTCGACTAGTTGAAAACGATCCATTTATATAGATGAACTAATCATATTTTTTAGATGGAATCCGGTTCAATGACTTTAGTGGAAATGACAACCCTGCTCTCCATAAAAGTCTCAACTACCCGAGGCTAAGGTGGATTTGTCAATTGCAGTGTTTTCGGCAATGATTATAATAGTTATGGCCTTTGCTCAAACCTACCTGATCAGAAAGATAAGGCTCTTTGATTTAATAAAATTTAGGTCAAAAATAAATTGATCAATAATTGGGATGAACAAAGTGGTAGAGATTGTAACAAGGTTTCCAAAAATATAAAGAACACTGAAATCCGAGTTATAACGAAGAAGTTATGACCAATCGAAAATCCGCGACAAAACCGGCAAAACACTGTTCAGTGTAAAATGTGAATTTTCGATAAAAGGCTTTTTAGCCTTAACAATCTAAATGAAAGTTGTAGAATATGTTAAACCGAGAACGTTCATAAAAAGAACGTAAAAATCTGACTTCGTATGAGGAAGTTATGATTTTTCTAAGTTTCGGTTTAGCAGTAGACAGCTAAAAATTCGAAATATAAATCGATCGATATTTAGCCGACACAACTTAAATGAGAATCGAAGGTCTCTTCAAAAGTAGTACAACGGTAAAAAGACAGACGAAAACGGACGTCGGATGAAGAAGTTATGAATTTTTAACGGATTTCCTGTCCCGGACTGTTAAAAATAATAATATTAAAAATAACGTCAAAATTAGCCAACGAAGTCTAAACGAAAGTCGTAGAGTATGATTTTACCTACGCGTGCATATAAAGAACGTCAAAAACGGAGCTCGTATGCGAAAGTTATGAATTTCGCAAGTTTTTGGCACGAAAATCGAAAAATCTAGAAAACCGGGAAATTTCGCATGGGTGACCTTCGGACACGTCACCCTCGCATGCGAGCCTCCACGTGTCACCTTCTGATAGGACCGAAGTTCGCCGTGTCACCATCTGATTGGACCGCAACCGAGGTCCAGTAAGCAGCCGACACCTTCGCATGAGACACCCCCCGGACACCCCTCGGACACATGCCCTCTTCCCATTGGACCAAAGTTCGGCCCACTCAGAAGCCACCACGTTCGAAGCCTCGCCCCGTGTACCATTCGCATGACCGACGCGTGTGCTGCTGACTCCTTCCTTCGCCACCTGTCCGAACACGTGGCAGCCTCGCATAGCTTCGGATCCGAGGCTTCGGACTATAAATAGCCGCGAGACCCTCCAGATTTTTACACTTTTCACCCCATTTTTGGTCCTTTTTCACTCCTTTCACTTCCATAACCTCACAAACAACCCCCAAGGCCCCGGTATCGTGTCTAAAACCCGAAGCAAGCCCCGGAGCCCCATAATTCTCGAGAAGATAACCTCTTTCCAGTCGAAGTGCTGCCCGCATAAAGCCGGTTTTTAATAAAAAACTCACGGTTTCTTCGAGAAAGAGCATCTATAGAAACGAAACGCTGCCCGAATCACCGCTTATTAAAGTGAGTTCATACCCCTATAATTTACCTTTTTAATGGTTTTAAATGCTTTTTAGGGGGGGAATACAAGTTTAACATAATATTAAATTGTGTTAATAACTGTATGTGATAATAATCACACAAAGGGTTTCCTTATGCTTTCAAGGATTACCAAATACTTCCAAAATTACTTAAAGCCATGTTAAATCTTTAAAGTCATGTAAACTCCGTTAAAATTCTTTGAAAAAGGTTGTATAAACTATTTCAAATTATAAATGCCAAAATCATGTTTATATATGTATAAATATATAAATAAGATTTGAAGGGCTTAGGACTAATGAATTATCTTATTTCCTTTTCCTTGTTTGGATGTGGAATTAAGGTTGTGTTATTTGTCCGAAGGTCGTTTCCTTCTTAATTATATATATATTATACATATATGAATATAAAAGGTTACTTCATTCGGTATCATTACCTTTGTATCATGCTGAGCAAAGGTGTTCATCCATGAGAAATCGTGCTAATCAGATAGAACATATAAATTATAATAGGTATAATTTATGATTCAAAACTAAATATACAAGCATGATTCACATTCCAAGGAAAGTACCAAAATTCATTTAATTATACCAGGATATGTATAATATCTTTAATATATAAACAACATATTAAAGAGGTAATAATACATCATACCGGGATTGCATTAACAAAGGTACGATACAGAGTACCAGGGTTAGCGATCACGGGGTAATAATACATCATACTGGGTTTGCATTAACAAAGGTACAAATATAACGTACCAGGGTTAGCAAACACCAGGCCCGGTTTAGGGTAGGTGCAATATGGGCATTGGAACAGGGCCCAAAATTTTGAGGGGCCCAATTTTTTTATTTATTTATTATAATATATCATGTATCGGTTCAGGCCAAGGAATCCAATTGGAAATCAACATCGTCAAACACAAATCGAAGTCAGCAGCGAAGCGATCAATCGTTCCGTCAAGGCATCAATTGATCAATACATCATCGATTCACAATGTTCGTTTTGTTAAAAAAAAAGTCGACAGTGGGCGTTGGGCAGGGCATCAGGCATTGCGCCTCAACGACCGCTTGCAGCAATCATCATTGATTCATCATTCATCGATCGTCCATCCAGGCTCCATCCATCCTCCATCAGTCCATCGTCGATACACAGATTCAAGCCTAGGTGAGGGTCGATTAGAGTCTTGGTCTCTTGGGCAGTTACTCAGTTAGACAATTATCTATTATTTTATTTATAATTTATCCTTTATTCTGTTATCACTTTATCAATGATTTTCATTCTTGATTTGTGGTCCTGTCAATGTAATAGATTATGAGAAATTAAGGAATGAGGAATTAATGATTATGAGTTTCTAAATTATAATTGTCAATTCAATTGGATACTTGAATAGTTGGATGTTTAAATGAATTATAGAATAAATAGATTATCAATTTTCCAGATTCATGGCATGTTTAATTGTGTAATTGTTTGACAATGTTTAATTTTTTAGATTCTTGAATGTTATTCATAAATGTTTAATTGTTTATCACTATATCGTATTGTCATTATGCCATATTATCATATTGAAATCCGATTGAATGATTCACAATGTTGAATGAAATCAATGAATGATTTTGAAATAGATAATTAGAAACAGAAATTAAATTATGAGATTATGTTTATTGTATAGTTGTTTATCTGAAATTTGGAATTTAGAATCCATAGTGTTTAAAGAATCAAATTATGTTTATTGTTTGTAAAATTGTAGAGATGAAGTCTAAACAACCATCCGGTAGTCAAAAACGTAAAAAAAGAAAACTAGATGAAGAAAAGAGAAAGGCTGATGCCGGTGCTCTAGATAAGTTTATCCATAGACAACCTATTGAAGAGCATGTTGATCAACCAATTTGGCAATGATATCTATCAAGAACGAAATCTTAGAGAGTATAGACTATGAAGAGTTGATCAACCAATTTGCAATCAATAATGCTAGGAGAGCTTCACGGATCGTCGGTTAGCTGTTAGGATATGTAATTACTCATTAAAATACTATGATTTTGCTTGGTTTATTGCTATAACGTTTATCGTCATTTTAATAAAAAAAATTAGTTTATGTAATTTAATTCGTTACACGTTAAGGCCTAAAGGGCCTTTTTTATCCACCTCGTCCTGGGCATTTGAATCCTCAGAACCGGCCCTGGCAAACACGGGGTAATAATACATCCTAACGGGTTTGCATTAACAAAGGTACAATACAGAGTACCAGGGTTAGCAATCACGGGGTAATAATACATCGTAAATCTCGTTGAAACAATAAATTTGTGAGACTCTTCATGGTGTACTTATCTAAGTACGACCTTAAGTCCTGTCTTATTAACCTAAATCTCTTGTAGGGAGAGCGTGAATTTGTGTATAGATCTATATGGGACTGACAATCCCGTACCTTTACTGTTCGCTACAGTTTGGCCGGCAGGCCTAGGGTGTCAAATATCATATCATTTCCGACGCCTGAAGAACGTCGCAGCAAGCATATAAGTCATATTAGTATGGTTAATAGAACTCACATGGATAAAACAACGAGTAAATTACTAAGTAATATACTTCTCTTAAAACAATAAGAAAAGATAATTACATCCTGACCAAATATACCTTCGGTTAGTTTTTACTTACAGTAAAAACTACGTATCATGAAATCAAGTATGGCAATATACTTGTACTTCTGGTTTTGGAACATTTAAAACCATAAGGCAGTATTATGGATAATATAATATTTTCCAGGATTAATACTAATGTTTTACTGTAGAACGGATAAAACTAAGAATACTTTTACATAGGAAACAGTTTATGGGATTAAACCACTTTTACAAAGGAAATGGTTTATGGGATTAAACCACTTTTAAAAATGAAACGGTTTATGGAATTAAACTACTTTTACAAATTAAACGGTTTATGAGATTAAACCACTTTTATAAAGGAAACAGTTTATGAGATTAAACCACTTTTACAAATGAAACAGTTTATGGGATTAAACCACTTTTACAAATGGGAACTTAGTCATTCAATTTCTGTAAACTAGTATAACATAAAGGACCTTTAGTGGTTAATTCAATAATTCCTTAGTTTTTACATCAGAGTTATACATAAGTAATATCCGATTGACAGTGAAATGTGTGACTTCCGCCTTACTTCCTGTTCCTTGTTTGGTTGTGGGCTTAGGGCAGGTACACCCATTTAACTGTCAATTCGATATTAGGTTATATATAATTAGTATAAACTAAGTAATTACAAAGGGAAACTATTGAGGTTATCAATCTATCACCTCAGGAAATATAGGATTTTTTGGAGGAACCAGTGAACTATTCCAAAGAACTTAGAGTATACTTAACAGAACTAAAATATGAACTCACCAGCTTAAATGTTGATCTACTCTTTCCAAATAACTTGTATTCTCAGGAATCCAGTAGACAGGTACACTCCCGAAGCTTTTAAGAAGACTACCTAGTACCACACCGCGATTCTTGTCTTCTACTATACCTACTTTAATGTTTGAATATGTAATGTTTAAACACTTATGTAAAACTTATACTTATTAATGCAATGGTTGTTTGTACTTTGATTACTATATTGCATGTGTTGTGATACTTACCTGAAGTCCTCCGCCCCCGAACGTTTCCGCCGTTCTGGTTTGGGGGTGTGACATCCCTACCGTGGGTGGGTTCATTATGTCGTTTGCCTTCGACTAGTTGAAAACGATCCATTTATATAGATGAACTAATCATATTTTTTAGATGGAATCCGGTTCAATGACTTTAGTGGAAATGACGACCCTGCTCTCCATAAAAGTCTCAACTACCCGAGGCTAAGGTGGATTTGTCAATTGAGTGTTTTCGGCAATGATTATAATAGTTATGTCCTTTGCTCAAACCTACCTGATCAGAAAGATAAGGCACTTTGATTTAATAAAATTAAGTTCCCGAATATAAAAAATAAGGATCTCAGGTTTCAAAAGCCCTAGATATAGCCTTGCATTAAGGCACATTCCACGAGTGAAAGGTCATAGGGCTCATAGACATTCTATAATTTCTTATCTTTCCTTTATGGTAATAGCGGGATCATATATCTTTTTTTTTCTTCAAATTTGGAAAGTGAGAACACTGCTGGTTCCAGAATAACCAAGTCAAGTCAATCGTCAATATTTCAGTTTTTATCATACAACAACTAGATTGACACCTTAACGTAGGGTTTTTATCAACTCTATATGGTTGTGGTTTTGTTGCCTATATAGTTTCATGGATGATTACACATCAGTTTATTTTTATTACTTTTGGTTGCGTTTTTGTAATATTTTGCACTAGGTGTGAAACCCGTGTATTACACGGGTTGATTTTAAAAAATTAAATATGAAAGTAAAAACATTAATCATTTTTTAAAGCAAAATTTTCAAATAAATACAAATGAATAACAATTAGTTAATTAATTCAATCTATATTAAAAACACAATTGAAATATTTTAAATAATTATGTTCAATATTCAAACAGGAAAACAACAACCCTTCTTAATTTCAATATGTGTCAAAAAAGATTTTATATATTCCAACAAAAATTTCATATCTACATATTTTGGAACATTTTTCATATTTCAATATTCTTCAAGCGATTATCGTTGAAAGTGTAACATCCCAACCATCAGGTATCATTATTATTCCATTTAGGTTTCATGTTTTAAGGTCTACTCGATGAGTTGACGCTGTGACTCGTCGAGTAGCAGCGGGTCAGGACACGTCATTTAATGAGTGACTCGTGGAGTCGGCATGGGGGACTCGACGAGTAGGAGCTGACAGTGGAAACCCTAAATTTCAGGATTTTTGCACCCTATATATTGGACCATTAGCGCTTCCCACTGTCCTCTATCACCCCTTGAGAGCCAGAAACCCTAATTTCCGTGAGTGTGAGCTTGGAGAGTGTTTTGGAGCTTTGAGAAGTGATTTTGTGAAGGAAACTTGTAGATCAAGAGGCTAGCATCAAGGATTTCGTGTGGATCTAGAGTCTACTTCAGCTTGGGCACGTTTTGGAGGTAACAAGCTGTTACCTTGACCTCTTTGCTTCTAGAATCTTTCATATGTGAAGATTAGGGCTTTCTTTAGCTATTCATGAAGGGATTATGGTATGGGAGCTAGATCTGAAGTTGAAACTTCAGATCTGAACCTCTTTTGAGTCCTAAGTCCATAAAGTTCTTATTAGGGTCATGAAGGAACCCTTGTTTATGAGTAAAGTCCCATTCAAAGCTTAGATGTGGATTTTGAGTCATGCAAATACGTAAAGGTAGAAACTTTATGTTGCTAATGCACTCTAGGGACCTATATCTACTGTTTGGATCAAAGGGGTAGTCCAGAATCGGTTGATCATGAGAGTATGCGTATGGACTCGGCGAGTTGGGTAGGGTTTTGTCCAAATTGGTCCCGCTTGGACTCGGCGAGGTCTGGGAAATGACTCGGAGAGTCAGTTTGGACTTCCAAAGCTGAGTCGCGTATCGACTCGGTGAGTCGAGTCGAGAAATTATGGAATCAGAAGGGGCTCGAAGTAGAGAAAGTTATATCCAGCAAACAGGTCAACATGGATTGTTGACCATTGACCAGAGACTTGACTTGACTGTGGGATGTCTTGTACCTCCTAAGGGCATTTTGGTAATTTGAGTAATTATGGTGTGTACCACTTATGGGTATAGGCGAGATGGTTGGATCTATATCGGGAGGTGTGGACAGTATCATTCCGAGCTGCTAGCAAGGTGAGTTATCCTCACTATATCAATAGCGTCTAAGGCACCAAGGCCGACCCTTTTAGTTGTTATCTTGGTTACAGTATGCTACATGTGGTTATGATCTGTTAGATCGGTAACAGGATAGACAATATGTTGTTATGCTCTTATGATCCGTTAGGATTGAATGTTAGTGGCCTGTTTAGGTCGGTGCTCTGGTTAGGAAAGATTACTGTGATCGATGATCTGTGAGATAGTTATATCTGATGTCTGTATATGCTAGCCTATGTTAGTCTTGTGCACATGGTTATTGGTTTGATGTTTGGGTTGAGGCGGTCCTGCTTTGTGCTAAAGGCCAACATACCCTACGAGCGGTCCGGAAAGGCTGTAGGCTCGTATGGCGGTCCCGTCATACCGAAGGCTCGGGATAGATTCAGATAGACTGAAGGCTCGTTTGGGCGGTCCAGTCAGGCCAAAAGCCCAGTATGCATGTTGTTGATTATCTGTTATTGATATGGTATTATCGGTGTGGTATTGGTATTTTGGGGGTAGCTCACTAAGCCCTCGTGCTTACAGTTTCAGTTTATTGTTTCAGGTACTTCCGGAGATCATGGCAAGGCAAAGGCTTGACCGTACCGCTCCTCATCCACATGATTATACTTTTGGGACACTCTGATGAATAATATTTTGAAAACATTTTTGTAAAACTCTATTTGGTTTTATGGTTGAAAAAGTTTAAATTTGGCTTAAAATTTTGGATGTTACAAGTTGGTATCAGAGCCTTGGTTTGAGTGAATTGGAGGAACACTAGTGTGAATCCAGTCTCAAATCAAGGAAATTTTTAGAATAAATTCTAAAGTGGTTTTCAAAATAAGGGATGGAGGATGCAGAGTGTACGATCAGCCGGAGCCAATAAGTAGACCCAAAATACCATACAGTTATTTGATATTATGATCTGTTAGAACAGCATGCTAGTGTTAGGCTAGGGATCTTCAGGAATTGCATGATAGACTTGCCTGATTATATGATGCCTACTAGCCTAGGGTTTCTTTTATATGGAATTGACATCATTACTGTAGCTGTTTAGTGTAAGCATCACGGCTGTGCATAATCAAGATCTTATAGCCTGAGAATGTTTGATTCGACCTTAGGGTAGGATTGGATATTCGAAAGTCTATCGGGTCCATCTTTATGTGTGGCTAGCATACACTAATGCTGCAGGGTTGGTGGAAGTTTCATGGATGGATGGGTCGAGAGAAGCCGTGAGGCCAGTTGTGAGATAGTTTCACATTTCTCCTAGGAGCGAGGGTTGAGCACTTGCTATGTCAATGTCTATTGTTAGGGCGTTGTGGTGATACTTGAGACAAATATGGGTAGGTGTGGAAGGTAGTATGGGCCCGTACTACTGGAAGCACAGGACCCATACGCGTAGCAAGGAAGTCACAACCCCTAGTGTTTGTGGGAATTGGTCTCCGATGTTATGTTGTTTATCTGACGTCTTGGGCATATTTTCAGTATGGTGATGACGAGACGCTTTACGACCGGATCAGGATCAGGGGGCGGAGGCCCGGATGAGCCTATAGCAACTGAGCCCGTGGTGCAGATAGGGACAGAGGAGTTGGATGCCAGGATTCGGGAGATCCTGCATGATGAGATTGCTGCTGCGTTTCGAGCGTAACTGCCAGAGATGTTTGGGTCGATCAAGACCGCTATGGTCGAGTACTTTGATGAGCGTTATGCAGCCTTAGCAGAGACGGCTGCCGCGGCAGCCACGTCGGCTGTAACAGCGGCAGGGGGTGGAGGAGGAGCCAGCCGGGCTTTCCAGTACCGGGACTTCGATAACACGAAGCCCCCGACGTTTGATGGTACACAGGATGCGATCAGGGCTATGAGGTGGTTATCTAATGTGGAGGGCTGTTTCTTCACGTGCTCTTGTCCTACTGACCAGAAGGCCAGGTGTGCCCTGAACCTGCTGAGGCTTGGGGCCAAGGACTGGTGGAGACTGACGACTGGGTCGTACACCGATGATCAGAGAGCTGCTATTACTTGGGAGCAGTTCAGGGATATGTTCCGCACCCGCTACGTTCCACACGTGGAGCGGGAGCGGCTTGCTCAGGAGTTTTTGACATTGAGGCGGGATGGAGAGTCGGTGATGGAGATCACCCGCATGTTCACGGAGAGGGCTATGTTTTGCCCAAAGTTTGCTTCTGAGCAGTCTCAGATGACTCGTTATCTGAGTATGCTCAAGACAGATATCCGTCAGTTTGTTGCTACGCAACGTTGTGATACTCTTTTGGATCTTCAGGAAGCCGCGAGGCGGCGTGAGTTGGAGATAGAGCTGCAGTTGAAGGAGCAGCGTCAGGTTCCGGCTCAGTCTCAGCCGGCACCTAAGCGGTCTAAGACCGCTGATACTAGGACCGGAGGTCAGCAGAGCCGCACTTGTGGAAAGTGTGGCAGGGGTCATTCTGGAGTTTGTCGAGCAGGTGGTGGTTGCCATAAATGTGGCAAGGAGGGGCACTATGCTAGGGACTGTCACCAGTCCGCCCCTCCGGCAGATATGAGGATATGTTATCACTGTCATCAGGTTGGTCATGTGAAGACCAACTGTCCGCAGCTCGCCGCCAAGCCGACGTAGATTCCCGCACCAGCTACGTTGAGGGTTGCGGATGGGAGGCCAGTTAAGACGGAGCCTCCGAAGGCTTATCTGTTGTACCTATGTTTAGGTACGTTCTTAGTAAACTTTTTGCCTGCATTGGTTATGCTTATCTGTTGTACCTATGTTTAGGTACGTTCTTAGTAAACTTTTTGCCTGCATTGGTTTTATTCGACTCGGGGGCGAGTCGGTCGTTTGTATCTCAGACTTTCAGTAGGGGGTTTAGTGTGCCGGTAGATGAGATTGAGTGTCCGTTGCGAGTTTCTATCGCCAACGAACATGGGATTTCTGCTTCTTCGGTCTACCGGGGGTGTGAGTTGGAGATTTTCGGGGTAACCTTTCCGATAGATTTGATTCCTATTCCCATGGGGGAAGTATGTGTGATCGTGGGGATGGATTGGCTCAGTCGATTTGGCGCCATGATCGATTGTGAGGGACAACGAGTAGTAGTTCGAACCCCAAGTGGGGGAGAACTGGTGGTATATGGTGAGGGCACCAGACTAGGATCAGGGATTTGTTCGGCAGCCAGGGCTTGACAGTATATTCAGCACGGGTGTGCCGGTTATCTAGCGTATGTGGTGGATACGCGGGTCAGGGATCAGACTTCAGTTTCAGTGGTACCGGTGGTTAGAGAGTTTGCTGACGTGTTTCCGGAGGAGTTACCTGGAGTACCTCCGGAGAGGCAGGTGGATATCAGGATTGATCTAGTGCCGGGTGCGGCCCCTATCGCTAAGGCGCCGTACCGTTTGGCACCGCCAGAGATGCAGGAGTTGTCATCTCAGTTACAGGAGCTGCTGGGTAAGCAGTTTATTCGTCCGAGTAGTTCTCCATGGGGAGCACCGATCCTTTTTGTCAGGAAGAAGGACGGTTCGCACCAGATGTGCATTGATTATAGGGAGTTGAACAAGTTAACGGTGAAAAACCATTATCCACTCCTGAGGATAGATGATCTTTTCGATCAGTTGTAGGGTGCATCTTGGTTTTCCAAGATCGATTTGAGATCCGGATATCACCAGGTCAGAGTGAGAGAGGAAGACGTGGAGAAGACCGCGTTTCGGACTCGTTATGGTCATTACGAGTTCGTGGTGATGCCGTTTGGCCTCACCAACGCGCCGGCAGTGTTCATGGACCTGATGAATCGGGTCTGCAGACCGATGCTTGATAACTCGGTCATTGTGTTCATAGATGATATCTTGGTGTATTCCAAGACCCGAGAGCAGCACGAGGAGCACCTTAGGGAGCTATTGGGAGTTTTGAGGCGAGAACGGGTTTATGCCAAGTTCTCGAAGTGTGAGTTTTGGTTGCGAGAGGTCCAGTTCCTTGGGCACCTCATTAACCAGGAGGGGATTTTGGTCGATCCGGCCAAGGTTGAGGCGGTTATGCAGTGAGAGATTCCGAAATCTCCCTCAGATATCAGGAGCTTCTTGGGATTAGCGGGGTACTACCGGAGATTCATTCGAGATTTCTCCAAGATTGCAGTACCCCTCACTCGTCTAACGAGGAAGAGGGTGGACTTCCGGTGGAATTATTATCATTATAAAGTTTTTTGTTCGGTTTAAAATGACACAAATGACCAAACTAAAGAATTTATAATTATTTTACGGGATATGAACTAAACAATAACCATATTATTTAGTTAACTTTAAAGAAAATAATAATAATTTTGGTGTGAGAAAAGCTTACTAAACAGTGATCAATCAACAACATGTCTTAAATGATTCAAAATCAGGTTATAAACAATGTTTATAATCTAATTATCATCGTCTTAACAGTTAGGTTGAAGTCTACCATTAAAGATTATATTGAGCACGCTAGAAGTAATATAAAAATCATAAACATGAACATAATATTGGGAAGATGAGTTATCTACCATTAAAAATTCCTAACAAATGAGATCTTTTATAAATTCAGACCGACAGATTTGAAATCATACTCTCTTGAAAAAAAACTCAAACAAAATAAAACTTTACTTCATTTAAGTGTAATAAACTTGTGTCAGTTCAGTTCACATATATGAATACATGAATTCAATTGCCCAATACCGGAATTCTTACACCTTTTGGTGAAAAAGGTAAAAAATGTCATTTTGACTAAAAAAACTCAAAAAATTAAACTTTCTAGGAAATGAGTGAGGTCAATACAAGAATTCTTATTGACATATTTGAAATCAAATTTTCTTGTAAAAATCTCAAATAAATGAAACTTCCCCTTCAAGTGTAATAACCTCATGTGAGTTCGTAGATATGAGTAAATGAATTTAGAATGGAGTATGGGCATGACATGTAATTTGTACAAAAAGGTCGAAAATGTAATTTTAACTAAAAAAACTCAAACTTTCTTGTAAATGAGACTCCTCAATACAAGAATTCAAATTACCCCATTATTAAATACACATTGGCATTACATTGAACATGTAGTGGGCATAATGAAAAGCATGAAATTACACCCCATGTTAAAGTCAAAACTTAAAAAATGATGCTGTAAACATAAATAATAATAATAATAATAATAATAATAATAATAATAATAAAAAGTGGAATTACTAACCTTGTGTAGTTGTTGCTAGAGTTGATGTTTTTGTAGATGAAACCCTCTCAAACTCAACCAAAGTAATCGACCTACTGAGATGAAAGAATGAAATAAATACGAATTCTTATATACACAATAAATTGAAATTAAAATTTGGAAAGGATTACGATACATGACGATTTGGAAATTTGAAGCGTCTACTGTCAGAACCCTCGACCTCGAGAGGAAAATACGGTCACAATTTTGACCCAGAAGTGAACGTGAATAGGGAATTTGAAAATTGAAATAAGCCTTCATTATCTCCTTGATTCATGCAAACTGATTGGAAATCATTCAAAATTGCGGATATTTTGAGGATATGAATTTCAAATTAGCTTCCACTTAAGTTTAAAATCTTTTTGCATGGATGATTTGTAAATTAATTTGAAAGTTTCCTTCCATATTATTTGCCTACAAATCATCATAGTTTTTAAAAGTTTAATTTAAAATCATATGAAAATAACCCAATCATTCCCAAAAATTAATCCTCATAAATTAGGAATCAATATTTTGACGTGATTTCCTTAATATGATGTGTAATTTTTCTAGGCCATGTGAAAAGAAAAGCTAAATTATAAGAAAATGACATGTGTCAGAAAATGTTTTCATTTATTAGAGTAAGACTAGGTGTGAGACCCGTGTATTACACGGGTTTGTTAGAATGACCAAAAGTAACTGTGTGAGCAAAAAAATACCATTCACGTAAGTTTTGGTAACCATAAGGACCATGTTCATAAAAAAAATAAGTACCGACTAAGTTTATAACATTTGATAAACTACATGGACCATTCATGTAATTTGGTCTTAATTAATCTATACTAATAAAATTTGTTAATATGAATTTACAAATAGAATATACTCTCTACAATTAATATACATATAAATTATTAATTAATCTACCCTAATAAATAAGAATGATAATCCACATGTCTTATTCTCCTTCATTTTGACACTTGTCATTTTCTAGATTTTTTGAATTATTTAATATCCACTTGTTATTTTTAGAGTTTTTTTTTCTGTTTTATTTAAATGTCACCTATTAAATATCACCTCATATTAATTAATTTTATTAATAGATTAATTAATGCACAAAATTATTCTTATTTATTAGGGTAGATTATACAAAATCCAAAATATTTCGTTAGATATGATATACAAGCACTCAAATCGAAACCACTTTGAAAAACCTAAAGCCAATTTGGATTTCTAAAATTTAGTTAAATAATGAGTTTATTTTGAATCCAAACCGGATATTGAAAGCCAAGGTTCAAATATTGTTTTTCCTATTAACACAAAAGGATATAAGTATAGATATACTCATATACAACCACATCGTACAAGCTTTTGTCGTGAATTATTGATGTGAAGGTATCTAAAAGAAATAACAATAGCATATTCTATGACATTAGAGAATTAGGGCTCCAAATGATTATTTAATTCAAAGAGAGGGAAAAAGAGCATCTTCAAGATTCTTCCTCTGCCCACAACAATTAAACCAAAAACATTAACTTTGCTTCTTATTTCCTCATATTACCTTACGTTTTCCAATACCCAATTCCCCAAATTTCGATTCGAAATCATCAATTTCTGATTTCTACCCACCCACCCACCTTCATACAGAGATGAGACCAGTAGGTGAATTGGCAATTTCATCATCTTCATGGTTGCCGACATCCCACAATTCAGTCCCAACCTCACCGTCGTTCACTTCTTCCTCGTCTTCGCGACCTGTTTATATGAACTATGCTTTACTCTCTGCACTCGCTGCTTTCGTTCTTGCGCAGTCCATTAAGGTCTTCACCACCTGGTACGGTTTAGTTAATTTCGATCATTCAGGCCCGAATCCAGTTTTAATTGAATGCGAAAACTACGTCTGGATGATGATCTTTGTCTATTCGGTTGCTTGTTTAATCCGCCAATCTAGTTTTCCGTATCTAGCGAGTTGATAGAGACTCGTTTGTTGTTATCCGAAACTATGAGCTCAGCTTTACGTCATGACTCATGAATCAACCACTTTGTTAATTCTTGATGAAATAACTAACCCGATTAATTCGTGTTCGTGAAAAAGAAACAGCAGCTAACACTAAGAGTCTCTTATATCGATTTGGTAGATATGCAGGTATAGGGAACATCGTTGGGATCTTAAGCAACTCATCGGATCTGGTGGCATGCCTTCATCCCATTCTGCAACAGTCACTGCTCTTGCGGTTGCTGTTGGTTTACAAGATGGCCTTGGCGGTTCTTCCTTCGCAACTGCACTCATCATAGCTTGTATTGTATGATCTCGTTTATTTATTGTTTCTACTGTTCTATTGTATGATTGTCGGTTTGATGATTGTTTTCAAATTGGAAATTTGTGTCAGGTAATGTATGATGCAACTGGTGTAAGATTGCAAGCTGGGCGTCAAGCAGAGGTTTGTTTGATTTCTTATAAAATTGAAATTTTTATAAACTTTGGTAAAGATATCACCTCTTTATGTGTAAAATTGGAAAAAATTTAGGTTTTGAATCAAATCGTATACGAACTTCCAGCTGAACATCCTTTAGCTGAGAGCATACCTTTACGTGAACTTCTTGGCCACACCCCTCCTCAGGTCTGTTTTCATAAAGGGTATATTCGTCATTTTTATGTGAAGATTCATCTTTATTTACATACTTTTCGTAGGTTATTGCTGGTGGGTTGCTGGGCACGATGACAGCAACAATCATTCACTTGATCTCTTATTCTGGTAGTTCTGCTTGAGCTCCGGTAATATATATATATATATATATATATATATATATATATATATATATATATATATATATATATATATATATGCATCTTGAGTGAATGATTCCAATTCCATACTAGTGAAAATCAAAATGTGAATGTGAGATGGTGTTGTTTTTTTCTTTTAATCTTGTTATATGTAAAATGACACTCTTTTCATGTAGATGTGCTTTTAGTGACCATTTAATTTGTTGTTTGAGAGTATATATGATGTGGTGAAAGTATTATGTTTGTTGGACTTTCTTTAAGAAATTAGATGCCAATGCTCTGTCTTGTTTTGGCGATGGAAACATATTATATAATGGTCGATTTATGATGTATTTATTATTAACAAGTGTTTTGGGGTGCTTGAACGTGAATTATTTGACATAAAATAAACAGAATTAGTTAATCAACTCTAATAATATTGTTTGAAGTTGTAATAATCAGATGATGTTTGATGTATTTTATTACTTAATAAAAGAAGGTTATAGATCAAATGATTAAAAGTATATATATTCCTGTGTAGATAGTCGAATTATTAAACTTTAAAATATTAAAATGTATATTTATCAATTATTATAATATTTTTTTACATATTATCTACAACTAATTGTTAATAATGTTATCCATAGGCTCATAAACAACTTTTTTGACAATAAATAACAAAAAGGACTTGCAACTGTTTATATATTTGAGAATTTAGCCGGTAAACATATCATTGACTGCCGAGAGATAGAATATAATGAGTTATTCACAAATATGATAAAAAAACTAATGTTTTTTTTTTCTTTCTTAAATGACTTTTTGTAATTTAATTTTATTATCTTATTATAATCTATGAGAAGACCGATTGGTAGTTGGGAAGAATTAAAGCAATTGATCTTGAATCAATTTTGAAAAACAATGGACAAGATAATACAATAACGTCAGAAGAATTAAAGCAATTGATCTTGAAACAGATTTCTTCTTATCAATCAATTTCTTAAGTAAAATTGATACGACACAGTTTAGTCTGCCGTGGTTGTTTATGAAGCTAATTCTATCTTGCTTATGGAAGGGCATCAATTGGAGGCGTCAGGCTTCAATAGAGCTCAAGAAAGAAGATAAATGTTAGGAATCGGACCGGGTACACGCAGCGGAAACACACTATCACACACACACAAACTCACGAAAATAAAGCAAGAAGAACACAAGGATTTTACGTGGTTCGGATTCGGTGCAAATCCTACGTCCACGGGCTGCAACTAGAGAATTTTATTAAAACTCACAAGATTACAATTGGCTTGACACTCTACACTTGATGTTCTCTCAAGTTTTTGCACACCAAATATGCAAAACATACATGCATATATATAGGTGAATGCTTGCCATGTGAAAACAGAAAGAGTTGTAACCAATTTAAAGTCTACCAACTTCAAGTTTGAACATGTTGAATGCACCACTTATTTTCCAACTTTCAGTTTGAATTTGATTCTTTTATTTCACATGCATAGCCACATGTTTTCAACCTTTCATATTTTACGTAACAATAAAGTCATAGAAATATGAGGAGGAACATGTAAGGCCAAATCTTCTGAAGTGCAAACCAAACCACGCTAGATGTATTTTGTTGTAAGAGGGATTACAACATCATAAATCATCAACATTATTGTTCCGACTAGGAGGCTGTGATATCTTAGTATGGTCTGAACTCTGAAGTATTCAATTGTTTTGATTCAAAAAAATTAAAGAAATGTTTACCTTATTCTAACAAATGTCTAAAAAACTTGAAGGATTACCATTTGATACAGGACTGATTTTTTTTTTTTCTTATCAATTTCAACGTAAAGATAAAGGTGAACGTTCTGGGGGAGAGTATTGATGAGCTTCATATACAAATGGTATAGATTAAAGGAATAAGAGGAAGGACATTTATGTCATTACATTTCCTTATTTATTTATTTATATTTTTTTGAAACCACAAACCAACCCTACTCCTAAATACCACTTATGTCTCCTAGCAAGAGAGTTTACCATAGTTTCTTGAGAAGTGGTTGAAGAGAAGTTGTATAAATAGAAGTAGATAGGTGAAAGTTAGTGAGTAGAAAAGTTAGAAAACTATTAAAAGAGTTATATTTAGATTCTTCTAACCATTTTTTTTTCTTAAACCGGTTCTAAATTATTTTCAAAACAATAGTTTAGAACCAGTTTAAGAAAAAAAAAGGTTAGAAGAATCTAAATATAACTCTTATAATAGTTTTCTAACTTCTCGGTTTAAAAAATCGATTTTTGTACCTCTGGATTGTGGTTTGTCGCCTCTTTGGTCCAAAACGTATGGACCGGCCCAATTGTTTGAGAGCTATATTAAAGATTTAAAGTAAAGCAGAGTTCTTGAACTCATTTAATTATTTAGGGTCTGAAACAAATGATAGGTCCGAATTTGACAAAACTGCAAAATTGGTCCCTGTGGTATTCAAAAACTTTTGGATAGGGTCTAAAAACTTTTCAACTTGCATGGATGGTCCAAAATCAAAAATTTCCTTTGGTTTTAGTCCCAACATCATGAATTTCATGTGAATTTGGTCCATAAAGCACTTGTAATGACCGTTTTGCCCTTCTAATTTCTTTTTTGTATTTTTCCATATTTATTTTATACTTTAATTGAAAATAAAAAATGCTCATACACACATACACACACTCTCTCCCCCTCCCCCCCTCTCTCTCTCTCTCTCTCTCTCTCTCCCGCTCTCTCTCTCCCAATCGGATTTGGTCCCAACCCTATCTCTCATCATCTCCATTCATCGCACCTCCATTTTTCCAGCAACACCACAACCACCACCGATTATCACCTCCTATCCATTTCAAAGACAAATCTGGGTTTACCAACAATTCTTACTATAACACCCCTTTAAATTTAGGAATCACCAATCAAGACCTGCTCCATTCCCTACAAAAACATCAATAGACTATCAATGTTTTCAACTCAAGATAACACAGTAATAGGTGATTCCAGGGAGGAATCATCAATTTCTGAACAAATCCTAGGTGGGGAAAAGGAAATTGAAACACAAATAAAAGGGCAAAGTAAGGAGAAGGGTGTAGATCAAATAAACAAATGACCAATGATCTAGAGTTTACCAGAGCTTCAATCGATGTCAGAGTACTTAAATCGGCGGCAGAGGAACTTTTTGTTAGGGTCAAGCGGCTTCTGAATCGGCTTCGTTGGTTATGGTTTCAAGAATCATCGATAAATAAGGCCCATGTAAGATTATAACGATGACAGAACTTAGAAATGCTTTGTGTGGATCTGATCGTTAGCCTCCATGCCTTCCATCACCACCTTGGTGATGAAGGCTTGGTTAGGGTTAGGAAGATACGGAGAAGGAAGCAGAGAAGGAGCTAAAGGGCATGGTGGTGAATAAGGGGATTCCAAAGGGTGTTTGGGTATCAACAATGGAGTCATACTTACAAGTAGTAGGCACTTTTGGGACAAAGACAACAATGGTTGTGTTTCTTTGTCTTCTAGGGAGGTCACACGTCAGTGCTGCCGCAACAATTAGGGTGGTTCAGAGAGTGGCCGGTGATTGTGTAAACAGAGAAGGAGCTAGGTTAGGAATGCTTCGTGTGGATCAGAGAGAGAGAGAGAGAGAGGTTGTGGGGTTTATTTTATTTTCTATTTTTCTATAATTATTTAAATACTAAAACAAATAAAAAAATATAAATAGTAATATTAAGGGCAAGATAGTCCTTTCAACTTTTTCAGGACCAAAACCAAAGGAAATTCTTGATTTTGGACCATCCATACAAGTTGAAAACTTTTTGGACCATATCCGAAGTTTTTTGAATACCACAGGGACCAATTTTGTAGTTTTGTCGTCGGAATGTTGACAAATGATTTGTTTTATGCCTTTCTCAAAATAATAATAAAAAAATAATAAAATGAAATTGTTTTATTTTTATTTTTATTTTTTTATTTTTTTTTTGCTTGAAACCTAGGTGTTTAACGGCTTAAATTTTATTTTAGAAAACAAATTTTTTTTCTTATAGATACTAATTATTAGAAAACCATTTTCACACTTCCTTCTTCACTTATCTCAACTATTTCTTCTAAAATTTCATTATAGATCCTGAGTTCCCAACTACTTAAAATATTTTGTTAAAATTTTCAAGGAAAAAGAAATTGCCCTTATACTAATATACAATATGATATTTTAAGAGTTAAGACAAGTATTTTAATTAATTTTTACTTGAATAATGCTGGAAGATTTACTGAAGTAAATGTTGTTAAGATTGAGACTTTGTCTAAGTTGTGATCATAAGATCGGATCGAAATTATAATAGTTTAATAAAATGAAGTAGTCTTCAAATTTGCTCATAAGGTCTTGTCTCTACAATAGTCATTATGACATGATATTGATTAAGACATCAATGATGGAGTTAACTTTAACTTTTTAAGCATGAATCATAATTCTTGTTGGTGTAAACAACAAAAATGAGAAAGAAATCATCTTTAAAAAAAGAGAAACAAGATCATCAAGATCAAATACAACTAAACACATAAATACAAAGAGAATAACACGAATGTCACGATACTCTGCCTAATTCGAAATGAATGAATGAAATGATGATGCTTTATGAGAGTTCTTGCAAAATATGATGCTCGATTTCAAGTTAAATAGACGAATTTTTAAAGTTGTCATATATAATAAAGAATAAAAATACGAGATTGGATCAGGTTAACATCTTAATATCGTAGCCGGGATCCTAAGATTCCAATACAGGTCTTATTTAAGATATATCGTAATGTGATCGCGATTGTTTTTAACTTATATGATTTTAAAATGATAAAAAATAGAACTTAATGACCATAGAAATAACTATCGGTTAACTTATGTATAAATGTATCTCACATCGTCGATGTGATATGGCTTATAAACCGTTATACTATATTTGTTCCAGTCTTATTTGTCTCCAAAACACAAGGGCTCTTTTAAAAATCTATATATTAAATTAGAGGAAAATTGACAAAAAAAAAAACAACTGTTGGAATAACAGTTCTTCCGTCCTAGAGTCCCTAAGTCACATGCTTCGATCCTACACATGCATGTGCAAAATATAATAAGTTATGAGTAGTTAATTTTGTATCTTCTAGCAAAAGTTAATTAATTGTTCAAATTAAAAACATCAAGTGGATGATAAATAATGATCCAGGTTGAGTTTTGATGATGACGGGTAAAACTTTAATCCAAATTAAAAGATGTTGATTTATAAATATCTTTTGTCAATATTACTTAATTTATATATAATTACAAAACCGATGCGAATAAAAATAATGATTTATTTTTTAATAAACGGTTTAGACAGGTGTTATAATATAGGGTTATTTGAATTAATATCAAAGTAGACAAAATTGCAAAAATGGTCACTGTGGTATGCATTTTTTTGGGGTTTTGGTCCAAACCCTGACTTTTTTGGCTTCATGGTCATTTTGACCATGTTTACTTGTGATTTTGGTCCATTGAAAAACTGAAAAGACTAAAATGCTCTTTCTGATATACTTTTTATGTTTTTTCATTTTAATTTAAGGGAAAAAGAAAATAGTTAATTAATTTGGGCCCACATCCATCTCTCTCTCTCTCTCTCTCTCTCTCTCTCTCTCTCTCTCTCTCTCTCTCTCTCTCTCTCTCTCTCTCTCTCTCTCTCTCTCTCTCTCTCTCTCTCCTGTTCTTCAATAGTATACCAGACCTAAAATTCAATCGTTCCTTCAAAGATCTTGCAAACAACATTCGTCAAAAAACTCAAATTCCAGTTTTAATCCAAATGGATTATCATCACCAATCAAGACTCAAATAGTGAAATTACACACTTCAACCTAAAGTAACTAATTTCAGTATCAAAATAGTGAAATTACACACATCATCTAAAGAAATCAGAAACCAGTTCTTCATTTTCATTCTTCAATACAACTGTGGTAATCATACCGAATCACAACCACTTTAACTTAAAATCAAACCTCAAATCGAAAAACAAAAAATGAAAGCATAGTAAACACAGTCAGTTCTTCACAATAATATACCGACAACCTAACCCAATCAACTGGATTTCTTAGTGGTCATAAGATCAGCATGCTTGTTCTTCTTCTTTCTGTTTGGGGACGACGACGATGATTTGTGCTCTCCTCCTCCAATCCTAGGGTAGTATCTCTTAATCACCTTCTCCTTCACAAATTTATTGTAGATGAAAGCAACTCCTCTGAACTGTGGCAACACCAGCCACGCCACCACTATCAATTTCACATCATACCATATCGGTATCTGCTAACCATTAGTTTCTGGAAATCACGATGATCAAATCTTGAAATTAAATGGTTGTGTTTTATTCCAGTAGTCACCATTCAAGGACAGATAAAAGAAGCATCTCCACGAGAGTAAGGAAGGAGTATAAGATCCAGTAAGAAATCCATTGCTGGTCATCTTCTTTTGAAGAAGATGAGGGTAGGGTTTTTTTTACTCTTCATTATTGAAGAGAGAGACGAGAGAGAGAAGCGATCTGCGATCATAAAGAAATAAGAAAGAAAAGAAATCGATCTATTGCAAGAGAAAAAGGGGGTGCGATTTTTCTTTCTGAGAGAGAGAGAGAGAGAGAGAGAGAGAGAGAGAGAGAGAGAGAGAGAGAGAGAGAGAGAGAGAGAGAGAGAAGAAGGTGGGCCCTTCTTATTTTTTTAATTATTAAAATAAATAAATTAGTATTAGATTTAAGAAGAAATGAAAGAAAAATGAAAAATAAATACCCCAAGGGTATTATAGTCATTTCATTATTCAGATGGACCAAAAACGCAAGAAAACTAGCTCAAAAGGACCATGAAACAAAAAAAGTCGGGGTTTGGACTAAAACCCCAAAAAGATGCATACCACAGGGACCATTTTTGCGTATTTGTCATCAAAGTATCCAACCAAAATTCTAAATCCTTCCTAATAAATGAAACTAATTTTGTCACTTGTCAATTTCTCATGAGTTTTGACACTTGTCATTTTATAATATTTTTGAAATAAACAATATCCACATGTCAATTTCTAAGTTTTTAAAATTTTTAAAATTAAAAAACCACATAATAATTATATTCTTATATATGTAAAGTATTAAATATAATAAATATGATAGTGAATTCCAATTAATATGTTTCTTCATTCCTTATTTCATAATTTTATTTTAAAAAATAATTATTGTTTACATTTTAATATTTAATTTTTTTTAATCAACCGGTGTATTACACGAGTTTTATACCCGATTTTGCTTATGTTTTTAATAATTAGCAAGCCATTTTAATTTTGCACACGTTACAACAACATAATGAATGGCGTGTTTGACATGGAGCTTTTGGAAGCGTTTGGGAGCTTCTAGCTTTTAGCTTTTGACAAAACGCTCTAGTTGAAACAAAAAGTTTCGTTTGGCAGTACGAGCGTTTAGCTTTTAGTTTAAACAAAACGCTCCAAATCTAAAAGCTACTTCATGTAACGTTTAACAAAACGCTGCTGAGCTTTTGAAATCAATTTCCATAATTACCCTTAAAAATAAATTTATATATTTATTTATTTATAACCAGTTGTCATTTTATGTAATTTTATATATTTCAAAAGCTCCCAGCTACTTTTGTCAAACACTCATATAACAAATAAAACATACAGCTTCCCGCTACACGCTACCAGCTAACCGCTACCGGCTTCCAGCTAACAACTACTTTTGCCAAACACGCCCTAAGTTTCAATTTATAAATGATACAGGTTGAGTTTCAATTTTCAATTTTCAACAAACTTCACTAATTTCGATAGATGATACCAACACACTTCGCTAAAATTCCCCAGTATAACAACGATTTAGGCCATTGGTTGTTTACTTGTTTTTGCCCATGAATACTTTAAAAGAAAGTTGCTATTATAAATTTAAAATACCTTGTCATAAGAAATTTGGGCCAAATATATGGTTATTACTCACATTTAACTATAACTTAAATACAATCAATGTAGACAACTTCCCACCGATTCAGGTTTCATCCCATTTGATCATTTTGTTTTTAGCTCAATTTTGAATTTTATTCATTTGACTTTGTTAGAGACAAATTATAATCCAAATCAATTCATTATTTGTAATTGGATCAAATTTTCACATCTAATTAGAATAAATAATTATCATGCATTGCTGACTATTTTCAGGGAAAAGGCCTTAAATCAGAGTTTGACATAAAAACTTAAACCATATTAATAAAAGTTTTTGAATATAGAGAAAAAAAAAAACAACTATAGGCAAAATAATTAAGTTTTTTTTTTTTTCCAAAAATAAAGAAAATTTCATCAATAATCATTACTTTCTGAGGACCCATTTAAAAATGGGTTTCGGGCTTTCGGCCTTTGCAAATAGGTCCTTATAAATAAGATATTTTTTGTTTCATTTTTCCATACTTTTACACCATATATTTTGTTTTTTGTAAAACTTCTTTTCAACAATGAATCTAACAATGAATCTATGAACAATTTGTGAGCGTGTGTAAAACTTACACCGTATATTTCGTTTTTTTTGGCAAAAAAAAAAAAAAAAAAACACGGTTTTTATGAACAATTTCACACAATGAATTTCGCAATGAACAATAGCATTCGTAGTAGACTTTTATTCTTTTAATATTTTTTTCCCAAAACTACATTATTTTAAGCATTTCACAATACATATTCCCTTTTCACGACTGCAAATTTGATGGCCATATAATTTTTCTTAAACAAACTTAATAATTTAAGCAAGATTTGTCATTGTCTTGAATATATAAGTACAAAGTGCAGTTAGTATTGTGCTTGTAATTTATGATCTACTTGCACCCCACCCCACCTTATAGACTACTTTCACCATCAGAGTCTATCCACCCATCCCCATCTTAAAGTTAAAGACTTAAATAGTGAAGAAAACAGTCTATTGGAATTTAGAAGGACCCATACCCTTCATTTTGGACACACATTCCTCAAATCCATTACAAATGACAACCCATGTGAAATATATCTGTCCCACACTCTGATAGGTCTATTAATCAGGTCCGTCCACGTGTCACTCCATCCTTTGGACCACTCAAAGTTACCGTTAAACTGCCAAACCCAAATATATACCCTCTTCAGTCTTCTATACATCATTTACTTCCTTGGTTTCATCAATCGTCACGTGACCCTTTGACAAACTTGTGATAAATAACAGAATCGACTTCAGTTTTAATGCAGATAGATGTATTACTGTAATTCATAATTCCAAGGAATATGTTACAACTTATATGGTGATGTTCAACATTTTATATAAACTACAGTAACTCGTGTCGTAGAATAGATAAAAGATGTGAAAATATTTATCCAAAATTTTATTATGTTTGGTTACCAAAGAACTAAATATACTCATCCACCTTCCTCCTTTATTCACCAATAAAATTTGCCGTTTATTGATTCTAGTTCATTTTTATTTTCTCATAATTAGTCTATCACCAAGATTTGAGTTTTAATATTGCTTTGAGTTGGGTTTGTTTTCTGGTTAATCATATATATTTGATGTTATACAATCATGGAAGGTTAAATATTACTAACTGCTTAACTAAAAACAAATTGGAATTCAATATATATATATATATATATATATATATATATATATATATATATATATATATATATATAGTTTAATGAACCAGATCTTAATTTTTCTATTGAAATATTAATATAATATTTATATTATATTATAATCTTGCAAATCTCAAACTTTTGTGGGTACTTCAAGGTTGTATTCTCTGCTTCCTTTTTCATCCATCTGGACCCTCTGTTTTTCATAGAAGCTTAGTTACACAATCTTTCTCTCTAGTACGTGTTACACTACATGAGTACGCACTCCTCATTCTTTGGCATTTATAATCTTATAATTAAGCTGAGCGGAGTTGGGTTACACTCTATTCACTTCGGAGTTCATTTTTCTGCTAGTAATTTTCTCAAACACCTTATCCGCATACAATAGATCCAGATTCTACCTTTCTGCTATGCTTGAATAGTATGATAGTTTATCATCATTGAATTTGGTGTTTTGAAGTTAAAATCATGAAGCCCATAAGCCCTCGTTTCACTCCACTGATTTAGTTTGATTTTGATCTCTGCTTTGTGTAAAAGTTCATTTCTTTTGACCGTGAACTACGCATACATCGCGTTCTTGCAGTTTTGTTTCATGTTGCAATCATAAAAACACAACTTTTATCCTTTTTAGCCTCCGTATGCTTAGATCTGTGTAACTGGTTTACTTAAATATTGAATTTTCCAATATCGGATGTGGGAACGAGAGAGGACTTGATGCGGATCTCCAATAAAGAGTAAGCTAGAGGTGTATCGAGTTAAGAAAACTTAATCTTTGATAAACATATATACGTGATTATGAAGTCGATAGAAGATAAGGATTGCTTGAATCTTGCATCACCTCAGGAGATTCAGAAAGGAAACGGGTCAAATCGTGGTTCACACCACCATCGAACCGCTCTAGGCAAACCAACACCATCAAAATGGGACGATGCCCAAAAATGGTTAGTTAATTTGTCAAGAGGTGTAGATAAGAGTCAATCCAACATCGAGCCACGTGATTCCAATGCAGATGATAGAAGACTGATAGCACCAGTTCCCAAAAAAGATTATCCAAGTAGTGAAGATGAAGAACATGGAACGATTGAAACAAAAAAAGTCGATCTTGGAGATTCAATGTATGTTAGCTCAATTTGTGTGAGAGACATGGGGACTGAAATGACCCCAATGGCTAGCCAAGAGCCTTCAAGATCTGCCACACCGGTTCGAGCCACAACCCCGGCTAAACACAGCCCTGCACCCTCAGGCTCCTCGACTCCTGTAAGACCATTCACAATAATACCTGCGGTTGCACCTGTCCCAAAAGCTGACACTGGTGCAACCACAAGGTTTAGGAGAGAAACCGAAGAAACAAATGGTGAAAATGTTGTTGAAAATAGAAACCCGTGTCAAGATTCTAAGATGAATCCTCTTGAAACCCGGGCTATGGCTTGGGATGAGGCTGAACGTGCAAAATACATGGCAAGGTGATTATGATAATGGTTGTTTGATATCATGTCCTTGCTTTTTAATAAGGCACATCCAAACACCCTTTTCAAATTGTGCGTTTTTTGGTGTTGATTGTAGGTTTAAGCGTGAAGAGGTGAAGATAGAAGCTTGGGAGAATCATGAAAAGAGAAAAGCCGAGATGGAGATGAAAAGAATGGAGGTAATAGTTACATGGTTTTTCTTTTTTTAGCCAAACATTTTAGATGATTTTTTTGATTTAGATAAAGTCAATTGGTTTAGGATAAAGGACATGACATAACAAGTTTTGTAATGACACTGTCTAATATGTTTTAATTTGAAAAGGTTTGTTTTAAATTGTGGTTAGGCTAAGGCGGAAAGATTGAAATCTCGGGCACAAGAGAAGTATACGAACAAACTTGCTTCAACAAGAAGGATAGCAGAGGAGAAACGAGCAAACGCTGAGGCTATTTTGAATGAAAAAGCTGTAAAAACGAGTGAAACAGCAGATTATATAAGGAGAACTGGTCACTTGCCCTCTTCTTTCTCCATTAAGTTTCCTACTTGTTGCTGGTAGCAGTTGGTGCTGGATTTCAGTATTCTTGTATTTATCATTCAATTTCCGCTTCAAAATACTTTCTCATGTTGTTATATGCAAAGATCGTTTCTTTTGTCAAATGTTTAGTTTCGATGTTAATGAGCTTTTCAGATACGTAAAAAATGAGACTTTTTTTTTTCTTTTTTGTTAAAAAGGTACTTCAGTTCTTTGTGTTCATCGTCAAGAATCATCGCAGTACGCAGAGGCGACATTGGCTTTTAACATTTTTCATAGATGTCGCTTTCTTCATACTAGGTGTAGGGTCACTATGTAATCCTAGTAGCAAATGCACCCACATGTACACAGTACATTATATATCTATTATGCATAAATGTGATAACGAACACACATCCACTTAGATTTATATCTGAAGCATAATTATTAGACGATCCATCGTGAATTCTGTTGAAACAAATGCTATCAAACAATGTATATAAACCAACTATAGAACTTGAATCAAGATGTAAACAACAAACATAAACAGAATATTTATTTGAAATAAAGTAGATAAAATTAATAAATTCTACTCGTACTTTACAAAAATCCAAACAAGAATCTAATCCCTTTTTGCATAATATGCATGGAAAGTGACATCTTTATGAATGACAGTTTTCTAGGTTAAAAACACAAATGACCCTAAAAGGAAAAAGGAAAAAGGTCTTACATGATGTGAGGTTCACATTTACAATTTCTTCAGTTATATAATATCATTCATTGTATCTCCAAAGGCTCGCCCTAGTTGTAAAAATATGAGAATGTGTAAGTTTGTGTTTGATTTGTTACATAATACTATGATTGGTGTATAATCCATTGATGATCTTGGACAAATTTTTTTTGAGCCATCTTCTGTGATGTGTATGAGAAAGACATTTACATCCTTTGCACAATATTAAATATTTGGAGCTAATCTTTATTCTATATTGATGGGACAAAAAATTATTATTTTCGTCCCATTGACATTTTTCATGGTCCAAACATCACACACAATACAAAAATGAAAAAAGCACATGGATGAAGAAAACAAAATTCAGATTTTAAATTTATTAAAATAGAATAAGAATATAACATCATACAGACAAAAATATGTCAACTAAGCATCAAATATAGTAATTAGTAAAACATGCTACAAGAGGATATATGATATTAGGGGTGTAAGTGAGCTGAGCTACTCGGGATCGACTCGTTAAAAGCTCGACTCGAGATCGAATTAAACGAGCCCAAGCCGAGCTCGAGCCTAAATATGAGGCTCGTTTATTAAACGAGCTCAAGCCAAGCTTTAGTTAGTGGGCTCGTGAGCCTAAACGAGCCTATATATATATATATATATATATATATATATATATATATATATATATATATATATATATATATATAGGCTCGTTTAAGCTCGTTTAGGCTCGCGAGCTCACTAAATTGTTCACGAGCCGAGCTCGAGCTTCATTTTAAGGCTCGAATCGAGCTCGAGCTTCTTCAAAATTAAACGAGTCGAGCTCGAGCTTGGTTAGGATCGAGTTCGGCTCGGCTCGTTTACACCCCTATATGATATAGGTGCGTGTGATATATCCGAACAAATATGTTTTGGTTACCCATCCATATATTATATGACTAAAAAAGAAAATTTTCATCAATCATGTTCAAAATAATTCATAATGTATAACATATTTATGGGAAAGTGATGTATGAGGGTAATTATATTTTCATAAGATTTTTTTTACGAATTTCTTAAGAATTTTTATAAAATCTTTTAACATTTTTATAATATTTTTTTCCTATAGTTTTTTATAATGTAATGTTTTAAACTTTACTTATATATATATATATATATATATATATATATATATATATATATATATATATATATATATATATATAAACATTTTTTTATACTTTCATATAATTTTCATACAAGTGTTTTTAAATCAAATATTTTCTAAATGTTTTAAATTTTACATTTGTTTGTTTTTTTTTTTTTTTGAAACTTTCATACAATTATTCCTAAACTTTCTTTTACAACATTTTTAAAATGTTTCATAGATTTTGTATGTCAATTTAATACTTTTTTATAACATTTAAAATACGTTCGTTAAATACTAGTTTAGAACGTTGTATTAAAAAATTAAAACGTTTATAAACTTCTAATTAAAAAGTATAAAAAAGTTGTAATAATTTTAAAACATTTATATTATATAGTTGTTTTTTTTGAATTTTTTATTTGCTAAAATATAATTAATATTTATGATAGTAAGTTTTTACTAAAAATAAATTAGTAGAAAATTGATTTGTCAAAATCAAAAGACTATAAATAAAATAATAATCAATCATTATGTATACTTTAAAAATAAAGTTTAGAAAAAAAAATATAAAAAATAAAATCGTTATTAAAAGTGAGAAAAATGACTTATGATGGTATTTAACTTTTCGTTTTGTTCACATTTAAGATTTTTTTTTGTACATATTTAACCATTTAACTTGTTAAATGTGTTCACATATTACTATTGTTATCTGCTATAACAGATAACAATAGTAATAGGTGAACACATTTAACAAGTTAAATAGTCAAATATATAAAAAAAAAAAGTTAAACGCAAACAAGAAGAAAAAGTAATTACTCTCACAAGTCATTTTCCCCATATTTATTGCGTAACTTTGTCTTGCAATATAATAATAACGTTTTCTTTTTTCTCAAATGTGTGGTGAAACACGAGTTCATTTTTATTCTACACAGGTTTTTCTTTATTATTTTTTTATTATATTATACATCTAATTTCTTTTCATTAGAAACAAATACAACATTAAGCTGGTTATAAGCTAAAGCACTAATAATTATAAATAATTTATGGACCAAATCTGTCTTATATGTAATATGTAATCGATTAATAAATAAAAAAGCAGTCTGAAATGACAACCTTTTGGTGATGACGAAAAGGTAGCTGGTTTAAGGTTCAAATTATTTGGTTGACAACATGTCAAACTCATGGTTAGCAGCAAGAAACCCCCTGAACTAATGACTAGTTGAACATAACCCCTTTGACAAATGTCTAGTTACATATAACCCCTTGCACTGACAAAACTTTCATCTAACACACCTTAATTCAGAAATCTATATGCGCAACTGGGTACCATACCAAATTGATGCGAATTTTAGCATCGTATATTGATTTACAAATGTTTAGAACTCCCAGTTGAATGGGATTATAGTATTTGTATATGCTAATTAATGGTTTTGTAAACCATAAAGAATATCATGTTCAAACTTCAAACTTCAAACTTCAAACTTCAAACCTCAAAACAACAACACCAAAACCAAACTGTACAAAAGCACCTCATATAGACATAAAGAAAGTCCCGTTTTCATTGTCAAAACTCAAAACTCTATTCTAGTGCACCATGAACAACAAATCTTGATCTATGACTGTAAATTGCATAAGAAAATCAAGACAATCCATCACTTGAGATGAATACAGTAGTTCTTCCAAGCACAAAGAGAACAAGTGACAACTCAATGAAGAAGATTGTGTTTATAAGACTTCGGTCAACTGTCCAACCATATAAAGTAATGCCACCTGGATTATTCTGTAGATACATAACTGCACATATTTTCATTAGTAAAATCTATGTGACCTGACCTTTCATTTATTAAATTAAAATATAGTACAATGGTGTAATAAGAAGAATTGAAATAACAAACAAACTTACGAAAGGCTTGTCGTCTGTGGTAGGAAGATAAATAAGAGGTGAGTTGTTCGTTTGTAGGAAGGGGAGTATAATTCATGGCTTCCATATCAGCTTCTGAAGAAACAGATCTTAATAATCCATTTGAATTTCCCATTTGATTTGAAAACCTCATCCTCATGTGAGAGGCATCATCTGGACCACATGATGCTAAGGCATGCCATCTGCTTGCTAATGCTGCAACGCCTTGTGCTCTGTGTGAAATCTTTGCTGCAGCATTCAAACACAGAATCACACCCACCACCTGTGCAATCGAAGAAACCTGTCCACCAAATGTTGTAATTGGAACAAATTTAAATATAAGTTTTATATAATATAACAAACAAATCAATCAATCAACACTACTTACAGCAAAATCACCACCATTTATGAATGTCACTTTGTTACTGAACCCTGTGATTTGGAATAGAGTTGCAAATTGGCTTGAAGTGACAACTATGAAGACAAGAAGAAGGTAAATCCGGAACCTATGACTTATCTTTGACAAATGATGACGTAATCGCGCATGCTCTTCTATAAATACCAAAACATCGGTTTCTCTTTCCAAAAGGTTTCCATAGTCATCAAAGTGGATGATTTGCAGATTGCAAACCAAATGGAACACCAAACATGATGATAAAAAGATCACAGTCACATACATCCATGGAAAAGTCAAAGCAACCAAAATGCCACAGGATTTCCACCAAGACTCATGATGCATGTACATCATCCGGATAACTTCACGAACTATCTTTAGGAAAAGACATGGAAGAACCCACAAAACTAGTGCACGTTTAGCTTCCTGAAATTACCATTACAACATATTTCATTATGACATCACAATCCATCCAAAAAGATGCAATTTGAATTTAAGATTTTGTTAAAAAAAAAACTATCACCAATGGCTATAATTTGTCAACTTATCAACTTTCTTATGACAAGTTTATTTATCTGCCTTTCCATATCTATTTTACCCCTAAATAATCAGACCCAAAAACATAAAATTGGTTTTTGAGATTTTAATTCGCAATATGATCAAATTTCTTCAACAACACCAGCAAGTAATAAAGATATACAAATCTTCCCCTCAATATTTTTTCATAATCTTGTAATAAAGAAGAAAAGATTCAGGAACAGATAAGCAAAGTATCAAACTCTACGCCTAAAGATTCTAATATTCACCTGATTATTATCAAAATCATTTTCTCAAGTATCAAGAAAATTATTAACAAATCATTTTCTCAAGTATCAAGAAAATACATAAAAACCATTGTTGTCTGCAAGAACTATGACATGATGACAGAGCCAGGGAGGGACCATCAGGGGCCTTTCGTCCTCCTCCAATTTGTATCATTATCTGAGGTGACTAAAGTTTTAGTATAAAGAACGATTTACCTAATTTTCTTCAAAAAAACCTATCATATGTTGATACTTGATATACATTAGTTTGCAACGAAAAATCAACACTTACAGAGATCTTGTGAACATAGTCCCTTGAAAATCTTTGAACATGGCCATTGTACTGATCGACAAACAGAAACTTTCGAATCCCATATTTTCTGAGATTATGTGAAAGGCAAAGCAAAGCAGCGGCTGCCAGACAAGCGTGTGAAGATACAACGACAAGCTCAAAGGCTTTAACTTGGTAGAGATCACATCTCAAACAGTTGGTGCTCATCAAAAGTACAGTAACAGGAAGCACAACCCCAATCGTCAAAAACGTTACCCATGAAATCCCAAATCTCAACATAGATGTTTGATTGAAACCCAATAATAACAGATAAAAATCCAATTCTTGAAGGTCTTTATCCAGATGAATACTTGATTCTTCTTCTTCTTGTTCCTCATTTTCTTCGTATAAAATTTGGATTGGGTCTGCTTTTAGGAGGAGGGGAGTTCTGATTTGGGTTTGTTGTTCTTCCGATTCTTGTTCTATTGGAGTCGCGGGATGATCTGACATTTGCAGACGCCGGATTGATGGAGCAAATACGAATAGTGTGTAAAAATGGTAGGTGGTTTGCAGGGTTCAGATGGTGCAGTTGGAACCATGGGAAACTTAAAAGGATTGAAAATGGTCAAAGCAGGGAGGAAACGCAGATTGCCCATTTCTTTGGGGTAGTTTAATAATTTGGATTCTATTTGGGAAAGTGGCAATTGTCTTGATCTTGAAGATGCAATTTTTTAATAGGGATTTGATCTTTTATGACACCGACTCAAAGAGGGTAACATAAAATTTACTCTGTTGGTCGGATAATTGTGATAAAGATTCTTGTATAGCGTGAGGCAGTTATCCCTCTTTATCAGTGTCATTAAATCTTCTTTATATTCAACAATGAACGTGTGTATGATTTTTTTTGGATACTACGACATAAGAGATTACACGCGGCAGATATTTGATTAAAAGTCGAATAAATTTTCAAGTTGGTTTGATTTGAGTTGGATATGGTTGGTTTATCAACAAATGTCTATCGTGTTATTATTTTTTTTTAACAGAAACAAAACCATATATTCACAATCTAACAAAACGTTAGAAGGAAATAATTAGAAAGAGTTTTGAATCCAATCGTTCCATGAAAGAATATTAGACATTCTAAATTTAAACTAAAAAAAATAAATAAATAAATAACACCATCAAAGATTGTGGCCTTCTGTATTTTGCAATAATAAAAAACAACATTGTTTCGAAACATCCATATGAACCACCAAGTAGTCAGCATAATCACTTCCCATCAAGTTTTCGGTCCAAGATAGCCATTCCTTAATAGTCATCGTATTAGGGAAGCTAATGTTGCACCATTTGGCAACCAAACTCCAAATATGTTGCACCATTTGGCAACCAAACTCCAAATATAGCTCACATCGAAAGAAAATTGTGTTCGGAAGACTCTAACCCCAACGGGCATATAGGGTCAGTTAAAGAATGGATATTGAACCCTTTTTAGAAAGGTTTATACGTGTTGGGAGTCAGTCAAGCATACCCCTCCATATGAATATGTTTACCTTATTTGGAACTCCACAACACCATTTGGTTTGAGTCTCTAAACCCGCAAGACAGAACATGTCAATGTGGTTTCTTGTTACTCCCACCGAAAAAGCTCCATCATTGCCAACTTCTAGCACCACTCATATGGTCTACTAGAAGTCGTATGGTGTTGTAGTAAAAATGAGAGTTCCTCCACTTGAGCTTGGAGTGAACCACCTGTAATAGAATGAGACCATCGCCAGTTACAAACACCATCTTGAAGCTGAACCATTACTGTAATATCCTTCTCAATCTCCAACATATATAGTCGATTGAAACGAACCTGGAAAGACTGGTTACCCATCCAAACATCCTTCCAAAACTGAAACTTGTCACTCAATGCCACTGATATGACCTTATTTAACTATATATTTTATGTCATTTTCTTAATATATTTGATTAAAGTGTTATATTTTAAGATATATGATACTTAATATGCTTTGAAATGTTCATAGAATGTTACTTCAATAGCGTTATGACTAGATCTAATAGGTTGCATGTACCCTTAAGTGTATAAGGATTTATCTGCGTTATTACATGTAAAACCCATCAGAGAGTTGTGGGGATCTATCAACTTCAGGGTATGAACGATGCATATTTGCATGAATCCGTTCAGGTGTTGCGATTGCTCGAAGGCGTTCGAGTTGTATCAGTTTTTGATGCTTTGGGTATGTCGATCTTTCGGTATGTAACACCTGGATCTTGGTACGTTTCACTTTTGATCTTCATTAATTAAAAGTTGCAAATTAGCCCATTGGAGTAGTACGCGGGGCATACCACTTGGTACGCTTAGCGTACTAGCTGTGAAGCCAGTACGTGGGGTGTAACACCTGGTACGCTTAGCGTACTAATGCGAGATGGATCGGAACTTCGGGTGCGTACGCGGGACGTACGCTGGGCGTATGTGCAGTTTCTAGAAACCGTAATTTAGGGTGTTGCACCCTATATAATCATCTTTAACCCTTAGGGTTGGCCTCTCTATTTGTCCCTAAACCTCCACAAAAACCCTAAAGCGTCCCTTAGCCTCCATTATTGTATTTTTGAGCTTTTAAAGAGAAGTTGGTGTTATTTTGCTCATTCTTGAAGAAACTAGAAGAAGGTGGAAGTTCATAGCTTGGTGGGGAAACTTAAGATCCAGTATCATTCATCTCTTTGCAAGCTTCTAAATGTATCAAGTTCAAATCTTGACTTGTTAATGCTTAGATCTCTTTATGGGTTGATTTGTCACACTTTTGGTCCCTTTTTGAGTTGATTGATGGTTTGGGATGTTTGAAGGGATCATTTCTCTAGATCTGAGCTTGTTAGAGGCTTCCTAAGCATAAAGGTGCCAACTTTATGGGGTATTGGTTCTTATGCATGCATTAAGCCACTTATTAAGTCATTTCTAAGCTTAAGAGCTTCATTTAGCCATGCATTAACGTAAAGTTAGCAACTTTACGTGTTATTCCAGCTCAAGGGAGTTTGATCTACGTTTTGGAACTTTATCTTATTGGATTGAGGGCTTAATATGAAGAGTGGCTGAACAGGGGAGTACGTGGGCGTACAAGCCAGTACTGTAAGTCCCTAATATGCTTGTGTATCAATCAGATCCGTTTGATGGTGCGGAATCCCAATCAAACGGATGATGTCAGATCAAATAGAAGAGAAGGGGAAGAAGAATAATGTGAATCTCAATGTATTAATGAATAGAATGATGATCCTTTACATGAGATTCACACACACTCACACACACTCTCTTTTCTCTAGTTTCTCTCTCTAGAACACCTTCATATGCACACACTTAAGCTCCTCTAGTGTTTATCCTTCACATGCACTCCTCACCCTATATATATATATATATATATATATATATATATATATATATATATATATATATATATATATATATATATATATATATATGGACCTAAGGCCAAGCCCAAAATACAAATAATCCAATGCTCGGTCCAACTTACAATTAATCCTATACTATTTTTGGCTCAAATAATAAAAACAATAAATGCTTAGAAAAGCAAAGTATAAACCATATTTTTGACCCAACAATCTCCCCCTTGGTTTATAGCTTTCTTTTCTTTTCTTAAATGACCCAACAAGCTCCCCCTAAAAAGTAGCTGGCTTTTCTTGTTAATCTTCATTGGGAGCTTTGGCTTCAACTTTAATCTTCAAATTCTTCACAACTTCAAGATGAACTTGATGAATCTTCAATGAATGACTTCATCTTGAGCAGTTGGGCTTTTCTTCAGAATTTGACATTGAACGCACATTGGGTGAGGAGGCTTTTTGTACTGATTCTTGAAAGATAATGCTTTCAGTTTGAGAATCTTCAGAGAGAACATCAGAGAGAACAAATCTTCTGGATCACTTCAGCAGGTTCAAGATAGCAGCAGACTGATTGAGGATGCTTCAATGCGATCCGTCACATATTCTTCAATTTCAGCTTCACCTTGCTTCTGGGGTTGAAAGATTGAATGTCGAAAGAATAATCTTCATTTCTTGTTCCTTCGAATGAGAATTCTTCGATGATCACGGATGATGCCTTGGCTCAGAAATCTTCGACACAAACTTCCATGAGTTTCATCTTCACCTGAATTCACTATTCAAGACAAAACAAAACTAAAAGAAAATTTTAGCACACAATATTTTTGGATTTTTCATATTTTCTGAAAAAGAAATAAAACAGAAATAACACTATTTTTGGATTTTTAATTTTCTGATTTTTGTTTATTTTTTTTTAATTTTTAATTTCCCCCTAATATTTAAATTAGAAGAAAACTATGAACAAATTTAACAAAAATAAAATGATATCTAACTTTAAGAGTGATTTGGGATCAAAGTTTTTAAACAACCTTTATCCGTTTATCAGTACCTCTCACTTCATGAATAGATCTGGTCAATCGCCGGTATTGTGGTCTACTTAAACACGAGAGATTGTGACAAAATTAGGACATACTATAAGTGACAAGACAATGTGATCCTAAGTTCCTAGATAATATTCCTTAAGGACCATTCAGCTGACGACGACCAAAGATATTGTTGTCCACCTAAATTGAGCAGCGAGATCTACAGACAACCTAGTGATTGTTCAATTTTAAATGTACTAGAACATGTTTCCCGCTTCCTGACATACCCCAATAATCAGGAACTTCCAAAGTACTCCTTACTTTAGGTGAGCAGACAATTATTATGAGAGAAGTCAGATTTAGAGTGCATATGCTATACACCCAGGTCGGATCTCTTCCAATCTCGTAGAGGGTGAAACATATGACTAACCAGATTTAGAGGGATTGAGAAGTAGAATGGTGCATATGCTGTGTACCAGGTCGGATGGTTAATCACGCAAAGGAGACAACATATGGCTAATAGGCAGGAAGAATTGCATAGATAGAAGATGCATAGAAATAGAGTTGCATATGTTGCAGTCCAGGTCGGATGTATTTCAATCATGCAGAGGAGGCAACATATGACTAACAGAAGGAAAGCAAGAAAATAAATTTCTACAGACCTACTTTATCGGAATTCCCCAGTCGCCCCATCAATACCGGAATTAAGGACAAAGTCCGTACATCGAGGAAGAGTTAAATCACAGTTCTAGATACGGATAACTTTAATGTGACCGGTGGATTATCATGTATATTTCCCTGCTCAACCTATCTGAGCGTCGTATTGTCAGGCTAAATGGATCTATCTAGGTCAAGATTTTTTAAGTCTCTAGATTCCTTAAGTTCACCAAGCCTAGTCAAGTCCATTTTAATCTCTCGTGCCTACCAGCGCATCGAACACAAAGCCTAGACAATTCAGATTCAGTCCCTTACACAGATTCAGAGTGCCTGTTATCACATGATTATATCACTTTCCAAAACATCTCCCTCAAGCAGATTCCATAACCAACATATTTTTTTTTAATTTTCTGATTTTCTAATGTTTTTGGATTTTTTAAAATTTTCTAATTTTTGTTTTGTTTTTATTTCTCCCCCTAAATTTGTGCATAGGAGAGAATGAATTCACTAAAATGCGCAAATTTAAAGCTAATCTAACAAAAATTAGTCTTTAAAGCGAATCAGCTTAAGAAAAACTCAGGAGTATAGAGAAGAAAACTCAAACCGTAAGTCACCGATTGAATTTGCATCCAGAAGGTCTGAGAACAGCACACGTAATCTCAGAACAAATCGGAAAATTTTTCATGTCATTAAGCACTAACCCCGTTTGTGATCTCTTCCTTTCTTCCTTTCCCGAAAAGGATACATACTCCCAAACAATGTTCTGAGTGTTGTACAGTTGAGAGATGTCTCCTATCATGTGCCAGGAACAGCCACTACCAACAAACCGAAGTCTGATGATATGCCTCCATAGCTGCTCCGACACAGAGCGGGATTAGTTGGTCTTTGGAACCCAGTCCATTTTGAAATTGGGTCGACCTTTGTCATCCTTGCACGGTACTCTCTCCCATGACATATCCTGTTTATCACAAACAGAAGATGAAGAAATATTAGAGTCATTAGTTGATTTGGGAGAGTGAGCCTTTGGAACCCATTTGTAGTTGGGTTTAACCCATTTCTTTTTCGATCTGATGGGTGGCTCAGTACTTGCTTTTGATCTTGATGTCGGCCGTTGAGATGACTTTGATTTTGGCTTCACGGGAGCATCTCTTGGATTTGGCTTCTTGGCCGGCATTCCCTTATTTCCCTTGGGATTCGAATTCTTGGCCTTGTAGGTTTGATTCTTGGCCTTCTGCGCGTTCCAGTCACCGTGGTCTGAACGTGACCTTGAGGGGTTTCTTTTGAAGTATCTCCCTCTTGGCGCGTTCTGCCAGCCTTGTGCATAGTACGGAACATATGCGCGATTAGGACAATTTCGGGCAATGTGACCAGGTGTTCCACAGTGAAAACATGTCTTTTTCTTCACTGTGAAGTTGTTTCTTCCTGCCCCTGGTGCCGTATCTTTGCCTTGTTTCTTATTATTCCCACAAGCACAATTGCAGGAGGCACTCTGTTTCACTGGAATTGGTGGTCTGTATTTCTCAACAGCAGGTTGATCAGAAGCAGTTGAGTTCGAAGCAACAGATTCAGAGCTCAAGGAGATGTTGGTTTGTTCAGTGGTGTTCTCCTTGTTCTCATCTTCTGCTACTTTACCTGCATATGAAGTAGATGTGCTAGAAACAGGAACATCAGTATTTTCAAACAAATAATCAAATATGTCAAAAAAATTTAACTCAACATGATCCGATGCAAAAGCATCAAAGGCATCACAAGATGTATCATCAACTTTAATATCAGAAACAGAAGGTTGTTCATTGGAAACAGAAACATCAGGTTCAGGCTCAGTTTTGTTTTCAGAAACAGATCCTTCAACTTTGTGCTTTAACTGATCTAAGGATTGATCTGCAGGGGAAGTAGAAATGTTAGTACTTTCAACATTAATAAATCCGCCTGAAACGAAACCAGACGGCTTTCCATAAACCATAAATGGTTCGTTGGCAATCTCATCCTTGGATAGGGGTTGATACTGATATGTATGATTATAAGGAGGAGGTACACTATCATATATGTTGGTTTCGTTTGAACTGCATGCAGTGATCAATCATGTTGGCAACTACCTCGCTTGATCCATCAAATTTTCTAAAATTAAAATTTGCAGTTTCAAATTCTCTTTTCAATGTATCAAGCTCGGTAATTAACTCATCATTTTGTCTCTTAACATAATCATAAAGCTCACATTTTTCACTGTATTCTGTCTGAATTCTTTTAAAATCTTTTATTTTTGTCTCTAACTGGGCCTTAAGGGGTTTCTGTCCTTTCCTGAGTTGATATCTTTCATATCTCAGGTCCTCAACTTCTCTTTTTAATAAATCAATTTGTTCCCGAAGAAATTTAATCGTAGTTTCACAAGATTGAGAACATGAAACTTTATTGACTGGAACGTTTGAAGAACTCATTGTTTTAAAAAATATGCCCTTTGACTAAAAACTCAGAAGTCAACCTCAAAAGTCAAATTTAAAAAGTCAAACTCAAAAGTCAAACTTGAAAAGTCAAACTTAAAAGTCAAACCGAAAAGCTAAATTTGAAAATTTAAAAGTCAAACGAGAAACTCAAAGTTTAAAGTCAAAGGTCAAACTTTAAAGTCAAGGTCAAAATTTTAAGTAAAAAGTCAAAAATAAAATTCAAAATTTAAAAACTAAAATTTTTGGTTGAAAAAGGAATTTAAAATTAGAAGAAAATCAATTTTTGGGCTAAAAGTGTCAATTTGCGAAATTTGGAAGCGGCAGGGAGTGGTTTTGAATAAAATTTCAAAGTGTTATTCCATCTAGCAGGCTAGATCAGCTGGTAAGGTGCCTTGCTGATGAACCAGAGGTCGCAGGTTCGATCCCCGGCACCCCCCAAATCCGTTTCCTTATTTTTAATGCGAAGCGAGGCTGCTGCTTGCGAAGATAGCTGCGAAGCGAGGACGAGATGCGATGACGCGATGCGAGGCTTGCTGCTGCTGAGCCGGCTACCCTAGCTGTTCACCGAGCCGAATTCCGAGCCGAGGCCGCAAACTCCGGCGACCGCAAACATGTTTACGGCCGTAAACTCCGGGAAACCCTAGCCGCCGCCGCCGCCGATCGTAAACCCTTCAAAGACCGTAAACTCTTTGCAGATTACGTGAAAAACAGCGTTTTTCACCTCTTTTTGCTCCAAAACTCGATCAAAAACTCATTTTTATCAAAAACGCGAAGAACAAACCCCCCCCCCCCCTAATTTTCAGAGATCTATCCAAAAACGCAAGAATCTTTCCAAAATAAGATCAAATCGGCTCCAGATCTGACAAAGATGAGTGATACAATCCAAGCTCTGATACCATTTGTGAGTCCCTAATCTGCTTGTGTATCAATCAGATCCGTTTGATGGTGCGGAATCCCAATCAAACGGATGATGTCAGATCAAATAGAAGAGAAGGAGAAGAAGAATAATGTGAATCTCAATGTATTAATGAATATAATGATGATCCTTTATATGAGATTCACACACACTCACACACACTCTCTTTTCTCTAGTTTCTCTCTTTAGAACACCTTCATATGCACACACTTAAGCTCCTCTAATGTTTATCCTTCACATGCACTCCTCACCCTATATATATATGGACCTAAGGCCAAGCCCAAAATACAAATAATCCAATGCTCGGTCCAACTTACAATTAATCCTATACTATTTTTGGCCCAAATAATAAAAACAATAAATGCTTAGAAAAGCAAAGTATAAACCATATTTTTGACCCAACAAGTACGCGCAACGTTCAAGCCTTGATGCGAGTATGCTTAGCGTACAACTGAGTACGCCCCACATACTCAGTTTGTTGGGCTTAGCGGTTTTGGGCTTCAAGTTTGGGCCATCTTTTGGTCTTAGATGCTTGGGTCCTTATTGGGCCATCTGAGTGCATGTGTTTTGGGCTAAGTGGAAGGGTGGGCCTTAGGATAAGGCCTAAGTAGGAGTTTGGGCCTAATTTGGAAAACTGGGCCAAATATGGGCCTTGAGTGATTATAGGGTTTGGGCTTGGGCCTTGGCTTTAAACTAGGAAAAGGGTAGAGCGGCCTTTGGTCTAATAGCTAAGGATTTGGAATCCAATTATTAATTGGATGATTATTTTGTTTGTGATAGCACGGGGATTTAGTGGGCCACTAGTCGGAGACTTTCAGTGTGATTCAGCAGTGTGAGGTGAGATTTCCTCACTGTACTTACGAGTGGAAGGCACCAAGGCCAGCCCATTGGATTGTTATCCTGGTTTATCGTATGATTGTATACTGTAGTGATCTGTTAGATCTGTATCCTGATAGATAGGATGATGCTATGCTTAGTGATCTGTAAGATCTGTCTGTTTGTTTGCTGGCTGGTTATTTGAATGCTTGTCTGTTATATATATATATATATATATATATATATATATATATATATATATATATATATATATATATATATATATATATATATATGTGTGTGTGTGTGTGTGTGTGTGTGTGTGTCGACACGGTGTATGTGTGGTTGGGTTGAGGCGGTCCTGCTTTATGCTGAAGGCCAACAGACCCAGGGCGTCCTGGATAATCTGAAGGCTAGTGGGGCGTACCATTCATGCCGAAGGCCCGGAGAACGGTCCAGATAGGCTGAAAGTCCGGTGTGGCGTACCAGTCATGCTCAAGGTTCTGTGAGCGTACCAGATAGACTGTAGGTCAGTAAGGCGTTCCAGTCAGGTTGAAGGCTCTGTATGCATGTTGTTTACTGTTATTATTATGATTATGTGATGTGATGGTATTTTAGGGGAAACTCACTAAGCTTTGGGCTTACAGTTTTGAGTTATGTTTCAGGTACCTCAGATGATCGCGGGAAGGCAAAGGCGTGATCGTGCACTTCCTCTTGTTTTGTTTTATGATTTTGGGAAAACTCTGATATTAAACATGTTTTGAAAACTAATTTTGTAAACAATGATGATTTGTGGATTGGTTTAAAAAGTTTAAATTTTTTATGAATTTTATGGATGTTACAAATTGGTATAAGAGCCTTGGTTTGAGTGAATTGGAGGAACACTCGCGTGAATCCAGTCTCAAACTAAGGAAAAATATTTTAAAACAATTTTCAAAAGGTTTTCAAAATAATTGAGAAGGATGCAAGGTGTACAATCAGCCGGAGCCAGTAAGTAGACCCCAAATTACCACACAGTTATTTAAGATTATGCTTTGATATGTTAGAACAACATGCTAGTATTAGGGTAGGGATCTTCAGGAATTGTATGATAGAATTGCCTGATATATGATGCCTTATCTATTATAGAATCCTTGATTGATTGTTGTATGACTCTTTCGCGCGTGAACTGGCTATTGAGTGAATACGCTAAGTCACATGCTACATAGGTTAAATGATCTTAGGATAAGGGATTTGGTCCTGCTGCACAGCTCTTGTCTGAGTCCAACCATTGTAAAATTGAATCTTTTATCCTAATATTGTTTAAACTGTGCGGCATGTGATTGTATTCATGAAATAGTTATCTGGCACCAATGGAGGGTCGTGTGGCAGTTAGTGGTAGGATGAATTATGTGGGGTCAGCCGACTAGTCTCGAGATGTCGTTTTCCTCTAGGTGTGAGGGTTTCGTTTGTGCGCATGCTAGCATGTCTTGTTAGGGTTGTTGTGATGATTCTTGAGACAAATACGGGTAGGTGTTGAAGGTAGTATGGGCCCATACTACTGAAAGTACAGGACCCGTACGAGTAATAAGGAAGTCACAACCCTTAGGGATTTGTTGGGAGTTGGTTCCCATGTTGATATGTGTGTTATCTGATATCTCCTTGATATATTTTTAGTATGGTGACGACGAGACGATTTGAAGTTGGATCCGGGTGAGGATCGGGAGCTGGCAGTCATGGTGGGCCAGCAGTATCAGAGGACCGTATCAGAGAGATTATCCATGAGGAGGTTGTGTCGATTGTCCGGGGGCAGATACCAGAGCTTTTTGGGTCTATCAAGACCGCTATGATGGAGTTCTTTGATGACATATATGTTGCTTTGTCTGAGGCTGCTGCTGTTGCAGCCACCGCGGCCGTTGCGGCTGCAGGGATTGGTGCTGGGCGGATTTTTCAGTATCGGGACTTTGACAATACGAAGCCCCCTACTTTCGATGGAGTTCAAGACCCGATCGTAGCCATGAGGTGGCTATTTGATTTTGAGGGATGCTTTTTCACCTGCTCTTGACCAGCTAACCAAAAGGCCAGGTGCGCTCTGAACCTCCTGAGGTCCGGAGCGAAGGATTGGTGGAGACTTGTTACGGGATCGTATTCTGCTGAGCAGAGAGATGCAGTATCTTGGGAGTAGTTCACGGAGATGTTCCGTACTCGGTATGTGTTGCTGGTGGAGCACGAGAGGTTGGCCCATGAGTTTTTGGACCTGAGGCAGGGGACGAAGTCGGTGACGGAGATCACCAGGATGTTTACTGAGAGGGCCATGTTCTGCCCTGAGTTTGCTTCGGAGCAGGCTCAGATGACCCATTACTTGAGCATGCTAAAGATGGATATCAGGCATTTTGTTTCCACCCAACGATATGATTGTTTGTTGGAGATGCAGGAGGCCGCCAGGCGGCATGAGATTGAGATAGAGTTGTAGACGAGAGAGCAAAGACCGGCCTCAGCGCAGTTGCAGCCAACGCCGAAGCGGTTCAAGGCCGCTGATTCTAGATCTGGGGGTCAGAGAGGCTACACTTGTGGGAAGTGTGGTAAGGTTCATGACAGGGGGTGTCAATCGGGAAGTGGGTGCCACAAATGTGGCAAGGAGGGTCATTATGCGAGGGATTTCCATCAACTAGCCCCAACTTTGAGTACCAGGATTTGCTATCATTGTGATCAGGTTGTCCATGTGAAGGTCAATTGTCCATTGCTCGCTGCCAATCCAGCGTAGGCCCCAGCGCCAGCTACTTTGAGGATCACAGACGGACGTCAGGGGAGGGTGGAGCCCCCGAGGGCTCGAGGTCGTGCTTTTCAGCTCATTGCCGAGGAGGCCAGAGCAGGATTTCCATCAACTAGCCCCAACAGAGTACCAGGATTTGCTATCATTGTGATCAGGTTGTCCATGTGAAGGTCAATTGTCCATTGCTCACTGCCAATCCAGCGTAGGCCCCAGCGCCAGCTACTTTGAGGATTACAAACGGACTTCAAGGGAGGATGGAGCCCCCGAGGGCTCGAGGTCGTGCTTTTCAGCTCATTGCCAAGGAGGCCAGAGCAGCTCCAGATGTTGTTAGTATGTTTCTATCCGTTATATTGTTGATTATGTTTTGTGTTATGCTTATATATGTGCCTTTATTTGGTACGTTCCTAGTGAACTCTTTGCTTGCTCTTATGTTATTTGACTCGGGTGCGAGTCGGTCCTTTGTATCTCGTTGGTTCAGTAGAGAGTTTGATATGCCTATTGAGGAGTTAGAGTGCCTGTTGCGGGTTTCTATCGCCAACGAACACATGGTTTCTGCGTCATCGGTGTATCAGGGTTACGTATTAGAGATCTTCGGGGTTCCTTACCCGATCGATTTGATCCCTATTCCCATGGGGGATGTTTGCGTGATTGTGGGCATGGATTGGCTAAGCCGGTTTGGTGCTATGATTGATTGTGAGGGTCAGTGAGTGGTAGTTCAAACCGCAAGTGGGGGAGAACTGGTTATATACGGAGAGGGCACCAGGATGGGTTCAGTGTTTTGTTTAGCGACCAGGGCTCGTCAGTATATTCATCATGGGTGTGCGGGCTACTTAGCTTATGTGGTGGATACGCGTATTAGGGATCAGATTTCAGTTTCATAGGTCTCGGTTGTCAGGGAGTTTGCAGATGTGTTTCCGGAGGAGTTACCCGGAGTGCCTCCCGAGAGGCAGGTCGAGTTCAGGATTAACCTTGTGACAGGTGCGGCTCCGATTGCCAAGGCGTCGTACCGTTTAGCACCGCCTAAGATGCAAGAGTTGTCGTCTCAGCTACAAGAACTTATAGGCAAGCAGTTCATCAGACCGAGCAGTTCTCCGTGGGGAGCACCGATTCTATTTGTCAAGAAGAAGGATGGTTCACACCGGATGTGCATTGATTACCGGGAGTTGAACAAGTTAACGGTGAAGAACCGTTATCCCCTCCCACGGATTGATGACCTCTTCGATCAGTTGCAGGGTGCATCTTGGTTCTCCAAGATAGATCTGAGGTCTGGGTATCATCAGTTTAGAGTGAGGGAGGAGGACGTGGAGAATACCGCATTCCGTACTCGTTATGGGCATTACGAGCTCGTGGTGATGCCATTTGGGCTCACCAATGTGCCTACGGTGTTTATGGATTTGATGAATCGGGTATGCAGGTCGATGCTCAATCGTTCCGTTATTGTGTTTATCGATGATAACCTGGTGTATTCCAAGACCAGAGAGCAGCATGAGGAGCATCTTCGTGAGCTACTGGGAGTTTTGAGGCGAGAACGGCTTTATGCTAAGTTCTTGAAGTGCGAGTTTTGATTATGAAAGGTTCAGTTCCTTGGGCACCTCGTTAACCAAGACGAGATTTTGATCGATCCGGCCAAGATAGAGGCCATGATGCAGTGGGAGGTTCTGAAATCTCCCTCAGATATCAGGAGTTTCTTGGGTTTGGCAGGGTACTATTGAAGATTCATTCATGATTTCTCCAAGATTATGGTACCTCTCACTCTTCTGACGAGGAAGGGGGTGGATTTCCGATGGGGCCCTGAGCAGCAGTCGACATTTGAGACCCTTCGGCAGAGGCTATGTGAGGCCCCAGTTTTGACCCTCTCGGAGGGAATTGAGGATTTTGTGGTATTATATGATGCTTCCATCACTGGTTTGGGAGCAGTCCTCATGCAGAGAGGACTAGTGATAGCTTATGCTTTGCGGTAGCAGAAGCCGCACGAGACGCGATATCCTACCCATGATCTGGAGTTGGTGGCAGTGGTTTTTGCCCTCAAGTTTTAGAGACACTATCTTTATGGGGTCCGTTGTACTATCTACACGGATCACAAGAGTCTGAGGCATATTATGGATCAGCCAAACCTGAACATGAGGCAGCGTAGGTGGCTGGACATAGTCAAGGATTATGACTGCGAGATCCTTTACCATCCGGGTAAAGCAAATGTTGTGTCGGATGCTTTGAGCCGCAAGTCGGCTGGGTCTTCAGATGAGGCGTCGTGTATGAGGATATCAATGGATTCTTCACTTCTGGGATTGATCAGGGAGGCTCAGGTCGAGGGTGTTCGGGAAGAGAATTGGAAGAAAGAGAGGATCAGGGGTGAGATTGTCAAATTTGTCTCGGATAGTCGTGGGTTGTTGACCCGATGTGGTCGAGTCTGGGTTCCGATGTCTGGTGGGGTCAGACAGATTGTGTTAGAGGAGGCTCATAAGTCTCAATTTTCTATTCATTCAGGGGCCACCAAGATGTACCAGGATTTGAGATTGAGCTACTGGTGGCCGTGTATGAAGAGATAGAGATAGCCTAGTATGTGGAGAGATGCATGACCTGCAGGATGGTCAAGGCTGAGCATCATAGGCCGCATGGCAAGCTGCAGCCTCTGGAGGTTTCCATGTGGAAATGGGAGCAAATTTCGATGGATTTTATCACAAAGTTGCCGAAGACGGCAAAGGGTTTTGATGTTATCTAGGTCATCGTGGAACGATTGACCAAGAGTGCCCACTTTCTGGCGATTCGGGAGAGTTCTTCGGCCGAGAAGTTGGCCGATATGTATAATCGCGAGATCGTTGCTCGCCATGGGGTTGCGGTCTCAATTGTTTCAGATCGTGATGTTCAGTTCACCTCCCGTTTTTTGCAGAAGTTCCATGCGGAACTGGGAACGAGGTTGCACTTCAGCATTGCTTATCATCCGCTGACCGATGACCAGAGTGAGCGGACGATATAGACCCTTGAGGATATGTTACGGGCATGTTTTATTGATGTCGGTGGGAGTTGGGACTCCTACGTAACTCTTGCGGAGTTTTCCTACCACAACAATTATCACTCTAGCATTGGTGGTCCGCCTTTCGAGCTCTTGTATGGGCGGAGGTGTCGTACCCATGTTTGTTGGGGAGAGGTTGGTCATAGGGTTATGAGGCGGACCGAAGTGGTCCTTCAGACCACAGAGCTGATTCAGCAGATCAGGCAGAGACTGCAAACCTCTCAAAGTCGACAGAAGAGCTATGCCGACCGACGCCGATCCGAGTTGGAGTTTCAGGTCGGTGATCTGGTATTACTAAAGGTCTCACCCTGGAAGGGTGTGATACGATTCAGGAAGAGGAGAAAGTTGGGGCCCTGGTATATTGGGCCTTTTCGGGTGATTTCCAGGGTTGGCAAGGTTACTTACATATTGGATCTTCCCGAGGAGCTCAGTCAGATTCACAACACTTTCCATGTCTCACAGCTGCAAAAGTGCGTACTTGATGAGGATGCAGTGGTTTCTTTGGATGATATTCAGGTCGATGAGCTCCTGAACTATGTTGAGAAGCCGGTGACCATCCTGGAAAGGAAGACGAAGGTTTTGCGTAACAAGGAAATACCTCTGCTAAAGGTACGATGGCAACACCGGATGGGCTCCGAGTGGAACTGGAGCCGGAGGTGGAGATGCGGGAGCATTATCCAGAGTTGTTCACCGAAGCGGACAAAGTCTGATTCAAGTGGGGGAGAATTGTAACACCTGGATCTTGGTACGTTTCACTTTTTCCCTTCATTAATTAAAAGTTGCAAATTAGCCCTTGGAGTAGTACGCGGGGCATACCACTTGGTACGCTTAGCATACTAGTTGAGATGCCAGTACGCGGGGCATACCACCTGGTACGCTTAGCGTACTAATACGAGATGGATCAGGACTTCGGGTGCGTACACGGGGTGTACGCTTATGTACGTTGGGCGTAAGTGCAGTTTCTAGAAACCCTAATTTAGGGTGTTGCACCCTATATAAACATATTTAATCCTTACGGTTGGCCTCTCTATTTTTCCCTAAACCTCCAGAAACCCTAAAGCGTCCCTTAGCCTCCATTATTGTATTTTTGAGATTTTGAAGAGAAATTGGTGTTGTTTTGCTCATTCTTGAAGAAACTAGAAGAAAGTGGAAGTTCATAGCTTGGTGGGGAAACTTAAGATCCAGGATCATTCATCTCTTTGCAATCTTCTAAAGGTATCGAGTTCAAATCTTGACTTGTTAATACTTAGATATCGTTATGGGTTGATTTGTCACACTTTTGGTCCCTTTTTGAGTTGATTGATGGTTTGGGACGTTTGAAGGGATCATTTCTCTAGATCTGATCTTGTTAGAGGCTTCCTAAGCATAAAGGTGCCAACTTTATGGGGTATTGGTTCTCATGCATGCATTAAGCCACTTATTAAGTCATTTCTAAGATTAAGAGCTTCATTTAGCCATGTATTAACGTAAAGTTAGCAACTTTACGTGTTATTCCAACTCAAGGGAGTTAGATCTACATTTTGGAGATTTATCTTATTGGATTGAGGGCTTAATGTGAAGAGTGGTTGAACAAGGAAGTACGTTGGGTGTACAATCTAGTACGCCCAATGTACAAGCCTCAATGTGAGTATGCTTAGCGTACAGTTGAGAACGCCCCGCGTACTCGGTCTGTTGGGCTTAGCGGTTTTGGGCTTTAAGTTTGGGCCATCTTTTGGGATTAGATGCTTGGGCCCTTATTGGGCCATCTGAGTGCAGGTGTTTTCGGCTAAGTGGAAGGGTGGGCCTTAGGATAATGCCCAAGTAGGAGTTTGTGCCCAATTTGGAAAATTGGGCCAAATATGGGCCTTGAGTGGTTATTTGGTTTGGGCTTGGGCCTTGGCCCTAAACTAGGAAAAGGGTAGAGTTGCCTTTGGTCTAATAGCTAAGGATTTGGAATCCAATTATTAATTGGATGATTTTTTTTTGTGATAGAGCGGGGATTTCGTGGGCCAGCAGCCGAAGGCTTTTAGTGTGATTCAGTAGTGTGAGGAGAGTTTTCTTCACTGTACTTTTGGGTCAAAGGCACCAAGGCCGACCCATTGGATTGTTATCCTGGTTTATCATTTGATTGTATATTGTAGTGATCTATTAGATCTGTATCATGGTAGATAGGATGATGTTATGCTTAGTGATCTGTAAGATCTGTCTGTCTGTTTGTTGGTTGGTTATTTGTATGCTTGTCTGTTATATATGTATGTCGACATGATGTATGTATGGTTGGGTTGAGGCGGTCCTGCTTTGTGTTGAAGGCCAACAGACCCAGGGCGTCCCAGATAGACTAAAGGCCAGTGGGGCATACCAGTTAGGCCGAAGGCCCGGAGAACGGTCCAGATAGGCTGAAGACCCGGTGTGGCGTACCAGTCATGTTGAAGGTTCTGTGAGCGTACCAAATAGATTGTAGGCCAGTAAGGCGTTCCAATCAGGCTGAAGGCTCTATATGCATGTTGTTTACTGTTATTATTATGATTATGTGATGTGATGATATTTTTGGGGAAACTCACTAAGTTTTGGGCTTACAGTTTTGGGTTATGTTTTAGGTACCTCAGATGATCGCGGGAAGGCAAAGGCGTGATCGTGCACCTCCTCGTGTTTTGTTTTATGAGTTTGGGAAAAATTTGATATTAAACATGTTTTGAAAACCTTCCATGCATGATTTGGTAGTCTTTTGGTGATGTTTGGGACATAGGGTTTTGATTTGGGTCCCATTAAGTCATGTTATGTCATAAAGTCAGGAACTTTATGACTTAAAAAGTCCCTTTGAATCAGATCTGGAAGTTTGGACTGAAGTCTTAAGCTATTAAGAAGTTTTTAAGACATTTTGGAGTGATTTTGACATTGAGAGTTCATCTTCGGTGATAGGGCTTCATTAAGCCATGCAAAGGCTTAAAGCCTTTGACTTTATGGATTAAGTCGCTTATATTGAGCTATTATGATATTTTGGACGTTTGGCTTAAGGGATTAAGCCCTTGGATTAAGAAGTTGGAAGTTGTCGGGAACGTCGTGCATACAGCCGATGAACGTCACGCGTTCGTCTGGTCAGTAGGGTTTTTGGGCTTTTTAGACGTGGACTCTTTTGGAATGGGCTTCGGTTGGGCTAGGTTGTTTCTTTAGGCTATGAATTATCTGTTTGGGCTCTAGTTGGGCCTCAGGGCTTTGAGTGGGCCTTAGGTTTGGTTTGGTCTCGAGTTGTGTTGTTGGGCCGTTAGTGGGCCTTGGGCCAAGTTTAAGTTGGGCCCATTAAGGAAAGGGTAAAATGGTATTTTACCCTAGGAGTCGGGACTTATGAGTTGAGACCACGATTAATGGATTGTTGTGAGTTGGCACAAGGTTATCTGGTTCGACGGTGCAAGCAGTCATTTGCGTATCAGCGGATTGAGGTGAGTCTTCCTCACTGTACTTACGGGTCGAAGGCACCAAGGCCGACCCTTTGGATTGATATCATGTTATGCATGTTATGGTACTGTAGTGATCTGTTAGATCGGTATCCTGGTATATAGGATGGGGTTATTCTTAGTGATCTATAAGATCTACCTGATTGTCTGTTGACTGGTTACATGTTAGTTGTGTAGTGTGGTTGGGTTGAGACTAAACTGCTTTGTGCAGCCAGTCAACAAACTCGGTAAAGTTGATATCGATATGTTATATGTATGCTTATATGTTATGTATATGTCGACATGGTTTATGTGTGGTTGGGTTGAGGCGGTCCTACTTTGTGCTAAAGGCCAAGAGACCCAGGGCGGCCCGGATAGACTACAGGCCAGTGGGGCGTACCAGTTAGGCCGAAGGCCCGAAGAATGGTCCAGATAGGCTAAAGGCACGATGAGGCGGTCCAGTAATGCTGAAGATTCTGTGAGCGGTCCAGATAGTGTGTAGGCTGGTGGGGCGTTCCAGTCAGGCTGAAGGCTCTGTATGCATGTTGTTTGTTGGTATATGTTATATAATTGTGTGGTGGTACTTTGGGGGAACTCACTAAGCTTTGTGCTAACAGTTTTGGTTTATGGTTTCAGGTACTTCAGAGAATCGTAGCAAGGCGAAGGCGTGACCGTACACATCCTGATTTTTATGTTATTGATCTTTGGAGACACTGATTTTAAATAATGTTTTGGATACAATGATTTTGTAAACACTTTATTAGTAACAGGGTTGTTTTGAAAAATTTAAATTTGTTGAAATTTTTGGGGTGTTACATTGGGACAAGTTTGGGAAAGGGTAAAAAAGTTCTTTTACCCTAATTTGGACTCTTAGTATGAGTCGGGAACCAATTATTAATTGGATGTTATTTTGTGATTGATAGCGTGGGATTTTAGCTGATCTGCAGCCAGAGATTTATCCGTGGGTTTCAGCAGTCTGAGGTGAGTCTCCTCACTGTATCTATGGGTCGATGGCACCAATGCCGGCCCATTGGCTTATGTATTGTTGGAGACCAAGGGGTATCCCTTGGCATTGTACGAAAGACCCGAAGGTGGCTCCTGACAAATCTGTATGCAAGACTAGGGTTCGGACCCTGGCAGTTAAGTAGATTGTTTGGGTTAGATTGTATGCTTGTTGTCTTTATGATGCTTGCATGGAAGACCAAGAGGTGGATCTTGGCACTTGTCTGCAAGACCTAGGGTTTTGGCCCCGGCCTAGCAAGGAAAGACCATGATATGGCTCGTGGCATAATGGCATGACTATGGCTGGCACATAACATTCTCTATTGTATGTATGGTATGCAGTATTTTGGGGAACTCACTAAGCTTTGTGCTTACGATTTATTTTTTATGGTTTCAGGTACTTTCGGTTCAAAAGGGAAGGGTCCGACTTGATCGCAGCGCATACACCAATGTTTTTCTGCAACTTTGTGATTTTGGGATTGTACTCTGATAACTGTTTTATTATGAAATATTTCTAAATGTTTGAGTAAAAGATAAATGGGTGTTTTGATTGTATTAAAAATGAAATTTTTACCTTGAAATTTTGCGATGTTACATTAAAAGATAAAAATTATTTTTGACAACCACTCATATATATATATATATATATATATATATATATATATATATATATATACACACACACACCATTTTTTTCAAAATATACATGAAATATTCCAATAGAATATTATATTGTAAATATTCAAATCGATTTTTTAGAACGTTAGAATATTCTAGTAGAATATTAAACTATAAATATTCAAAAAAATTTAATAAAGTATTAGAATATTTTAAGAAATCTGACAGTTCTAATAGAATATTAGAATATTTTAATATATCTACCAATTTTAGTAGAATATTAAAATATTTTAACATTCTAAAGATTTGATTTGATTATTTACAGTGTAATATTTTATTAGAATATTTCACGTATATTTTGAAAAAAATTGTAATTTTTTTTTTGGGATAAATTAAATAACGAAAATAATCTTTAAAAAAAGAATTTTCGGATTTTTCCTTTTAATTTGCATTTTACAATTTTTTTATATTTTTCTGATCTCCAAGATGAATGACTAGGATCGCGTCCCCATGTCTCACAAAATTAGCATAGTCTCAAATGAACCTCTCTCTCTCTCTCTCTCTCTCTATATATATATATATATATATATATATATATATATATATATATATATATATATATATATATATATATCTCCAAGATGAGTGACTAGGATCGCGTCCCCATATCTCACAAAATTAGCATAGTCTCAAATGAACCTCTCTCTCTCTATATATATATATATATATATATATATATATATATATATATATATATATATATATATATATATATATATATATATATATATATATATATATACCAGCTAGTGTTACTAACACACAAAAATATACAACTTTTACATATGATTTGCTCTTATAATAATCTACTCTTAGAATGTTTTATGTATTTGAATGTATTTGGATAATTTTGACCCACTCTATCAAAACGATATAAACATTAAACATTTAGGATATAGTAGAATTCAAATGAACCAATTTATATAGTAAATATTATCAATAAATTATAATGATTAAAATATTCAAAATCATTAAAATGCAATGACCTTGACATTAATATTATAAAAAATATATGCCACGTTGGATGTTACATGACTTCTTGACTCTGAAGAAAACGATGGATATTGGAGACAAAAAGCCCATAAAAGTAATAATGTATATATGTATAAGTTATAATTAAATATCTTTTAAGGTAGATCTTGTATTTAGTTTATGGTTTTTACACTTAAACTTTCATCCAATAATAGAGTCTTAAAATATCTTTTATGAAACAAATATAAATATTCAAGAAATCAAAATATAAAACTACTTTAAAATGATGGATCATGGATACCGGTTCATGTTCATCATTTAGGTCCGTCCGTGACTAAAATTAAGATCCAAGTATAACATTATTTAATTGAGCTACTTGCAACATATACAATTTAAATAAGAAATAAAGAAATCAATCATTGATTACTTATTTTTGTTAATTTATTTGTTGTTTCCCGCATGCTAAAACGACGGCGTGACAAGCATACCTTCTTTTTTCAAATATTGTTTTATTTTTATTATAAAAAACGTGTTTCACTAGCTTTAAAAGAAAGGGACGTATCAAATGTCATGAATGAACCGAAGCACTTGTTCTAATTACTGTATAGTTACGTTGGTAATATTGTAATTAATATAGTTCCCATGTAAGGATTTTTTTTTTTTTTTAATTAAAAAAGGGTTTCCATAAAATTTTAATTGTCATCGTACAATGAGTGAGGATATTTGTGCAAGAAAAAATAGCATTACCCACAATCGCACAATCGTTTCTATCACGTATCCACTTTCTATATTAAAAGCATGGACGACTCAGTCAGTTTGGAGGCTCTAAACGAACTAAAAATTTGAGACCATTTGGTCTTTACATCATCTTTACACCATATTGTTGAAATTGGAACATATTTCCATACAAACTGGACTACTAGAGTATCCACAAAAATCATAGCCACATCATAAATGAAAAAAACTTAACAAATGATCCACCACAAAATGTGTTTAATTTTTTGGTATTGACACAATGAATATTAAAAAAATTGACCCCTATTAAGTATTAACCCTAATAGATAATCTAGTAATCTGATAATCAGATTCAAATATTCAGAATTCAGATAATAGAATATTGGAACTATGGACGGTCCGAAAACTGATATACAACATATATCAAACATAAGCCTAATAGACTAATGGAGAAATAAGGATCAACAATGGAGAATCAGATTATTAGAGGAAGAAGTCAAGAAGAACATACCGTTTCATTGTTTTAGACTTTCAGTTCTTATCTTCTTGACAGTTGACAACCTTGAAGTTTTCGTGAGGAAGAAGAAGAATCGAGAATAAACTAATCAAGAATGAAGAATCGATCAATATTCAATCAGGATTGTAGATTGGTAATGGTTGCTTCTGCCGAGAATGGAGAATCAGAGAACGAGAGGCGAATAAGGAAGATTGGAAGAAGAACAGTTGGCAATCACTTGGTTGATGATTTCTTCTATGGCGTGCGTGAATGATGGACGCAAAATCATTAATCGAGATTTGGGTGAGTGGGGCCCCTTAGAATTGGGGACCTAAGCCCTTGCTTATTTTCACTTGAAGTAAGGCCGACCCTGATTCAAAGTTATTTAACAACTGAAATCACCAAAACGTCGTTCATTGTCTTCTTGAATCCTCCGCCTATGCAACAACAAACACGTCAGTCATTCCAAGTTCTCAAAAGTCAAAACTCTAACTTCTTAGGCTGGAAGGAGTGGTGCCACATTTGCTACAGTCTACGTGGGTGCCACATCAGATTAGTCACACTACATAAAAAAATTGTTATTTACATGACTTGGGTTGCCACGCTTGTCATGCTAATTATTTTTTTAATATTTAATTTATATATAAAATTCAATATAAACAAATTATTTTAATAATGTTGGAAAATTAATTAAATTAATTTCCAAAAATGGATTTTCTCCATTTTTGAGCACAAAATTTGGACTCTAAATATAATCAAAACGAGTTATTGATTATATATTCGTGTTCTCCTCCGTGATATCTACGTTTTGATATATCACACGTCCAAAACGGATTAAAAATGAATGATAAATTACTTGTCAAAGTAAGGCAATTGGAAGAGAAAATAAAGGAGTTTAAAACTCATCCCACATTGGTGGGAGAATGAAAAGGAAATTGGTTTATAACTACAAAGACTAGCTACCTTTGTAAGACTTATTAGAACTAAGGCTCTCTCTTGCGCGCGCACACAGGGGGTGAAAATGTGAGTTAAATTGGCTTCAGGCACGAATGCACCACCGGTCGACCAGAAAAGTTCAAGGACCTTTTTTGCATTTTTTTTCCTTTTTGGTTAACAGTTACAAAAACGAATTAAGAGCAATTAATCATAGATTTCGATTTTGATTTCTTGGTTAATTTTCTTATTTAATTGTGACAGTTACGATTTCGTCTTAATTGCATCACATTGGGTAGTATATATACAATGCCTATGTGACTAATTCGATACACCGAATGAAACGAAATCACTCTCTTCCTCTCTTACGCTTCTGCTTCATCTCTTCTCTCTTACTGCAACCAAGGTATAATCCGGGCCAAGTGACGGTTCGGGCAATCTAGAAGAATTGATTTCTGCTGTTGTATCCTGGGAAACAAACACCCATATAGGGCGAATTTGTTTTAAGGAAACTGTGTTAAACACATGCCTCAGTCAAGGATTTTATGGTTTTGTTCTTTCGTACAATTTTGGGTTATATTTTCCTAACAAATAAAAATTTAAATTTCATTAACTTGAAAGGAAATCACACACTTGAACACTTGAAATTAAATTAAAACACAACACCACTAGAAATTAGAAGACAACGAGCTTAAATTTGACGTTATTTTGGGCGCTGCCTCACAACTTGCCAAAAATCAACAAGCCGGAAATATTAGCCAGTTTCTACACGGTGAGACTCAAGAGCATTCACTAGCAAAGTATTTTCATTTTCATCACGCTCGACTTCATGCCTCACTCTACGAAACACATTGTTAAACTGAATTGAAATGACATTTGCATGTCTCCATTTGGAGATCAGTTGCTCTTTATTTCGAGGTTCAGTGGCTTGGCGGTTATATTTTTCGACGAATCTCCTCTAAAAAGTAGTCGAAGGGAGGTTAATGTTGATTTGTCCTTCTGTTACATCAACCCATGAACGAGTCAATAAGATCTCTTCTTCAGGTGACCAAACACGAGCCATTTTGAGTGAGGAGGTTTGAAGAAGAGAGAAAATAAAAAGGTTAGGATAATAGAATGGAAGAGTTTTGAATGTAGTGAAAAATGAAGATTGATGTTATTTAGAGTGAAAGATAGAATGTTTAAAATTTAAAATTTTGAAAAAAAAAACGGTTATATTTTGAAAAGGGAGTATTTTTTTGAAAATAGGTTATTTTTTGGAAATGAGAAAAAGGAATAAATGTTAAAAAAATGGGTTAATTTCCTTATCTCTCATCGGTAGATATCTACCGAGTTGCCTCGCCTCGCCGAGCTCGCCGAAGACAAGGCCCGATGTTCGTCGAACTGTGCCAAGTATTGTTGATGCCCACTCCATCGATCCTTAAAAGCTTTCATTATTGGTACGAAATACCATCATTTAGCCAATTCACGAATGACCCCAGTCTCAAGTTGTCGTCGTCGAAGATTCATCAAAGGAGAATGTGAATTAAGAATGTTGATTAGAGACAAATTATGAAAAAAAACACTCATGCGTTATTGTGTGTTGTATATATATATATATATATATATATATATATATATATATATATATATATATATATATATATATATATATATATATTGTAACATCCCAAAATACTGATACAAAAAATTAATTTTTAAGCCTTCAATTTTCATACATCATTTGTTCCAAAATCAAACATGATATAAATGTATCTCAAATGTCAGAGTATAACAAAAGTCATTAATGCAGAAAATCATAGGGGGAACATTGTGCAGTCAATTCGGGCTCTTCCCTTTAAAACGAGAAGTACCTAAAAATTTTAAACCACCAAAACCGTAAGCACAAAGCTTAGTGAGTTCCCCAAAATACCTAATACCATACAAATGGGCCCAACCCAACATACAAATGGGCCCATCCCAACATGCAAATGGGTCCAGTTTAACATGCATACAAATAGGCCCAACCCAACAGGTAAATGGGCCCATCCTAACATATATACAAATGGGCCCAACCCAACATACATATGCAAGAGTCACGGATACAACTAGCATCCTGCACAATATAGTGAGAAGACCCACCTGTCTCACGAAGTCAGATAAACCATAACTAACTGCCATGAAACCGGTGTTACAACACACCTAAAAATCAAGCAAGGTCCAACCTTAGTCTATACCCTTGAACTAGCACTTTGACCAAAAGTCAAACTGTAACACCGTAAATTTACAAACAAAATTTTTCATTTAAAAACCCAATTATCTCATTTCAAAATCACGAAATTCCACAAACATCAAGTTATCAAAACACATGTCTCAAAACTGTTTATAACACTAAGCCAGGATCCTCCAAAAACATATCTCCAACTCGGGTGTGTGTGCAATCAAGCCGGTGCCTTCCCGTGATCCTGCGAAGTACCTGAAACACATAACACATAACACGGTAAGCACGAAGTTTAGTGAGTTCCCCAAAATACCACACATATCTCAATAGCCTCTCATGGCTATGCTTAAATAAGACCCTCTGGTCAATGTGTCTCAGTGGGACCCTCCGGTCCCATAACTTGGGTGGACCCTCCGGTCCTAACTCAGTAAAGATCAGAATAATACACAACATAAATCACAAAGACATAATGCAGGATATCATAATACTCAATAATAGCATACAACACCCTCCGGTCACACAAATTACCACTCAAGGTATGTATAGTGAGAAGACTCACCTCGTAAGCAAGCACGTAATATCCTCGTACACGAATCACGAACTAGCCTCCGCCTATCACATAGGATAATTAACCGTAGTTAACACTCTATTCACAACTCTAATAAACCAAGGGTTATTCTTGTTGGATTAGGTGTCTAAGCCCATAACTATTTTGGTATGTACTTGACCCGATTACAAGCATGGTTCTTTTTGGGTTGCCTTCACCATATCAACTGATAGGATGAACTAAGGAGAAAGAGGATTAATTATGATTTATTAATATATTATATGAATAATATATTAAAAGAGAAATCATATTGTTTAATTAATATTAGTCAAGAATTAATAAGAATGAATTTTGTGGCTAAAAGAGATTAATTAAATAAAGGGGACTGATACTGTAATTATAAGATAATTGCATAAATTGGGCTAATGGACTCCTTAGAAATTAGAGTGGACGAAATCTATGGGGAAACCCATTAGAATTCGTCCAAGGCCTCTAAGGAGGGAGTCCATGGGCTGCTTAGGGCCTAAGCAGTCAGATTAGGGTTTCCTGGTTGAAAACCCTGATAGCCTAACTATATAAGGAACCCCTAAGGCACCAACAACGCGTGGAAGTAATCCCTAAGGGTTCTTGGACGTTTTTGTGCTTCCTCCTCCTTATCCTAAGTCATATTGTTGCTCATGGTGTTTGTGACTCCATTAGAGGTGCAACATTTGAGGCACTAAGCTTTCAGAAGTCAAGATCAAGAAGGTTTTGAGATTGTTATTGCTATATAACAATCAAGGTAAGATCTAAACCCTATTCTTATGTTAATATCGTTTATCATATGCTAGATCTAGGGTTTATGAGCTTTGGATGATTATTGCATGTATATTAGACAAACTAGATCCAAAGCTTTAGGGTTTGCATGTACACTATATGATTGATGTAGTGCTCAAAATCCATCAGTGGTATCAGAGCCTAGGCTGTTTGTTTGATGTATTTGATGCTTGTATGATCATTCTTGGCATGAAAATCGAAGTTTTTTGTCCTCTGCCTGACTGATTCGGCGAGTCAGTGGATGAACTCGGTGAGTCAGCCTGACTCGGCGAGTCCAGTCCCTAACTCGGCGAGTCCAGGGGTCAGACAGAGGATATTTCGGGATTTTTTTTCGGATTTTGGCTGATTTTGATGATAGATAATTACCATAAACGTTTTTTATTGATAAAATCTGACTTTTATTGATATTATGTGATTATCCTTGCCAAAATAGAAGATAATTGTCATTTAATTGAATTATTATTTCCTTATATGATAAAATTTGATTATTTGAATTATTTGATGAATTGTCTTGCAAGAAATTGGATCATGTCAAATTTAGATAACCACCAATTAATTGTTTAATTGTTATTATTTGTAATTTGATCTACAATGTTCTTGATAATGTTTTGAAAAGTTTCAAAACTTGCCCAAAAGTTTTGGAATTTAAATTTTTATTAAAAAGTTTAATTTCGAAATATTTAAATTCTAAACCCTAATGTTTTGAAAAGTTCAAAACTTTCCCTCAAGTTTTGGAATTTAAAATTTTGATTAAAAGTTTAATTTTGAAATATTAAATTCTAAAACCCTAGTTTTTGAAAAGTTCAAATTACACCCTCATGGTTTTATTAAATTAATTAAGTGTATAATTAAAAGAGAGTTAATAAATCCATAATGATATGATTTATATTTAATTAAATTAAAAAGTATAATTTATTAAATTAGACCACCTAGTATTTTAAAAGTGTAAAATACACCCTTATACTATATATAAAATTAAATGTCTAATATTATATATGTATGAGTAAAGAGTCAGTCTCACCGTTAGTAGGCCTCATTCACGAAGCTGGTCTATAAGGGGTGTTTAAGGAAGCGGCCTGTAAAATGACCGTCATTGGGTATCCACTCTTACCCACCGCACTCTTCACTAGTGGAGGGTCGTTAGCCGAACGGGTAGGATAGGACACATCCTTCCATTATAATTATTATGAAATACGAAGTAACTAAACACTTTTATAAATTCCCAAATCTTAGTTACTTTAGGAAAAAGTGAATTTGATGCAATTCCATGAAATTACACTTTGTACCCTTGCCGAGACAATTAGTGGAGCGTGTGTGGTTAACCGACACACTAAGTTGGGATTGGCATTGGTGTCAAAGGGTGACTCAATGTTTGTCATAGATCGATGGAGCGTGTGTGGTTAACCGGCACGTCGATTTGGTGACTGTAACATTGAGGGCACCACGTACATTCGCATGGTTATTCACACCTTATTTGTGATCCTCGGCATCCCAGTCACAAATGAAGGGCATAATTGAGATTAAACATGCCATTGAAAAGTTCAATGAATCTCAAAAGATCTAGGAGTTTCAATTCATTTAAAAGTTAAACTTTCAATTTTCGTTTTTCATGATGGAAATTGGTAAATCGTCATTTACCTACCTTCAAATGTTCTGCAATTTGGATTACGACATCCCTCTTCCAAGTTGTAGAATATTGTGTTGGGTCCTTGCCTTAATATCTCATTTGGGTGTTTTATTAAGGGCTCAATCAACTAACTTAAATTTATCCCGTTTTGTAGATGTCAAAGTCTGACAACTATGGTCTTCCTGAATCCGTTGGAAAAAGTTTTCCACATGAAGATGATATTCCACGATTGGATTGTGGAAATGGAAATCATACTTCACTTCCTCCACCTCCTCCAATAATTCTCCCTGACCCACGTGTTTGAAGACTTGAAAAGTTCAAGGTCACTCAAGCCCTATTGGCAAAAAGATATAAAGATGGAAAGTCTGTATGTGCTCATGTCTTGGATATGAAGTTGCATATTGATAAATTGGGAATGTTGGGTGTCGATGTCTCAAGGAAGTTGGCTCTTGACTTGGTTCTTCAGTCACTTCCTGAATCATATAGTAAGTTCATTAGAGAGTACTATGTGATGGACCACGACGTAACCCTCATTGATTTGACTTATTTGCTTATTGTTGCTGAATCAGCGATGATTTGGCACACTGGTCAAGCAAATTTGTCTGGAAAATCAATGTCCCATCCTTCTATGGGAAAAGGCAACATTGGAAGTCCAGAAAAGTTTTCTCTACGCAAGAGAAAGGCTAAGTCTGAGATAGACCCTTGTGTCATTCCAAAGAATCTGTGTGTTTCTACTGCCAAGAGAAGGGGCATTGGTTGTGAAGCTGCCCTGACTACCTGAGAGATCTAAGAGATGGGAGAGTCAAGATGTATGACTCTACTTTAGGTAAAATCCACTATCTAACTCTATTACATTCCTTTTTAGATTCTTAATACATGATGTGATAAGATTGCATTTGGTGTTTTGTAGGATCGAAGAAAAAGGAAGCTTAAAATAAAGAAGTGAGCTGAATCTGGTCATGAAGAAATGGATTTCTATCACATGATTCAAAGATCGGATTCTTTAGCTGCTACTGTAGAGTTAGGACAGATTGCTAAATAATATTTACATAGTTTTCATTTGTAATCGCATTGTAAGGACAAGATTTTTCCGCAATAAAATAAATTTTGATTTTGTCTTATTTATGTTTCCTTGCGATGGATTTTATGAAAATTGGTGTTTGAATGTTTCTATTGTTAGCAATATTGTGAATGGATTTGATTCTTAGTTATGTTATTTGTGGTAATGTCAGAAATTTACCAAATAAGGAAAAATTCTCATCGCCCAAGTTTCAATTGGACAGAAACTTGGAATCATGCAACTGGTATTGTATGATGAATGAGAAACTTCATATTTGGGAAATTAAGACTAATTCCTTGTTCACATAAGTATGCGAGTCAAGTGCTGGACTAGGAGATCTAGTACACATTGTTGTGCACTAGGTCAAGTCCGCCACAAAGAACGATAAAATATTCGTCATGATTTGCTAAAAGATTAGTAAATATGGTTATACTTAAAAGTTTAAGTATGATTCTGAATCGTTGAAAATGCTTCAACAAATAGCAGAACGAATAAGAAGAATCAATTAGGCAGAAAGATAAAAGTTTCTCCAATCTGAAAAGATGGGAGAGTACTTAAGTATCTATTTTATGATTAACTTAGTGATTTGAAACCGTATCACAATTGATCCTCTAAGGACACCTTAGTACACTAGTATGGCTAAGAAGAGGAATCATAAATTGTTGAAATGGTTAAATCAAAAGGTGAATCATACTTCGTTCCAAAATCAAGTATTAGAGTCATACTCCAAAATTGTGATTTGAGTGACATCATCTTAAGAAATTTTAACACACTCATCAAATGTGAAGTAGGAAAATGTTTTCTTGCTATTGCACGTTTGAAATTGGTAAGTTGTGATGTCTTGGGTAAGACAAAGACCAACTAAAACCAATTGTGTGTAGTATTTGCCTTGATAAGGACCTACACTAACTCTTGAATATTTGTTGTGTCAAGAAATGTTTCTTGACAAGAGAATCTTACATGTCAAGAGATCAGTGGGAGTCTAAATGATCTTGAAAAGTTTCAAGAACTAATCAAGGGTAAACCTATTGTTAAACTCTAGCACACGACTTGAGGTTTGTAACCTATCGTGTTGACACAATTTTTTGTTTCTGTGCCATTCCAGTTTAAGTCAACTATGCATATGAGTTCTATGAGTTCTCAATTGATTGCATAGAGGCAAGGCATCCTGATTAATGGAAAGTACATTGATAGGTAGGGGTGAGCTGCTTGAAGACTTGGAAGCAATGGTGGGACCCTTGATGGCAAGAAATAAAGAATGAACAAGTTCTGTCCATAAGAGTTTGGATTTGTCACAAACATTATCTTATGATTATGGTTATGACAGATTCACATGGATAGGAACACATACACCATAAAATCTAAGTGTCATAAGGTTTCTCTCCTTCATGACAATGATTGTGAGGAAACGCTTTCACTAGGAAGATTTTAATGAGATAGCGATTATGTAAATTGCATTCTCAAATTCGATTATGACTACGACATCCCTCTTCATAGTTCGGATTGTGAGATTTGGCAATTAGTTTGAACATTCGATACTTATTGCTATAAGTTCTAGAATTGTTTAGACACACATGTGAGCTATCTAAGGAAAGGTGTATGAGTTGTTTTCTGGAAGCTTAGATAAAAGATTGTCGAAGCGTATCGTATTAGAAATATGATCTTTGGAAATCAATAAGTATTGTTTTCTAGAAGTTTAGCAGATTTCTAAATACATGTCTAAGCTAGTGGGAGCATAAGTGTTATGCTAGTAAGGATCTAATCATCATGTTAGTGGGAGCATGATTATTATTTTAAGTATTGCAAGTTAGCAATATTAATTATAGAAAACAATAGTTTCACTTTGCAAGGTTGCATGGGTTGAAAAGTTGTTTTGCTATAATTAAGGGAGAGAATATTATACTTCGTTCCAAAATCTAAAGGCTTGGATCGAGAAATTTTAATTAAATTTAGTCAAAGGACATATATGGATGTTATGTTGAAAAAGATTCAACATAAAGGAGTTCTATATATGGCAATATTATAGCAAGAAACTGGTAAAGTATCACGTTTTTCATTATGAATCGTGTCCCATACGCTTCGGGTATAGGTTCGATTGCATATGCTGTAATATTTGACTGTTCTAAAATTTTCTAAATGCCTAGGGCATCAAGAGGGAAAAAGGACTAGAACCGGATTTGACTAAAATAATTAAACAACTGTCAAGGACAATCTAAGGTTCGCTAAGGATTGGTCGTTTGTGAGCAGTTGGAAGTATAGTAATGAATGGACCATAATGACATTATTATGATTAGATATGATTCTATTAATAATGAGTTGTCATATGGAAAATATGGAAATGTTTCCATATTGGGAGTTGGACGTTAAGAATTTATGTCTAGATTAGAAAATTTTATCCAAGAAGGATGTTTAAAGGAATGTACTTTGAATGTGAGACTTCATATCTATGGAATTGTCTTGTAACAATCTCGAATAGGACACTTTGTAATTTCGTTGACAAAGTGTTGGTGACTTTTGTGCAACAAGATTACAAAAGGATCATTGCATAAAATGTTAGAATCTAACATATTCTAGTAGTGGCGAGAATTTTGTGTTCTTACACTAACGATAAGGATTAGGGATTGTGTAATGAGAATCGTTGGAAATGTTTTCAATTGATCTATTTCACAAAGTAGGTAAACAGAATGTGCATGCTTGGTGCATGGGACAACTGCTGTTATAATTCAATTAATAAGTTGATTATCCGAAACATTATACAATGAATAATGTGTAATCAATATGGTGACTAAATAAAAGGGGTTTTATTTATACTCAAAAGTTTGAGGCCATATTGGATTCAATTATTATTGTGTTTCACTTTGCATGTTTTGACTTCCCGAATAATAAGATTATTCAAACCATCCACAGTCGCTCATACTTTGGAAGTAGGTATGAAAGAAGACTGTCATGAATTGGCTTGTAGATTGTCTAAAGTGTATTAGACATAACAAAAGTTTGCTACAATGTTCATGAGTGCTTATGAATTAAGATTTGAGCATTGGATTAAACCCACACTCACTTGGATCGCTTCATGGATTTTATCACGAGTGATTGGTGAGACGATAATATCTTATATTCTTAAAACCGAGACATGTGAGTTGTAATTTACGAGTCGGTTACACATTGATAATATGTAAACGCACCAGTAACTTGGTGTTATAAAACATATTGTTGTGTATGATTTGATGAGTAGGTACAAGCGAGCATTGAGTCGAAGTTTATCCATTCCTTTTACCCAAAGTGGGATAAAAGCGATATCTGTGGGCCCCTCGATGATTTAGTGATGACACCCTAAGCTCTTGGCCAATCCGGGACTAAGTTGATGTGTTCAATTGTAGTCTGTTGTCGGTCGTCATAAATCGGAAATCGGGAAACAACACATGAACAGAGAGTATGATTTAAATCCATGTCTCAGTTCATACGATATCTAGAATGGAGGAATATATGATCCCTTATCTAAAGGACACATCTCTGATAAGATCAGAGTTTAAAATCGGCTTTTGAAAGCTACGATTGCTAATCAGGTTCTGAAGTCATACGCAGAATAGTTATTAGACTTATCCAAGTGGGAGACTGTTGGATTAGGTGTCTAAGCCCATAACTATTTTGGTATGTACTTGACCCGATTACAAGCATGGTCCTTTTGGGTTGCCTTCACCATAGCAACTGATAGGATGAACTAAGGAGAAAGAGGATTAATTATGATTTATTAATATATTATATGAATAATATATTAAAAGAGAAATCATATTGTTTAATTAATATTAGTCAAGAATTAATAAGAATGAATTTTGTGGCTAAAAGAGATTAATTAAATAAAGGGGACTGATACTGTAATTATAAGATAATTGCATAAATTGGGCTAATGGACTCCTTAGAAATTAGAGTGGACAAAATCTATGGGGAAACCCATTAGAATTCGTCCAAGGCCTCTAAGGAGGGAGTCCATGGGCTGCTTAGGGCCTAAGCAGTCAGATTAGGGTTTCCTGGTTGAAAACCCTGATAGCCTAACTATACAAGGAACCCCTAAGGCACCAAAAACATGTGGAAGTAATCCCTAAGGGTTCTTGGACGTTTTTGTGCCTCCTCCTCCTTCTCCTAAGTCATCTTGTTGCTCATGGTGTTTGTGACTCCATTAGAGGTGCAACATTTGAGGCACTAAGCTTTCAGAAGTCAAGATCAAGAAGGTTTTGAGATTGTTATTGCTATATAACAATCAAGGTAAGATCTAAACCCTATTCTTATGTTAATATCGTTTATCATATGCTAGATCTAGGGTTTATGAGCTTTGGATGATTATTGCATATATATTAGACAAACTAGATCCAAAGCTTTAGGGTTTGCATGTACACCATAGGATTGATGTAGTGCTCAAAACCCATCAATTCTCTCTCTCTCTCTCTCTCTCTCTCTCTAACTCTTGGAATGGGTAAAAGACCATTTTACCCCTCCATTGTCCCCATAATCCCTGTCTTGACCAAACCCTACAGTCAACAGAATTCAACACTCAAGTCAACATTCCTTGTTGACCCGACTCGCCGAGTGCATCTATGTGTCTCGTCGAGTCCCCTTGTTTCTTCTGAAATATCGCGACAATCCAATTTAACTCGTCGAGTGGTCTCGTCAACTCGCCGAGTTACCCATGCCCAGACTCATCGGGGAAAACCCTAGCCGACTCGCCGAGTCAACTCTTTGACTCGTCGAGTCCGTTAAGACAGTTTCTCATTCAGACGTTTTTAAGGCGGAAAGCAACCCCAAACTCTAGATCTGACCTCCCTAGGCCCGATTATCTAGTAAAGCCACAAGCTTTATGTCCATGCATGGCACTTAGGGATTGAAATGCCAAAAACATGATCCATTAAGGGGTTTTCACTCAAAAGCTCTATTATGGCTGAATAAAGCAGGGATCTTTGGACTCTAGGGACCTTATAAGGTCTAGATCTGAAGTCCAAATCTCTAGATGAACTCAATACACTCAAAGTCCCAATATTAGATGGAAAAAGCCCTAAACCCCATAAACATGAGATCTAACCAACATAATGAGAAAGGTGTGGACTTTTTACCTTTCACAGAAGCTCTGGACGAAATAGCAACGGATCTAACAGCCCCTTCTTGTTCCTTGCTTGAAATCCTTCCCTTCTCTTCAAAAGATGCACCAAAACACTCAAGGATTAGCTCACACACTCTCTTTTAGCTCAAAGGCCGATTAGGGTTTCACACAGGGGAGTTGGGTAGCTGGTGAGGCGGAAATGAGGACATAAGTTTCCTTAAATAGGCCCCAAACCCAGGGATTTAGGGTTTCATCTCGCAGCGCCTACTCGGCGAGTCAGCTCTCTGACTCGTCGAGTCGATCATTAAACCCACGTGGTCGAATCGGACTCTACTCGACGAGTTAGGCTCACAACTCGTCGAGTCACACATGAAGTCTAAATAATAAATAAATAAATAAGGAAATGCCTGGGAGTCGGGATGTTACAATTCTCCCCCACTAGAATCAGAATTCGCCCTGGAAATCAGGCTCCGGAAACAACTTTGGATACTGCTCGCGCATCTCGGACTCCGGCTCCCAAGTACACTCGGATCCCTTCCGATGTTGCCACTAGACCTGAACCAGGGGCACCTCTTTGTTTCTCAAAACCTTCACTTTCCGATCCAAAATCACAATCGGCCTCTCGATATAATTCAGGCTCGCATCCACCTGAATGTCCTCTAAGGGTACCACTGCAGTCTCATCGGCTACACACTTCCTCAACTTACACACGTGGAAGGTGTTAGGAATCTGTCTCAACTCTGCTGGTAGCTCTAACCGGTAAGCCACCCTACCTACTCTGGTGATCACTCTGAAAGGACCAATGTATCGGGGCCCCAGCTTGCCTCGTTTCCTGAATCGGATCACCCCTTTCCATGGGAATACCTTCAGGAGGACAAAATCTCCCACCTGGAACTCTAGCTCGGATCATCGCCGATCTGCGTAACGCTTTTGGTGACGCTGGGCTGTCAGTAACCTTTGTCTGACCTGCTGAATCTGCTCGGTCGTCTTCTGCACTATCTCAGTGCCACCCATCACTCGCTGCCATATCTCTCCCCAACAAATGGGAGTCTGACACCTCCTCCCATATAGAAACTCAAAGGGAGGCATACCAATACTCGAATGATGGTTGTTGTTGTAAGAAAACTCATCCAAGGTCAAATAAGTGTCCCAACTACCTCCGAAGTCCATAACACATACACGCATCACGTCCTAACGCGTCTGAATCATCCGCTCGCTCTGCCCATCTGTCTGCGGGTGGTATGCGGTACTGAAATGAAACCGGGTACCCAACTCCTCATGAAATCTCTTCCAGAACCTGGAAGTAAAGCGCATATCTCGATCTGACACTATCGAGGTCGACACTCCATGCCGAGCTACCACCTCTCTCACATAAATCTTGGCCAGTCTCTATGCGGAAGAGCTCTCACTTATAGCGGGGAAGTGAGCACTCTTCGTCAGCCGGTCCACAATCACCCATATCGCGTCAACCCCACGCGCAGTTTTCGGCAACTTGGTGATAAAGTCCATAGAAATCTATTCCCACTTCCACTGAGGGATCTCTTAAGGCTGCAAAGGACCATGTGGACGCTGGTGCTCCGCCTTAACCCGACGACAGGTCAAGAAACTCTCTACAACCCATGCCACGTCCCTCTTCATACAGGGCCACCAATAGTCTCTCTTTAGGTCCAAATACATCTTAGTGGCCCCTGGGTGGATCGAGAATCTCAATCTATGTGCCTCCTCCAACAATACACGACGAGCTCAACCTGTATAGGGCACCCAAATCCGCCCATGGAAAGTCATAAGCCCACGACTGTCTGTCACTAACTCGGAAACCTGGCCAATCACACGCTCTCTCTTGCGGTTCTTCGGTCACACAGCCTCCACCTGAGCCTCTCGGATGGTATCTAAGACTGGAGTCATCACCGTCATCCTCATACACACATCCCGGATCGGAGCGCTCTCAGCTCTGCGAATCAAGGCATCGTCTACCACATTAGCCTTGTCTGGGTGATATAAGATCTCACAGTCATAGTCCTTTACTACATCCAACCATCTCCTCTGTCTCATATTCAGATTGGGCTGATCCATCAGGTACTTCAGGATCTTATGGTCCGTGTATATGGTACACCAGACACCATAAAGATAGTGGCGCTAAATCTTAAGGGCGAACACCACTGCCCCCAACTCCAAATCATGGGTGGGATACCTCGTCTAGTGAGGCTTCAACTGCCTCGACGCGTATGCTATTACGTGACCCATATGCATCAACACTGCACCCATCCCTGAAATGGACGCATCACAATAGACCATGAAGTCCTCCACTCCCTCCGGAAGGGCTAACACCGGAGCTTCGCACAACCTCTGGTGAAGAGTCTCGAATGATGCCTGCTGCTTGGGCCCCCAAACAAAAGTAACACCCGTTCGGGTCAATCTGGTATGAGGAACCGCAATCTTGGAGAAATCCTTGATAAATCTCTGATAGTAACCGGCCAATCCCAGAAAACTCCTGATCTTGGATGGGGATCTCGGCACCTCCCATCGCATAACTGCCTCAATCTTGGCCGGATTGACCAATATCCCATTCTGATTAACGAGGTGTCCCGAGAACTAAACCTCTCGTAACCAGAAATCACACTTGGAGAATTTGGCATAAAGCCTCTCCGACCTCAAAACCCCAAGAACCTCTCGCAGATGCTCCTCACGCTGCTCTCTGGAACTCGAATACACCAAGATGCCATCGATGAACACGATCACCGATCGATCCAACATGGGCCTACACACTTGGTTCATGAGATACATGAACACTGCCGGTGCGTTGGTGAACCCGAAAGGCATCGCCACAAACTCGTAATGCCCATAACGAGTTGTAAAGGCCGTCTTATGAATATCCTCCTCGCATACTCTCATCTGGTGATATCCAGATCTCAAATCAATATTGGAAAACCAAGATGCCCCTGCAACTGATCGAATAAATCATCGATCCTCGAAAGTGGATAACGATTCTTGACCATCAGCTTGTTCAACTCCCGGTAATCTATTCACATCCGGTGTGAACCATCCTTTTTCTTGACCAAAAGGATCGGCGCTCCCCACGGTGAGCTACTTGGTCTGATAAAACCCTTCCCCAAAAGCTCCTGGAGCTGTGAGGATAACTCCTGCATCTCTGGTAGCGCAAGGCGATAAGGTGCCTTTGCAATAGGCGCCGCTCCCGGAACTAAATCGATTCGGAACTCCACCCGCCTCTCGGGAGGCACACCTGGTAATTCCTGTGGAAAAACATCCAGGAACTCGCACACTATCGGAACCTCAGAGATAGAACTCGGCCTCTCTGAAACAACCCGCGTATCCATCACGTACGCCAAGAAGCCCATACAACCCTGTTGTAAACTCTGCCTCGCCCTGGCTGCAGAGCAGAAAGCTAACCTGGATCTGGTACCCTCGCCATACACCGTAAGCACTCCCCCACTAGGGTCTCGTACAGTCACCACTGTTACACCCCCGGACCAGAACTGCGGAAACGTCCGGAGGCGGGTGACTTCATTGCGCAGTATCATAACATTTGTATATAAATGAAACATAGCAAATCCAAACATCATACATCAATATAACAAGCTTACATTGTTTTACATCATGTTCATATTCTCAAATTTTACACAAAAGAGACATCAGTAAGCAAAACCCAAATATAGCAAAATAATCTTGAGTCTATGATCCACAACCTGCTTATTGGTTTCCTGAGAATACAAGTCGTTTAAAAAGCGTCAACATAAAATATGTTGGTGAGTTCATAAGAATTTTTGTATAAAACTTTGATGATAGTTTAGAAATCCAGAAAATCCAATATTTTCTTATCAAAATCGTTGTATGACTTGTTTCAACTTGAGTATAGTTGCATGTGTGTCTTAGTTAGTCGTCTTCGAAATCGTATATAATTGTTTTCTCCAGAAAATCCTATATTTTCTGATGTATAAAATAGTAGCTTTGAAAACCATAATACTTGTGTAGAAAAGTTTCATTTGAACAAACCAAAACAGTTGTTTGTAAACCAAAAGTGAAATCTATATAAATACATTTCTGATATATTCTAGTGAGTCGTTATAACCTTACTAGTATGACGGAGTGCCTATTATGACGTTCTTCAGGCGTCGATTTCGTTTAAGACATTTGTCACCCTAGACTGGCCGGTCTAGCTGTAGCGAACAACGAAGGTGCGGGGTGTCAACCCCGTATAGATCTATACACAAATTCCCGTTCTCCCTCCAGGAGACTCTGGTTATAACTCTTACAGGACTTTAGGCGTACACTATTTATATAAATATATGTACTGTGAAGATTTGTCTGACTAGAATACTAACAGATTTTTGAACAATTGTGAAATCCATTATTTACTAATTAAATAATAATAGTTGTACTCGTTGACTAGATATTTCGTTTCCTTTCGCTTCGTTTCGTTGCGTTTCGTTTGTTGAAATAATCCGCTTTGCATATTTATTAATCGACCCAATATTAGAGAAGTCGGCAAAATGGCTCTTCCCTTTAATATTTACTAAGTGAGACCCCATTTGTCATAAAGGCTCTATTTGTAAATTTTCTTGGTGAAATAATTTATCTCAAATATTCATAAATAATCACTAATAGTTTGCAAAAAGTCACTAATATGACATAAAGTTCCAATTTTTCAAAAGAATTATAGAAACAGTGTCAACATATCAAGATATATTTCAACAATTTTTACTTCTAGACAAGAAGTCATGGATAAAGGGGGTATGTTGGACATACTCAAAAATTTGGGAGGCTCCTTTTGTAAATAGAATATCCTTTATGTGGTGATTAAAATATACTCGCAACTTCATGAGGTTTGTAAAATCTCACGTGCATGAAAAGTCATCTTGAAATAATATTATTTTAATACACCCATTTAACATACAGATACATGCAATTATTCAAGAATTTAGAACAAGTGTTGACTTGTACTCTCCCCCCAAAACAATAAAAACTTAGAAAAAGGTGGGGTATGAAGCTCACCTTGGTTTAGTTTGCTGGGTGATTTGAAGAGATGTAAGGAGTTTCCAAGTTCCAACACTTGGAAGTTTCTTTGAACTTAAAAATATCCTAAGAATAATTTTTGTGTAAATATACTGAAGCCTTAGGAATATTGTGAAGAATCACTAGTCAAAGAAGATGAACACTTATAAAAAATTGGGAATCTTCCTTGAAGGGATGAAACTTGGAGCTTGAAGGAGTTGAGAGCACTCTTAGGAGTTTGCTGGAAATGAAAATGAGAAGTGGGGAAATTGAAGAAGAGGAGTTCACGTATTCTAAGTGGAGGGATAAGGAGTGACTTGACATTTTCTTGGAGGACTGGTGTACAAGGCTTAGTTCTCTTTGGATAATGCATATTTTACTGAGATTTGCATGGGAAATGAGGGATTTGCATCACATCACAAAGTCAAACCTCCTTATCTACTTAGAATCCCTTTAAAATCTTGGGTATTATTTTATATAAATATGTTTAAAATAATAAATTTTGGCATAAAATAGGGGTTTAAGATATGAAAATTACGAGTTTGGAGGAATTCCTGACGTCAAAATGCCTTAAAATGAAGAAAAAGTCCGAAATGGACAAAAATCCGGAGTGGAGTCTGGAGCCTGCGAGGGTCCGAAGTCAGTTCCAAAATTCCGGAGTCATTCACAAAGATCCGGAGTCAACAGGAGAGTTCCAGAGTGTTTTTCTCGGATTCCGAAGTCCATGCGAAGTCCGGAGCAAAGCCAGCAGTCCAGACCGGAGGGTTCCGAAGCCGACTTGAATTTCCGAAGCGGGACTTGTTCCTCTGGATGAGGGGCTTATTCCAGAGTCACCCTTCCAGGCTTGCGAGATTGTCCGAAGCAACTAGGGTATTCCGGACTCCATCAGAAGTTCCGAAGTAGAGAGGGGTTCCGGACCAAGAGGGTCCTTTTGGGTTTTCTCCTTAGGTTTTGAGCTGTTTTCGATTGAGGAAGGTACATAGAGAGATTTGGGAGAGATTTCACATACTTGGAGAGATTTGGGAGAGATTTCACATACTTGGAGAGATTTGGGAGAGATTTCACATACCTGGAGAGATTTGGGAGAGATTTCACATACTTGGAGAGATTTGGGAGAGATTTCACATACTTGGAGAGATTTGGGAGAGAGAGATATATAGTGGGAGAGATTGAGAGAGACCTTGTCGGGGGCCTTTATTAATGTTTTTCTTCATAGTGCAAGTTCCTTAGACTTAGTTACATTCTATTTTGAGTGTTATACACCCCCGCGGGCACGTAATAGTGTTTTATAGAGTTGTTACTTCCCTCAATCTGTTTAGGATCTAAAATTTTTGAACATTTGAACTTTCAAGTGATGCTTCGCATTAAGATTTAGAGTCATACATTAGTACACATAGGGTAAGCCCTAACATATAAGCACTAGTTGAGTTGACCAGTCGACCCGTTGACCTTGACTTAACTTTGACTTGACCAGAAGTTTGCCGGTTGTCACATCATCCCCCGCTTGAGGGAATTTCGTCCCGAAATTTTGCTTTGAAGTAGCCTTCAAGGGTTAGCGAATAGGTGGGGGTACTTCTATATCATTTGATCCTCGCGCTCCCATGTGAATTTAGGCCCGCACTTGGCGCTCTAACGAACCATTACAATTGGAATGCGACTTTGTTTGGTACGCTTCACTTCTCTGTCCATGATTTCGATTGGTTCTTCAACGAACAAAAGATTCTCGTTTATCTCAATCTCTTCTAGCGGAATAACAAGGGTTTCATCCGATAAGCACTTTTTCAAATTCGATACGTGGAACACGGGGTGCACGTTGCTGAGTTCGGAGGGTAACTGCAGCTTATAGGCCACTGGACCAATTCGGGCAAGAATCTCGAATGGTCCGATGTATCGTGGGTTTAAGTTTCCTTGTTTCCCGAAACGGATCATCCCTTTCCAGGGACAGACCTTTAGCAGCACGCGGTCTCCTACTTGGAACTCCAGTGGCTTTGGCCTTTTGTCTGCGTAGCTTTTCTGTCTATCCCGGGACGCTTGGAGTCGTAACTTGATTTGGACGATTTTCTCGGTTGTTTCCCGAATGATCTTTGGTCCTGTGAGGGTGCTATCTGGTAGTTTTCCGCTTTCCAGCTGGGTGTCACCCACCTCGGCCCAACAAAGGGGCGATCTACACTTCCGACCATACAAGGCCTCGAAGGGGGCGACTCCTATGCTTGTGTAGTAGCTGTTGTTATATGAAAATTCAACTAGGGGCAGGTGGGCATCCCAGGCTTTGCCAAAATCTATCACACATGCTCGGAGCATGTCTTCTAGAGTCTGAATGGTTCGCTCGCTTTGGCCATCTGTCTGGGGGTGGTAGGCAGTGCTCATATCTAGTCGGGTTCCCAATGCTTTCTGGAGCGACTGCCAAAAACAAGAGGTGAATCTACTATCCCGATCTGAGATAATAGATATGGGGACTCCGTGAAGTCTCACCAACTCTTTCAGGTATATTCGCGTTAGCCTTTCCGTTTTGTACGTCTCCTTTATTGGCAGGAAATGAGCGGATTTTGTTAGTCGGTCAACGATCACCCAGATAGCATCCATAATGTCTTCCGTCTTGGGTAATTTGGTTATAAAATCCATTGTTACCCTCTCCCATTTCCACTCAAGTATTTCGGGTTGTTGCAGTAGACCCGAGGGCTTCTGATACTCCACTATAACCTTGGCACAAGTGAGACACTTGCCTACGTAAGTGGCAATCTCCGATTTCATGTTCGGCCACCAATAATGTTGTTTGATATCCGGGTACATCTTGTCGAAACCTGGATGGATAGAGTAGCTTGTTTTGTGAGCCTCATTCATTACCACATCCCGAAATCCACCGAACCTCGGTGTCCAGATTCGTTCCATAAGATAATAGACTCTGTATTCTTTGACCGTCAAATTCTTTCCCATTTCGCACAATGACTCATTGGTGACGTTTTTCGGCTTCAAGGCTTCCTACTGAGCCTCTTTGATTTGTGAGGATAGATGGGAATGGATGGTCATTGTCAACGTCTTTACTCGGCGACCCGAGTACTCCTTTCGGCTTAAGGCATCAGCTACCACATTTGCTTTGCCTGGATGGTACTTGATTTCGCACTCATAGTCGTTTAGCAGTTCGACCCATCTTCGTTGCCTCATGTTTAATTCTTTTTGATTCAGGATGTGCTGGAGGCTCTTGTGGTCTGTGAAAATGGTGCATTTTATACCATATAGGTAGTGCCTCCAAATCTTCAATGCGAAGACCACAGCTCCCAGCTCGAGATCGTGGGTGGTGTAGTTTACTTTGTGGGTCTTTAGTTGTCTAGATGCGTAAGCTATCACTTTTCCTCGTTGCATAAGCACACAACCCAACCCTTGATTAGAAGCATCACAGTATACTACGAAGTCATCCGTTCCTTCTGGCAGGGAAAACACTGGAGCATTGCAGAGGGCTCGTTTTAGGGTTTGGAAGGCAGCTTCTTGTTTGTCATTCCAATGAAAAGGTACGCCCTTCTGGGTGAGAGTGGTGAGAGGCTTGGCGATCTTGGAAAAATTTTGGATGAACCTTTGGTAATAACCAGCAAGGCTCAAAATTTGTCTGATTTCGGTTGGGGTTCTTGGAGTTGCCCAACCCTCAATAGCTTTGATCTTGGTAGGGTCCACATGTATTCCTTCTTCGCTGACTACATGGCCCAAAAATTCCACTCTACGAATCCAGAACTCGCATTTGGAGAATTTTTTGTAAAGCTTTTCTGCTCTCAATGTTTCCAAAATTTGTCGTAAATATTGGCTGTGCTCTTCCTTGCTCTTAGAGTAAACGAGTATATCATTGATGAAAACAATTACGAAGTTGTCAAGGAATGTCCGACAGACTCGGTTCATCAGATCCATAAAGGCTGCTGGTGCGTTTGTGAGACCAAAAGGCATGACTACGAATTCGAAATGCCCATAACGGGTTCGGAAAGAAGTCTTTGGGATATCCTCCTCTCGGACTCTTAGTTGATGGTATCCGGACCTCAGATCTATCTTGGAAAAGTAACTGGCTCCTTGGAGCTGATCAAATAGATCATCGATTCGGGGAAGTGGGTATCGATTCTTGACGGTGAGTTTGTTTAGTTCTCGGTAATCTATGCACATTCTGAAAGATCCGTCTTTCTTCTTGACAAACAGAATCGGAGCTCCCCAGGGTGAAAAGCTCGGACTGATGAATCCTTTGTCAAGAAGTTCGCTTAGTTGGCTAGATAACTCTTGCATCTTGGCAGGAGCTAACCTGTAGGGTGATTTGGCGATTGGAGTGGCTCCAGGTACAAGATCGATTCGGAACTCGACCTGGCGTTCGGGAGGGATTCCTGGCAAATCCTCGGGAAATATGTCAGGAAAGTCACATACTTCAGGAATATCGTTAAGGTTTTTCTCCTCCTTTGTTTTATCAATGACATGAGCAAGAAAGGCGTGATTCTTTTTATGCATGCACTTTCGTGCTTGGATGCAAGAAATAAGTCGGAGGTTTGAACCGGGTTTATCGCTATAAACTATTAGGGTTTCGTCGTTGGGTAGATGAAGGCGAATGGCCTTCTCGTGACACATAATTTCAGCATGGTGGGGGTTAACCAATCCATGCCAATAATCACATCAAAGCTCCTAATATTAACAGACATCAAACTGATTGGGAAGGAGTGATTATTTAACGTTAGAGTGCACCCTACGTAGATATCGTTGGTTGATTCTGTTTTACCGTTGGCCATTTCGACCGTATAAGTTTCGTTCAGTTTTTGAGGATTTTGATTGAGTAGGTGTTTGAAGTTGTGACTTATGAAGCTTCGTTCAGCACCACTATCGAATAAAACACACGCATAAGAGTTGTTGAGGAGAAACGTCCCAGTTACCACTGTTGGATCTTGCACCGCCTCTCCTTGCCTGATGGTTAAGACCCTTCCTGCGTTCTGATTGTTGTTCTTAGGGCAGTTGCGTTTGAAATGACCAGTTTCCCCGCATCTGTAACATGCGTGGCTGGCTCCAGCGTTGTTGTCATTGGGTTGTTTGTTTTGTTGTGGGGGCATCTTGCAATACCGGACAGTGTGTCCTTTTCGATTGCAGTTGGTGCATTGGAAATCCTTGCATGCCCCATAGTGGTGATATTTACACTTGTCACACTTGGGATTGGATCCCGCGTATGGCTTTGTTGGCGCGGTTGTGGTTGAGGCTGGGGCGGTTGGAGCTGGTGCTGCTGGAGCGGTAGCAGAATGGACAGCTACTGTCTGTGGTTTCTTGGATGGCCCTGAATTCTGTCGTCCTTTTCGCTTGTTCCCCCAGTTCTTCTTGCTCCCTCCTTCTTGTTTGCTCTCTCCCTCGGTTTTTTTGGTACTTTTCTTATCACTGTGATCATAAAGTTTCTTGGCCAGGCGTTTTGCACTGTCGTAGGTCTCGGGTTTTGAGGAAATCACGTTGCCCTGAATGGGAGGCGTCAACTCCCTGATGAATCCCTCGACCTTCTTTCCTCCGGATGTAATTATACTAGGACACGGAAGGGATAGTTCGTTAAACCTCGAGATGTACGCGTCAATGTCCGAGTTCTGCACCGTAAGGTTCCACAGTTCTTATTCGAGCTTTTTTACTTCCCCTCGGGGGCAGTACTCGGCGATTAACATTTCTTTGAGTTCTTCCCAGGACATAACGTTTGCAACGGGAAGTGTCATGGCCTCGATGTGACCGTTCCACCATGACAGTGCATGGTCGATGAAAGTGCAGGCCGCGAATTTGACTTTACTTCCTTCAGGACATTCACATATCTCGAACACCGACTCTACTTTTTCGATCCATCTTTTCAGAGCTATGACTCCTCCAGTCTCGTTGAAAGTTCGGGGTCTTGCATTGGAAAAATCCTTGTAGGTACAGGCCTTTACGGGCCCTTGATTCATCCCGTGGTGGGAGCTTCCTGTCCCTTGGCCTTGTCCACCACCATTATTTCCGGCTTGGATGTGGGCTAGTGCTGCTGTCACTGCGGCTGCAATTGCCCCTTGGAAAGCCGCAGAGTTCATTTCCGGCGGGGGCAGCGGTGGTGGTGTGTTGTTATTCCTACGGGTTGATCTCCTCGGCATCTTTCTGTCATGGATCAAAAGGACAATGAGTATCCAAAGTATTTTATTTCACGACTTTATAGAATAGTATCAGTGATTTGGTTGTATACAAGCAAGTGTGTGTATAAATTTAACATGTAACAATAGTAATGGCGCACATCATAGATAACACACCATAAGGAAACATATATATCCGTTTTTTCATTGATGTTAATTTCCTGAGTACATGAAAATTTTGCCTTTATAAGGCATACAAATACATGAAGTGCAATAAAATCTAACAAAGTAACGACTCCATGAGTAGCGTAATCACTTAAGCATGTCATCGATAATACATAAGAAAATGCACAAAGGAGAACCGATACGGTAGCAAATAACCAGATACTAGTCGCAACGAGTAGGGCCCTGTGGTGCTGACGATGAGGTAGATGCGCCCTGAAGTTCGGATAATCTACGTTCAGTGATCCGTACACGCTCCTCTAGTGCGGTGTGTCTCTCCTGGTATTCTCTGACTTCATCTCGTGCAGTGGCAAGATCTTCTATGAGCCGTTCCATTGGGTAGAAGTCTCGCTCTAGGTCTCGCGTGCGAGCATCTGTAACCCGCATAGCCGCTAGCATCTGCATTACCCGGTCGGTGGTCACTTGAGCCTGGTCACCGATGTCCCTAATACGTATGACCACGACAGGGAGTGTGCGATCCGCTGGTCCTCCATGCTGGAGGTTGTAGTAACCTCGGTTTATCCCAAATGGCGGTTGTTGACCCTAGCGTCGGCCCCATCTCTCGATATCGTCCGCCCAAGGAGGTGTAGGGCCATTGTAGCCCATCCTATGCGGTGGTACTCTTGCCATGTAGGGAGGGTTGATAACTTCAGACTCTGCGTCCGATTCCTCGTCCTCCTCAACCTCTTCCTCGTCATCTTCCTCGACTTCTTCATCGATGTCCTCTTCTTCAAACTCTATCGGTTCTTCGGGATCCTCCATGGGTTCCTCGGGGTCTTCTTCTTCTGGGTCATCCTCAATCCAACCCCATTCCCCTGATTAGGAAAGTAAGGGTCTCCGGGGAGGTGAAAGTCTGCCATGTCGTCTGTGCAAGAATATATGAGTACGAGAAAATAGAGAGAATGCCAAAATACTCCTATAGTATTTCAATTATTTTAGGTTTGGTCCTTAAAACTTTTGGGCAGCAAGTTGGGAAGCTTTAGACTTGTTGCAACACCACTACCACTCCTGAACACATGTTGGTCATATCTCAGATAAATATAGTTGATCAGGCTATATTTATCCCAGATATGATTACATAACTGCCCAGGTTTGACTGTAGTGTTCAACCTTTAAGTTATCTTGTTTTGTTCTTGTTATGATATGGTCCTAGAAAGTATGTATACTTTTAGTCAGAGTGTTTTAGTCCCATTATATTTATAGTTGTATATCTTGTATGACTAGATATACTAGTTCATTATAAACAATGCTCTAATACCAATTTGTCACACCCCCGGACCAGAACGGCGGAAACGTCCGGAGGCGGGTGACTTCATTGCGCAGTATCATAACATTAGCATATAAATGAAACATAGCAAATCCAAGCATCATACATCAATATAACAAGCTTACATTGTTTTACATCATGTTCATATTCTCAAATTTTATACAAAAGAGACATCAGTAAGCAAATCCAAAATATAACAAAATAATATTGAGTCCGCGATCCACAACCTGCTTATTGGTTTCCTGAGAATACAAGTCATTTGAAAAGCGTCAACATAAAATATGTTGGTGAGTTCATAAGCATTTTTGTATAAAACTTTGATGATAGTTTAGAAATCCAGAAAATCCAATATTTTCTTATCAAAACAGTTGTATGACTTGTTTCAACTCGAGTATAGTTGCATGTGTGTCTTAGTTAGTCGTCTTCGAAATCATAATAATTATTTCCTCCAGAAAATCTTATATTTTCTGATGTATAAAATAGTAGCTTTGAAAACCATAACACTCGTGTAGAAAAGTTTCATTTGAACAAACCAAAACAAAGTTGTTTGTAAACCAAAAGTGAAATCTGTATAAATACATTTTTGATATATTCAAGTGAGTTGTTATAACCATACTAGTATGACGGATTGCCCGTTATGACGTTCTTCAGACGTCGATTTCGTTTAATACATTTGTCACCCTAGACTGGCCGGTCTAGCTGTAGCGAACAACGAAGGTGCGGGGTGTCAACCCCGTATAGATCTATACACAAATTCTCGTTCCCCCTCCAGGAGACTCTGGTTATAACTCTTACAGGACTTTAGGCGTACACTATTTATATAAATATATGTACTGTGAAGATTTGTCTGACTAGAATACTAACAGATTTTTGAAAAATCGTGAAATCCATTATTTACTAATTAAATAATAATAGTTGTACTCGTTGACTAGATATTTCGTTTCCTTTCGCTTCGTTTCGTTGCGTTTCGTTTGTTGAAAATAATCCGCTTTGCATATTTATCAATCGACCCAATATTAGAGAAGTCGGAAAAATGGTTCTTCCCTTTAATATTTACTAAGTGAGACCCCATTTGTCAGAAGGTGTCAAGTTATGATTTGTGTAAACTAGGACTTGTGTGAAGTTATGACAACAGCTTTATTGGAACACCCGTAAAATTCAAGCCAATTTAAAACTTTTTAAACAATTCAAAACCCATTAGTCATTACAAAATGTTTTCAAAATAGTTTAATATCAGAGTATCCCAGAATCAAAGTCATAAAAAGTGAGGAGCTGTACGATCACGCCTTTGCCTTGCCACAATCCCCTGATGTGCCTGAAACAATAAACTGAAATTGTAAGCCCGAAAGCTTAGTGAGTTACCCCCAAAATATCGATACACATACAGTCCACATAACGATATCAGCAATATCATAACATAACAAACTGAACAACATGTAACGGGTCCACAACTTTACAGACTGGATTACCCCTGTGCCCACAGTGTGAATCTGGATTGCCTACCGGGCCCACAGCTCACATCTGGATTGCAACCAAGCCCACAATATGAGTCACCCTTAGCCCGTAACTGGAATGCTCCCGAGCCCATAGTACGAGTCTCCCTTAGCCCGTAACTTGAATGCTCCTAGGGTTTGTTGGCTACCGCACGAAGCAGTACAACCTCAACCCATCCCACATAACATATAACATATAACATAACTACTGAGCATGCAATAATCATATAACATCACAGGTAGTCCTACAGGTCTACCTAACTGGCATCATCACTAGTATGCAATACTAACTCATACTCAACATCTAACACTGCTAGGATAACATATCCAATGGTCCGGCCTTGGTGCCTTAGACCCCTTAGTATAGTGAGGATAACTCACCTGGCACTGCTGAAGTCCCGCTGATACCACTCCAGCTGCTGGTTAACAGATTCCCGAACTGTCAACATCAAACAACACCCAATTAATAATTGGGTTACAAGCCCAAGGTCCAACTCACACTATAAAAGCCTAAAAGTCAATAATGGGCCAAAGCCCAACATATGGCCCAACTTTCCAAATTAGGCCCAAGTCCTTACATGGGCCTTATCCTAAAGCCCATCTAATTACTTTGGTCCATTAACTTGTTCTTGGATGGGCCACCTATAGTCCAATCGCCAAAGTCTAATCGCCAAAGCCCAATAGGAAGGCCCAATTTAAAGCTCGAGTGAGATTCGGGCTTTCACATGAAATGATGATTAGGGTTAAGTGTTTCTTACTTAACCCATTAAGGACTTAATCCATTAAGGACTTAATCCATTAAGTCCATTATTGTCTTAAGCTAGTTGCCAATGATTATTAATTATTATTTTTGGTTTAATAATTAATTCTCGTGTGTGTCCCAAACGATTCCCATGATTAGGGTTTTATGCCTTTAGGGTTTTCCCAAACCCTAACTAGGGTTTCCTAACCCAATACTAGCCCATTAGTCTATTGGTTGGGCTTTTAGGTCACATTGGGCCTTATTGGCCCATTAGGGTTCCATTGGGCCCACTAGGGTTTCTTTGGCCCCATTAGGGTTTCATTGATCCCTCATTGTCCAGACATCCCCAAACGAGGACCAAACACAAACAAAGCACACCGCCACCCGGCACGGCGGCCGGTGGCGGCAACCACAACCCTACGATGGTGGTTTAGTCTTTTCTTTCATTATTCATATTTTTGTTACAATTTACAATAGTATCTAAATAACACACACACACAAAATAATACACACAACAACACTCATAGCCTCCATGGCGGTCCTTGAGGCGGCAGCCACCATGGCCGACGACCATGGTGGTTTTTCCTTGACTTTTCTCCGGCTGCAGCAACCCGAGACACCCAAGCTTGCGAGTCATGCTGAAACACACACACACACACACACACCCATTACACGCACAAACGCCCCTATTGCTCGGAAAATAAGCCCAACACCCACTGAGGTGGGTGGCGAAGGCGGCAGCAGCTTGCTCGTTCCCAACAATGGTGGTTGGCTTCAGATCCTCAAGGTTGAACGATAGCAGTGGCGAATTGCAACAGTTGAGTGGGTTGGTGGATGGCGAAGGGAATCAGACGTCATGATGGCGAAGCAGCGGCGCCATCGGCCAGCTGTAGTGAAACTGGACGAGGCTGGTGGCTTGGGATCTCAACCGGAGTGGCGGCGGCCGGTAGTTCTTGAGGTGGCAGAATTAAGAAAGAGAGAGAGAGAAGAGCAGCGGACCCTCAGTGGTCGCTGTCGCGATTTGCCGATCGAAATACATGGTGGCAACGCCGAAGTTGGAGGAGGAGAGTGAAGGAGGCGGCGGCTGAAGAAGCTCTCACATGGTGGTGGCGGCTGGGGAAAATGGGAGGCATAAGGTGGGTTGCGGCTGATGTAAAAGAATTAGGTTTAGGGTTACCGGTGATGCTTTGGGTTATATACACGGCTTATGAAACCTTGCCCCATAATGACAAGTTTAGCCCCTCTCTTCCTCATTTCTTTCAAACTAAATCCATATTTTACACTTCTAACCATGCCTCCTGAAACCCTTTACAAATCAAGTCCAAAATGTTACCAATCAACCCCTCCTCTACAAAATCTTCTCATCTTAGGTCCAGAACTTACTCTTTAGTCCCTACTTCCATAAATCCTTAGAAATTAAGTCCCCAAAATTATACTTTAATCCCTGGAGATTCAATTCTTGTCATTTGGCTTCCTGAAACTAACACCCCACTAATTATTATTACATTTTGGGCTCAAATAATATAAAATAATAATAATAATTACTTCCCGGGGTTCCTGATTTATTATTTAATTACTCTATTTAAAACGGGATGTTACAACTCTCCCCCACTTAAATTTGATTTCGTCCTCGAAATCGTTTCTTATCATTCCTTACACGCCAAACAAGTTGAACTACTTGACTACAACCCCGAGCAGGACTCTAGCCTCTCCAAGGAAACCATATCCAACCCTCGTAGGGTTCTAAAATCAGAAAAGTAAATAAATCTCTTACCATATGATCACATTTACACAATCCGAAATCTGGAGTCTCGGAATGGTCTGGCTCGCTGACAGACTGCCCACACTGGATCATTGTTGTTGTATTTATGGCCCTTATCTCCCAACTGGCTACCCAACTGCTACAAACCTGGGGTTCCCGCCCAAAAATAAAATCACAAATCCCACACTGCTACCTTTAATCCTCTTCTTGACAAGAGATCAGGTACTCCTTCAAGAGAAATTCATCTTGATCACCAATTCCTATAATAACCGGCTCATAAGCCCGAACACTCATACCTGGTCCAATCAGCCTCGGTCTGGAATACCAGGCATGCCTACGACGGGTCCAGTCATCCTCGAGATAGAATACCCTCGTATCTTGTGCATGTTTGGCCCAATCAACCCTCAGGTTGGAATACCAACACGCCATGTCCAATCAATCATAGGGTCCGGTCATCCTCGGGATGGAATACCCTAGATCAGAATACCACTATGTACGAAACTCGGTTCTAAACTCATAACTTGAAGTTCAAGAACCTACCCTTGTATTTCTCACAAAATCTTCTGATTCCTCCTGGCCGATTACAGCTCGCCCGGATCTCAATAACATGTCTATTCCGAAAGCGCTCAAACATAAGAAATAGACTACTAAGATCGCTAGGCCCACAACCTATGACTGGAATACCCCTACAAGGCCCTCAGCATAGGTCTGGATTGCCTCTGAGCCCACAGCATGAGTCTGGTATGCCCTACCTGGCCCTAAGCTCATGACTGGAATGCTCCTGATAAACTATCAACCTTATCCAAAAGAAAGGCCCAACCAACGTTCTTCACAACACCAACCTGTGCTACCATGTTGAAATCCCACTATGCACGATCCACCTATAGAACAAGTTGCTTATCCAAGCAAAATCCTGCAACCCTTGGTCGCACTTGACCCCATCATAGAATGATAGACGAACCTTAGATCCAACTTGCAGACTATAACCCAGACCTGATCACACGTACATAGAACCAACTCTAATGCCACCTTAAATATCCACCGATACACACGAAGAATCACTACCATGCGCACAATTGAGAATCCCTATCTCCATACTTACTCGCCATACTGCCCATACTCGATCGAGACTGATCCGATACTTCCAACACCAAAACGAATCTAAGAAAAGTTCCACAATTGTTCTTAAGGTTACCGAAATCCGAGTCTGATATGAATCAAAAGTGTATTCCACTATTGAGGGGAAACATAGCACACTGCACAAGGAAATTGGTATCGTATTCCTAGCTTCTGAACTGTCTTCTCTTGAATTCCTTCATAGAATTTCCCGCTTCCGGGGAGGTTCACTGATTAACGCTTGCCCGACCCTTTTTAAGATCGCAATCTGAACAGCAACAGACAAAACTTTCAATAGCTGACGTTCATCTTGAGAATTCCTAATTCTGCTATCAAGTACCGAGATGACGTGATTCACCCGTTGGGGAGTTTTACCAAACTCTCAACTCACACAACCTCAAACCAAACAGCCACTTGGGTTGTCTTCCTCTCTGACAATGATGTGAAACTTATTCCATTTTCAAAACCGCTCCTGTTTCTGAATCTCAGGACAATTCTCCCCCACTTAGAATACTAACCACACCCACTAGTGTGAAATCCGACATAATCAGGCCGACAATCCCTGATGCTTGAATGACCCCACACCCAAATCTTGAAGTTCAAGGATAGATGCTCTACTAATACTTCAACAACAAGCTATTTCCCTTGGCGCTCTCATACGCCAACCAATAACGATTTCTATCACCATTGAATTCTGACAATGTCGAATAACCATCCTATGGGACCCTGTCCGTAGACCTCCCACATTATACCCTTCTTCCTAAAGTTTTCCAACAAATCTCCTGCCCTCTGCTCTAGAGTTAACATCATTTAGGGTCTCGCGCCCTGGCTCACTCACCAGCTCGATCATCCACAACTAAACTGCAGTAGCTGAAGCAACCTCTGCCCTATACCGAGTTACAAACTACTCCCAAGACAGTCTCTAATTCCAAGAGTGTAATAGATTGTACAATTAACCTTATCGCCCGATTCAAGAGATCCAATGCGAACCGGACCTCACAATCTACTTACGCCACATCGCCCCACCTACGCTCACCAGCGATGAGATACTGTCGCCAACCCATGCAACTAAACTGACCTCGAGCTGGAGTAAAACTTGATCCTAGGGTCACAAGCCTGCTCACTCCTCGGAGCTTGAAAAACTGTAAGGATATAATCCCTGCCCTAGAAAACGACATTCTAATCCATCTATTATCCATTCTACTTCCAGCTACAACCTCTAACTGATCATAATCATCACTCCCTTCCGAAGTCCTTGCGACTCGAATCCCGGCCTCGGGAAACCCCCGAAACCTCAAATATATAAACTTCTGTGCTGGACTCTCCCGCTCAACCCGCAGAATGTAACTAGTACGGAAAACCTCCCTGATCCCAAGTGACTGCAGCTCTCTGCTCATTAGAATATGTCCAACAACAAGTCCACACCAATCCTTCACCCCGGACCTTAGCAGGTTCAGAGCGCTCCTGACCTTCTGGTCAGTAGAACATGAACATGTGAAGCAACATCCCTCCACGTCAGATGGCCACCTCATGGCTATAACCGGGTCCTGAACCCTATCAATAGTCGGGGCTTCGCATCATCGAAGTCTCGATACTGGAAAGCCCGACTGGCTCCTCTCCCTGCCATTGTTACAACTGCTATAGCTGCCACGACAATCGTCTCGACACTAGCTGTATAGCGCTCGTCGAAATACTCGACCATAACGGTCTTGATAGACCCAAACATCTCCGAAAACTGTCCCTGAAAAATCTCGATCACCTCCTCCCGGATGATCTCACTGACATGATCCTCTGACAACACTGGCCTATGCTAACTGCCAACTCTCAATCCTGACCCGGATCCGTCTCAAGACATATCGTAATCACCATTCTGGTAATTCACCAGAAAGATCTCTGATAATCCATATAATGACAGGGGACCAACTCCCTACCCAAACCTAGGGGTTGTGACTTCCTTGATACGCGTATGGGTCCTGTGCTTTCAGTAGTACGGGCCCATACTACCTTCCACACCTACCCATATTTGTCTCGAGTATCACCACAACACCCTAACCGTATACATAACCTGTCAAGCGCTTAATCCTCACTCCCAGAGGAAGGCTAAATATCTCATAACTGGCCTCCCGGCCTCACACAACCCACCCATCCATGAAACTTCCACCAACCCTGCAACACTAGTGTATGCTAGGCATACATAATGCTGGACCCTATAAACTTTCGAATATCCAACCCTACCCTAAGCTCCCAATCAAACAAGAACAGAACCTAAGGCGAAATCAAACATTCTCAGGCTATAAGATCTTAATTATGTATAACCGTGATACATACACTAAGCAACTACAGTAATGATGTCAATCTCATATAAAGGAAACCCTAGGCTAGCAGGCATCATGTAATCAGGCAATTCTATCATGCAATTCCTGATTATCCCTAGCCTAGTACTAACATGTTGTTCTAACATATCACATAATCAAATAACTTGTATGGTATTTTGGGGTCTACTTACTGGCTCAGGCTGATCGTACACCCTGCATCCTCCTTTACTTATTTTGAAACCATTTAGAAACCATTTTGAAAATCTTTACTTGATTTGAGACTGGATTCACACGAATGTTCCTCCAATTCACTCAAACCAAGGCTCTGATACCAACTTGTAACACCCGTAAAATTCAAGCCAATTTAAAACTTTTTAAACAATTCAAAACCCATTAGTCATTACAAAATGTTTTCAAAATAGTTTAATATCAGAGTATCCCAGAATCAAAGTCATAAAAAGTAAGGAGCTCTACGATCACGCCTTTTCCTTGCCACAATCCCCTGATGTACCTGAAACAATAAACTGAAACTGAAAGCCCGAAAGCTTAGTGAGTTACCCCCAAAATACCGATACACATACAGTCCACAAAACGATATCAGCAATATCATAACATAACAAACTGAACAACATGTAACGGGTCCACAGCTTTACAGACTGGATTACCCTTGTGCCCACAGTGTGAGTCTGGATTGCCTACCGGGCCCACAACTCACATCTGGATTGCCACCAAGCCCACAATATGAGTCTCCCTTAGCCCGTAACTGGAATGCTCCCGAGCCCACAGTACGAGTCTCCCTTAGCCCGTAACTTGAATGCTCCTAGGGTTTGTTGGCTACCGCACGGAGCAGTACAACCTCAACCCATCCCACATAACATATAACATATAACATAACTACTGAGCATGCAATAATCATATAACATCACAGGTAGTCCTACAGGTCTACCTAACTGGCATCATCACTAGTATGCAATACTAACTCATACTCAACATCTAACACTGCTAGGATAACATATCCAATGGGCCGGCCTTGGTGCCTTAGACCCCTTAGTATAGTGAGGATAACTCACCTGGCACTGCTGAAGTCCCGCTGATACCACTCCAGCTACTGGTTGACAGATTCCCGAACTGTCAACATCAAACAACACCCAATTAATAATTGGGTTACAAGCCCAAGGTCCAACTCACACTACAAAAGCCCAAAAGTCAATAATGGGCCAAAGCCCAACATATGGCCTAACTTTCCAAATTGGGCCCAAGTCCTTACATGGGCCTTATCCTAAAGCCCATCTAATTACTTTGGTCCGTTAACTTGTTCTTGGATGGCCCACCTATAGTCCAATCGCCAAAGCCCAATAGGAAGGCCCAATTTAAAGCCCGAGTGAGATGGGGGCTTTCACATGAAATGATGATTAGGGTTAAGTGTTTCTTACTTAACCCATTAAGGACTTAATCCATTAAGGACTTAATCCATTAAGTCCATTATTATCATAAGCTAGTTGCCAATGATTATTAATTATTATTTTAGGTTTAATAATTAATTCTCGTGTGTGTCCCAAACGATTCCCACGATTAGGGTTTTATGCCTTTAGGGTTTTCCCAAACCCTAACTAGGGTTTCCTAACCCAATACTAGCCCATTAGTCCATTGGTTGGGCTTTTAGATCACATTGGGCCTTATTGGCCCATTAGGGTTCCATTGGGCCCACTAGGGTTTCTTTGGGCCCATTAAGGTTTCATTGATCCCTCATTGTCCAGACATCCCCCAAACGGGGACCAAACACAAACAAAGCACACCGCCACCCGGCACGGCGGCCGGTGGCGGCAGGAGGCTGCAACCACCACCCTACGGTGGTGGTTTAGTCTGTTCTTTCATTATTCATATTTTTGTTACAATTTACAATAGTATCTAAATAACACACACATAAAATAATACACACAGCAAGACTCACAACCTCCATGGAGGTCCTTGAGGCGGCAGCCACCATGGCCGATGGCCATGGTGGTTTTTTCTTGACTTTTCTCCGGCAGCAGCAACCCGGGACACCCAAGCTTGCGAGACACGCTGAAACACACATACACACACACACCCATTACACGTACAAACGCCCCTATTGCTCGGAAAATAAGCCCAACACCTACTGAGGTGGGTGGCGAAGGCGGCAACAGCTTGCTTGTTCCCAATAATGGTGGTTGGCTTCGGATCCTCAAGGTTGAACGACGGTAGCGGCGAATTGCAACAGTTGAGTGGGTTGGTGGACGGCGAAGGGAATCAGACGTCATGATGGCGAAGCAGCGGCACCATCGGCCAGCTGTAGTGAAACTGGACGAGGCTGGTGGCTTGGGATCTCAACCGGAGTGGCGGCAGCCGGTAGTTCTTGAGGTAGCTGAATTAAGAAAGAGAGAGAGAAGAGCAGCGGACCCTCAGTGGTCGCTGTCGCGATTTGCCGATCGAAATACATGGTGGCAGCGCCGAAGTTGGAGGAGGAGAGTGAAGGCGGCGGTGGCTGAAGAAGCTCTCACATGGTGGTGGCGGCGGCTGGGGAAAATGGGAGGCATAAGGTGGGTTGCGGCTGATGTAAAAGAATTAGGTTTAGGGTTACAGGTGATGCTTTGGGTTATATACCCGACTTATGAAACCTTGCCCCATAATGACAAGTTTAGCCCCTCTCTTCCTCATTTCTTTCAAACTAAATCCATATTTTACACTTCTAACCATGCCTCCTGAAACCCTTTACAAATCAAGTCCAAAATGTTACCAATCAGCCCCTCCTCTACAAAATCTTCTCATCTTAGGTCCATAACTTACTCTTTAGTCCCTACTTCCATATATCCTTACAAATTAAGTCCCCACAATTATACTTTAATCCCTGGAGATTCAATTCTTGTCATTTGGCTTCCTGAAACCAACACCCCACTAATTATTATTACATTTTGGGCTCAAATAATATAAAATAATAATAATAATTACTTCCCGGGGTTTCTGATTTATTATTTAATTATTCTACTTAAAACGGGGTGTTACATTTATGACATGTAAATTTTTCTGTCATAAAGGCTCTATTTGTAAATTTTCTTGGTGAAATTGTTTATCTCAAATAGTCATAAATAATCACTAATAGTTTGCAAAAAGTCACTAATATGACATAAAGTTCCAATTTTTCAAAAGAATTATAGAAACAGTGTCAACATATCAAGATATATTTCAACAATTTTTTACTTCTAGACAAGAAGTCATGGATAAAGGGGGTATGTTGGACATACTCAAAAATTTGGGAGGCACCTTTTGTAAATAGAATATCCTTTATGTGGTGATTAAAATATACTCCTAACTTCATGAGGTTTGTAAAATCTCACGTGCCTGAAAAGTCATCTTGAAATAATATTATTTTAATACACTCATTTAACATACATATACATGCAATTATTCAAGAATTTAGAACAATTGTTGACTTGTACTCTCCCCCAAAAACAATAAAAACTTAGAAAAAGGTGGGGTATGAAGCTCACCTTGGTTTAGTTTGCTGGGTGATTTGAAGAGATGTAACGAGTTTCCAAGTTCCAACACTTGGAAGTTTCTTTGAACTTAGAAATATCCTAAGAATAATTTTTGTGTAAATATAATGAAGCCTTAGGAATATTGTGAAGAATCACTAGTCAAAGAAGATGAACACTTACAAAAATCTGGGAATCTTCCTTGAAGGGATGAAACTTGGAGCTTGAAGGAGTTGAGAGCACTCTTAGGAGTTTGCTGGAAATGAAAATGAGAAGTGGGGAAATTGAAGAAGAGGAGTTCACGTATTCTAAGTGGAGGGATAAGGAGTGACTTGACATTTGCTTGGAGGACTGGTGTACAAGGCTTAGTTCTCTTTGGATAATGCATGTTTTACTGAGATTTGCATGGGAAATGAGGGATTTGCATCACATCACAAAGTCAAACCTCCTTATCTACTTAGAATCCCTTTAAAATCTTGGGTATTATTTTATATAAATATGTTTAAAATAATAAATTTTGGCATAAAATAGGGGTTTAAAGGGTTTAAGATATGAAAATTACGAGTTTGGAGGAATTCCCGACGTCAAAATGCCTTAAAATGAAGAAAAAGTCCGAAATGGACAAAAATCTGGAGTGGTGTTCGGAGCCTGCGAGGGTCCGAAGTCAGTTCCAAACTTCCGGAGTCATTCACAAAGATCCGGAGTCAACAGGAGAGTTCCGGAGTGTTTTTCTCGGATTCCGAAGTCCATGCGAAGTCCGGAGCGAAGCCAGCAGTTCGGACCGGAGGGTTCCGAAGCGGGACTTGTTCTTCCGGATGAGGGGCTTATTCCGGAGTCACCCTTCCGGGCTTGCGAGATTGTCCGAAGCAACTAGGGCATTCCGGACTCCATCAGAAGTTTCGAAGTAGAGAGGGGTTCCAGACCAAGAGGGTCCTTTTGGGTTTTCTCCTTAGGTTTTGAGCTGTTTTCGACTGAGGAAGGTACATAGAGAGATTTGGGAGAGATTTCAAATACTTGGAGAGATTTGGGAGAGATTTCACATACTTGGAGAGATTTGGGAGAGATTTCACATACTTGGAGAGATTTAGGAGAGAGAAAGATACAGTGGGAGAGATTGAGAGAGACCTTGTCGGGGCCTTTATTAATGTTTTTCTTCGTAGTGCAAGATCCTTAGACTTAGTTACATTCTATTTCGAGTGTTATACACCCCCGAGGGCACGTAATAGTGTTTTATAGAGTTGTTATTTCCCTCAATATTTTTAGGATCTAAAATTTTTGAACATTTGAACTTTCAAGTGATGCTTCACATTAAGATTTAGAGTCATACATTAGTACACATAGGGTAAGCCCTAACATATAAGCACTAGTTGAGTTGATCAGTCGACCCATTGACCTTGACTTGACTTTGACTTGACCAGAAGTTTTCCGGTTGTCACACCAACTGACGCTCGCAGTCGATCACTGCTCCAAAACGGCTCAACCAGTCCATGCCCACGATGACACAAATATCACCCATCGCTATCGGCACCAGATCTATCAGGAACTCGACACCAAAAATCTCCAGTACACATCCTCAGAATACATCAGTAGCAAAAACCGCATGCTCTTCAGCTATGGAAACCCTCAGAGGTCGACTCAATGCCTCACGTCAGATACTGATGTGACGACTAAAAGCTAAAGACACGAAGGATCGACTCGCACTCGAGTCAAATAACACCAAAGCAGGTACATAACTCATAAGAAATGTACTAGTCACGACATCAGGTGCTGCGCGGACCTCCTCTGCTGTCAGCTGAAAAGCTCTCCCACGAGCCCTCGGAGCCTCGGCCTTCACCACCCGACTATCAATAGCACGTAAAGCAGCAGGAGTGGAACCCTGGGCTGATCCCTGAACAAGCTGAGGGCACTCGGCCTTCCGATGGTCGGTCTGATTGCAGTGAAGCAAACCGCAAATCCCTGGGGGCAGTCCTTCGCCATATGCCCCTCCTTGCCACATTTGTAGCAAATCCCCGCCCGACAAGATCCTTCATGACTCTTGCCGCACTTGCCACAAGTGAGGCCTTTCTGGCCTCCTGATCTTGAATCAGCGGGTTTACCCCGCTTCGCTGCAGGTTGCGACTGTGTCGGCCTCCGGTCTCTCCCCTGAGACTCCGCCTCTTCCCTGGCCTGAGTCTCCAACTCGATCTCCCTCCTCCTGGCATTTTCCTGAAGCTCGGCAAACGTACGATAAGACGAGTTCGCCACGAACTCTCGAATATCCCTCCTCAGAATGCTCAAATACCGGCTCATGCATGCCTGCTCAGAATACACGTGCTCAGGGCAGAACAACGCCCTCTCGTGAAACATCCTCGTAATCTCCGTAACTGACTCTGTCTTCTGCTTCAGAGACAGAAACTCCTAGGCCAATCGTTCCCTCTCCACCGGGGGAACATACTCATCTCGGAGCATCAGCGTAAACCTCTCCCATGACACTGCAGTATGATCTGCAGGAGTAAAACTGGCTGTCACAAATTTCCACCAGTCCTTAGCTCTGAAGCGAAGCTGGTTCAGCGCGAAACGAACCCTCAAATGCTCTAGGCATGAACAAGTGTAAAAACATCCCTCAATATCATAGATATACCTCATAGCATCAATCAGATCCTATTTCCCATCAAACTCTGGTGGCTTTGTGTTGCTGAACTCCCGAAACAGCAACGAGTCACCTCCCTGTGGGCTGGCAGCAGCGACAGCTGTGGTGGCTGCATCAGCAGCCGCCTCAGAAACAGCAACGTATCGCTCATCAAACGTCTCAATCAGCGTGGTCTTAATAGACCCAAACATCTCAGGAATCGCCTCTCGAATGGCTGTGGCCACCCCCTCGTGAATCATCCTGCGAATCGCATCATCACTAGTCCCACTGCTCTCGGGGTTGTGGCGTGTACCCACCATGATGTCTCTGAAACACAAAATCATCAGAGACTCTCTCGAGTATACTCACACTCGAATTCCCGTCCCTACATGCTCCTCAGTACCCTAAGGATTCTTACTTGGATTGCATACAGATCCGGTGCTTTCAGTAGTACGGGCACAATACTACCTTCCACACCTGACATGTAGTCATCCCAAGTCCTCCTCCTAGGATTATAATTCACAAGTACTCTATCTCTCACAATATCAGACTACTCTCTCATTAGGCTACTCGTATGCTCATATAGGTATCTCTCCTAGATTAGCCCTCGACTCAGAACTCAGCACATCCTCAGGGAAAGGCATCACAAATCAGGCAACTCTAGCCCTAGAATATGAAATACCTAGCCTATTCTCTAGCATGCATTTCTAATATCTCATAAATATTTCATAAAGTAAACAACTAAGGGTATTTTGGGAAATCACCGTTCGGGCTCTAGCTGATTGTACACACTGCTCCAACTCGTTTCCTCTTAAAACTCTTTCTCATTTTAGAAAAATCATTTCTTTTGAAAAATTTTCTCAAATCATCAGTTTGAGTCCAGACACTTCCGAAGGTGCATCCGAATCCCTCAAACCAAGGCTCTGATACCAACTTGTAACATCATAAATTTTCAAACAAAAATTTGTTGGGTTTTGAGCATTCTAACACTTCCTAAGTGTACATGCAACCCTATTAAACCTTGGATCTATGTTTGTCTAAGATACATGCAAAATATTATTTTCCAAGGTTTATAACCTATCTAGCATGGCATGGGGTACTTTTAACCATAAAAGAACTAGATGAATTACATACCTTTTGTTGATTGTTGATTCCTTGGAGTTTGAGAGCCAAGCACCAATAATGTGAATGCCTCAAATGGAAATCACAAATCACCACAAACTTGGAAAATATATGAGAGAGTATACTAACTCTTGATATTGGCTACCACACTTACACACACATTATTGTCTTTTTCATGCAACATAAGCTTGTTTATATAGTGTTCATGGTTAGGGTGAAACCCTAATAACCCATGTCTTTTCCTCTTCCAAGGATCCATGGGTAAAAGCTCCATGGATCATCCATGGACTTCCATATAAGCTTAGCCCATTCCCAAATGAGTGTTAGCCCACACCATATAAATATAATAGCCCATGATTTAATTAGTCTTCCTTTTAATCACTAAATTAATTCATAATTAATTCAAGATTAAAACTAATTAAGTAACATGACTTTATATTAATATATTATAACTTATAATATATTAATAAATCGTAAGTATACAACTCTCATAAAATTATCCATAACTAGTTTGGGTGAAGTGCAACCCAAATGGACCATGCCGGGTCGGGTCAAGTATATACCAAATAAGTTATGGACTTAGACATCTTATCCAACAGACTCCCACTTGGATAAGTCTAATAACTGTATTTGCCTATATTACTTCAGGAACCAACCGACAATCGAAGCTCTCGAAAACTCTTGTGAACTATGAAGCACCATTTTAGATAAGTGATCATATAATCCTCTGCTCTCATGATATCAGCCGGACAAATACATGGAACAATGTCTTACTTATTGTCTAGCAGTTGTTTCTCGATTTCCGATTTGTTTGACAAAGAACTTAACTGAACACGTCAATTTAGTTCTGACCGGGCCCGGTACATGGGTCAACACAAAATCATCGAGGGGCCCAGATATCGCTTCTATTTCTAGAAGGAACAGATAAACTTCGACTCATATGCTTGTTCTACTACTTATTGAATTGCACACAAAGGCACGTTTTATAACATCAAGTTACTGATGCGTTTACGTGCAATCAATGCACAACCAACTCATAGGTAACAACTCATATCTCTAGGTTTGAAGACTTATATGATATTACCGTCTCACGATCACTCGAGATAAATTCCATGAAGTGATACAAGTGAGCGTGGGTTTATTCCAATACTCATAACTTATGAGTACTCATGAATGTTGTAGCAACCATTGCTATGGCTAAACACCTTTAGTCATCTACAATCCCAATTCATGACAGTCTTGATTCATACCTACTTCCGACATATGACCGACTGTGGAGAGTTTGAATAAATTAATTATTCTGGAAGTCAAAACATGCAAAACTGAAACAATAGTAAATAATTGACAATGATAGCAACACTTTACTCATAAATAAATCACAAATTTTATTCATCATCAAACGTCGATTACATTTTACAAGTTTCAGAAAAGGCTATCTAATCTGTAAAACTAATATCGTCCCTCAGCCCGATGCGCCTCGCATGCTGCAAATGCTTCACCCTCGTCAGTCCCTTCGTAAGGGGATCCGCAGGGTTCTCATCTGACGATACCCTCTTTGCCACGAGGAGTCCCTCTTCTATCTTGTGTCTTATGAAGTGATATTTTCTATCAATGTGTCGGGATCTGCCATGATCTCTTGGTTCCTTGGCTAAGGCAACCGCACTATTGCTGTCACAGAAAATCTCCATAGGCTCCTTAATAGCTGGTACAACTCCAAGGTCTCCGATGAAGTTCCTCAGCCATATCGCCTCCTTTGCCGCTTCACTCGCTGCTATGTACTTTGATTCACAAGTCGAATCAGCTACAGTCTCCTGTTTGGAACTCTTCCAAGTGATTGCCCCTCCATTTAAGGTAAAGACCCAGCCCGACTGAGAGCGGAAGTTATCCCTATCAGTCTGAAAGCTAGCATCACTATACCCTACTACTCTCAAGTCATCACTCCCACCAAGGGTAAGGATCCAATCCTTAGTCCTCCGCAGGTACTTGAGAATATTCTTTACCGCAGTCCAATGAGCCTTGCCAGGGTTCCCCTGATATCTGCTGACCATGCTCAAAGCGAAGGCCACATCAGGACGGGTACAAGTCATAGCATACATGATCGAACCAACAGCGGAAGCATAAGGTAATCGACTCATCTCAGCTATCTCATCTTCTGTACTCGGGCTCTGAGCCTTGCTCAGTTTGGCATTGCTTTGGATCGGTAATTCTCCTTTCTTGGAATTCTGCATGTTGAACCTTTTCAACACCTTATCCAAGTAGATACTCTGACTAAGTCCAATTAGTCTTTTACTCCTTTCTCTTAATATCCTTATCCCTAGGATATAGGTAGCTTCTCCAAGGTCCTTCATAGCAAAGCACTTCCCAAGCCAGGACTTAACCTCCTGCAAGGTTGGGATGTCATTTCCTATGAGTAGTATGTCATCCACATACAGTACCAAAAAGCCAACTATACTCCCACTAGCTCTGACATACACGCAGGACTCATCTTCACTTCTAGAGAAACCAAACTCTTTGACCTCCTCATCGAAACAAAAATTCCAACTTCGAGATGCTTGTTTCAATCCATAAATGGATTTCTCAAGCTTGCACACTCTATTGGGGTACTCTGCACTGACAAAACCTTCTGGCTGATTCATGTAAACATCCTCAGCCAACTTTCCGTTAAGGAAAGCGGTTTTGACATCCATTTGCCATATTTCATAATCATGAAATGCAGCAATGGCTAGCATAACCCTAATAGACTTAATCTTTGCTACTGGTGAAAAGGTTTCATCATAATCAATACCCTGAGTCTGAGTAAACCCCTTCGCAACCAATCGAGCCTTATAAGTGTGCACCTTCCCATCCATGTCGGTCTTCTTCTTGAAGATCCATTTGCACCCGACTGTCTTACGGCCTGGTACATTGTCAACCAAGTTCCAAACTTGATTGTCATACATGGACTGTATCTCGCTGTCCATAGCCTCCTTCCATTTAGCAGACTCTGGGCCTGCCATGGCTTCCTTAACACTGTTAGGTTCATCTAGATTTACCAGTGTACTGTCACTGATAAATGTATCACCTTCCGTAGTAATATGAAATCCATAATAAAACTAAGGTGTGTTTCTAACCCTTGTGGAACGCCTCGGAAGTATAGACTCGTCAGCTGGATCAACATGAATTTCCTCCTCAAGTTGATTGCTAGTGTCTGAGGTTCCTTCACCAATTGAGTCTTGAATTTCTTCAAGGTCAATTTGCCTCCCACTGTCTCCTTGGTTTATAAATTCTCTCTCTCGAAAGACCCCTCTCCTAGCCACAAAGACCACATTCTCACTGGGTCTGTAGAAGAGGTAACCAAAGGATTTTTGTGGGTAGCCGATGAAAATACACCTTTCACTTCGAGGTTCGAGCTTGTCATGAGTTTCGCGCCTCACGAAAGCCTCGCAACCCCAAATCTTGATATGGTCTAGATTGGGAACTTTCCCAGTCCACATTTCATGAGGTGTTTTGGCAACCTTCTTTGTAGGGACTAGATTAAGGATGTGGGCGGCAGTCTCTAAGGCATACCCCTAAAAAGAGATTGGTAGCGAAGCTCGACTCATCATAGAGCGAACCATGTCCAACAAAGTTCGATTGCGCCTCTCAGCTACACCATTCAGCTGTGGTGTCCTGGGAGGTGTCAATTGTGAGACAATCCCACACTCCTTAAGATAGTCGAGGAACTCAGTACTAAGATACTCACCACCTCGATCGGATCGAAGCATCTTAATGCTCCTGCCCAATTGATTTTCTACTTCCTGTTTAAACTCTTTAAACCTTTCAAAAGTTTCTGACTTATGTTTGATTAAGTAGACATAACCATATCTACTAAAATCATCAATAAAAGTCACATAATAGCGATTAGCATCCCTTGTGGCGGCTTTGAATGGTCCACATACATCAGTATGTATAAGGTCCAACAAACCCTCACCCCTTGCACAAGTACCAGTGAAGGGTGATTTTGTCATTTTTCCAAGTAGACAAGACTCACAACTATTATCCGACTTGAGGTCGAACGACTCCAAGACTCCATCCTTTTGGAGCTGGCCTATGCGTTTCTTGCTTACATGTCCAAGACGACAATGCCACAAAGATGCTTTATCCAAGCTAGTAGAAGAATCAATACATAATACATTATTTCCTAAATTATCTACAACCGATACAGCTTCATACACACCATCACAAGGTAATGCTTTAAAATAAAGAACATTATTAAAGAAAGCATTAATACTACCAACTTCATTATCAAAAGAAAAGGTAAAACCTTTTTTGTACAAAGCATGAAAGGAAATAATATTCCTCGCCATTTCAGACGAGTACACACATTTATTCAAATCTAACTTTAACCCACTATCTAGCATCAAAGTATAAACTCCAATCTTGGTAACAAGTGCAACCTTCTTGTTCCCCATGATTAAGTTTATCTTTCCGTGCTCGACATCCTCACTTCTTCTTAGGCCCTGCAAGTCACAACAGATGTGAATACCACAACCTGTATCAAGAACCCAAGAATTAGAATATGGTGAGTTATTAGACAATATAGTGTAAATACCTGCATGGGATGGTTTCACTTTCCCATCCTTGACATCCTGCAAGTACTTTGGGCAGTTTCGCTTCCAGTGCCCCTTATTTTGACAGTAGAAGCATTCAGCATCCTTAGGGATGGCAGAAGGAGTGATAGAACCACCTTTGGTTCCAGATGAGGAACCTTCAAGGGACTTTCCCTTGGTACCCTTCGAAGGGTGCTTCCTCTTCTTCCCTTTGCCTTGCCCGATAGCCAAAACAGGGGTAGTAGTAGGAGTAGGAGTAGCAACCGACTTACTCTTAAGACCACTTTCGGCAGTCTTCAGAAGTCCTTGAAGCTTACTGAGTGTGACTTCCTCCTTGTTCATGTGGTATGTCATACGAAATTGATCATAACACGATGGCAAGGAGTGCAAAATGATATCAATTGCCAACTCCTCAGGGAAGTTCACATTCAGTTTCATTAGACGGTCCACATACCTTTGCATTTTCTACATGTGGCTCGTGATTGGTTCGATATCCTTCATACGGGTAGTGATCATGGAGGAGATTATTTCATACCGCTCTTGACGAGCACTCTGATGGTACCTTTCCATCAGATCCTGATGCATCTCAAAAGGGTAATAGTCCTCATAGGACTTTTGGAGTTCAGCTGTCATGGTGGCCATCATGATGCATGCCACCTTGGTGGCATCTCTTTCATGTGCCTGATACTTAGCGACCTCCTCAGGAGTAGCAGTGGACTCATCAAGCTCCTTTAGCTCCTTATCGAGGACATATTCCTTGTCCTCGTAATGAGTAACCATCCTGATATTCCGGATCCAATCCATGAAGTTGGAACCATCAAAGATGACCCTCCCACAAAGGTTCATGAGGGAAAAGGAGCCAGTAGGGTTAGAGCCCGAAGCTTTGTTGTTGGAAGACATCTGAAAAGAAGAAAACAAGTTTAGATTAGATATATCGAATCCTTAATAATACACCCAAATGTAATATTAAGGCTAGGATCCAACACAATATATTATAACTTAGAAGAGGGATGCCGTAATCTAAGCTATAATATATTTGAAGGTAGGTAAATGACGATTCACCAATTTCCACCATGAAAACGAAATGAATTATTAGGTTTAATTGGTTTTTGAAATTCCTAGATTCTTTTGAGATTCATTGAACTTTTCAATGGCATGTTTCAATCTCGATTGTGCCCTTCAAGTTTTGTGACTGGGATGCCGAGGATCACAAAACAAGGTGTGAATAACCATGCAAATTCACTTGGTACCCTTAATATTATCACCTAATCAATCTGCCGGTTAACCACACACGCTCCACCGATCTATGATAAACATTAAGTCACCCTTCGTGATCCTTACTAGTCCAAGTTAGTGTGCCGGTTAACCACACACGCTCCACCAACGACTTGGTAAGGTACAAAGTGTGAATTTCATGGGTTAGCACCATATTCACATTTTCCTAAAGTAACTAAGATTGGGAATTTATAAAAGGTTTAGTTACTTTATAATATTCATCATACTTTTAATGAGAATTTATAAGTCCTTGTCCTACCCGTTCGGCTAACGACCCTCCACCAGTCAAGCAAGCGGTGGGTGAGAGTGGACACCCATTAAGTTGTCATTTTATAGGCAACAACCTTATACCCACTTTATAGACTGGCTTCGTGAATGAGGCGTACTAGCGGTAAGACGACTTTGATCTTATACATATATATAATAATTAACCATTAATGTTATAAATAGTATAAGGGTTGAATTTTAACTTTTAAAACTCTAAGGGTTTGGAATTAAAGTATATTAAAGTGTGTGTAACTTTACAAATTCCAAAACTTGAGGACAAGTTTTGAAACTATTCAAAACCTTTCATTTCATAACTTATGAATTAAAGGTTCATAAAAATGAAAACTCTTCATTTCCATGTAACTTATGTGTTTTAAGTGTGTGTTAAAAAGAAGTGACCTTTGGATATCCATAACTTGAGGACAAATTATGGACTCCATTAAAACACATAAATGATCAAGAATTAATCCTAAACAATTCAACAAATAATTCCTATCATCTTCTAAATTCATAAGAACATGAACATGATCATCAAAGTTTCAAGAATTATATGAACACATACAAAGCATGAAATTTTGACATAAGCTATTGTAAATGGATTAGAACTACCATTACACCAACTAAAACAAGTTTTAAAACACCAAAACAGTTTAGGGTAATGTTTCTAGTCCATTTCCAGTAGCAAAAGTCGAAAATCTGCATTCTGAGGCTCCTACTCGCCGAGTGCACGAACCTACTCGCCGAGTAGGATGAGTTTACACATGAACTCGGCGAGTCCCCCCATGGACTCGGCGAGTTCATCAGTCAGACAGCAAAAAATCGACTTTTTATCACTATTTTGCATCAAGTATCAAACAAACAAGCCTAGGCTCTGATACCACTGTTGGGTTTTGAGCATTCTAACACTTCCTAAGTGTACATGCAACCCTATTAAACCTTGGATCTATGTTTGTCTAAGATACATGCAAAATATTATTTTCCAAGGTTTATAACCTATCTAGCATGGCATGGGGTACTTTTAACCATAAAAGAACTAGATGAATTACATACCTTTTGTTGATTGTTGATTCCTTGGAGTTTGAGAGCCAAGCACCAATAATGTGAATGCCTCAAATGGAAATCACAAATCACCACAAACTTGGAAAATATATGAGAGAGTATACTAACTCTTGATATTGGCCACCACACTTACACACACATTAGTGTCTTTTTCATGCAACATAAGCTTGTTTATATAGTGTTCATGGTTAGGGTGAAACCCTAATAACCCATGTCTTTTCCTCTTCCAAGGATCCATGGGTAAAAGCTCCATGGATCATCCATGGACTTCCATATAAGCTTAGCCCATTCCCAAATGAGTGTTAGCCCACACCATATAAATATAATAGCCCATGATTTAATTAGTCTTCCTTTTAATCCCTAAATTAATTCATAATTAATTCAAGATTAAAACTAATTAAGTAACATGACTTTATATTAATATATTATAACTTATAATATATTAATAAATCGTAAGTATACAACTCTCATAAAATTATCCATAACTAGTTTGGGTGAAGTGCAACCCAAATGGACCATGCCGGGTCGGGTCAAGTATATACCAAATAAGTTATGGACTTAGACATCTTATCCAACAAAATTTTCATTCAAAACCCAATTATCTCATTTCAAAATCACGAAATTCCACAAACATCAAGTTATCAAAACACATGTCTCAAAACTGTTTATAACACTAATCCAGGATCCTCCAAAAACATATCTCCAACTCGGGTGTGTGTGCAATCAAGTCGGTGCCTTCCCGTGATCCTGAGAGGTACCTGAAACACATAGCACATAACACGGTAAGCACGAAGCTTAGTGAGTTCCCCAAAATACCATACATATCTCACTAGCCTCTCATGGCTATGCTCAAATAAGACCCTCTGGTCAATGTGTCTCAGTGGGACCCTCCGGTCCCACAACTCGGGTGGACCCTCCGGTCCTAACTCAGTAAAGCTCAGAATAATACACAACATAAATCACAAAGACATAATGCAGGATATCACAATACTCAATCATAGCATACAAGACCCTCCGGTCACACAAATTACCACTCAAGGTATGTATAGTGAGAAGACTCACCTCGTAAGCAAGCACGTAATATCCTCATACACGAATCACGAACTAGCCTCCGCCTATCACATAGGATAATTAACCCTAGTTAACACTCTATTCACAACTCTAATAAACCAAGGGTTATTCTCTCTCTCTAACTCTTGGAATGGGTAAAAGACCATTTTACCCCTCCATTGTCCCCATAATCCCCGTCTTGACCAAACCCTACAGTCAACAAAAGTCAACACTCAAGTCAACATTCCATGTTGACCCGACTCTTCGAGTGCATCTATGTGACTCGTCGAGTCCCCTTGTTTCTTCTGAAATATCGTGACAATCCAATTTAACTCGTCGAGTGGTCTTGTCAACTCGCCGAGTTACCCATGCCCAGACTCATCGGGGAAAACCCTAGCCGACTCGCCGAGTCAGCTCTTTGACTCGTCGAGTCCCTTAAGTCAGTTTCTCATTCAGACGTTTTTAAGGGAGAAAGCAACCCCAAACTCTAGATATGACCTCCCTAGGCCCGATTATCACGTAAAGCCACAAGATTTACGTCCATGCATGTCACTTAGGGCTTGAAATGCCAAAAACATGATCCATTAAGGGTTTTTCACTCAAAATCTCTATTATTGCTGAATAATGCAGGGACCTTTGGACTCTAGGGACCTCACAAGGTCCAGATCTGAAGTCCAAAACTCTAGATGAACTCAATACACTCAAAGTCCCAATATTAGATGGAAAAAACCCTAAACCCCATAAACATGAGATCTAACCAACATAATGATAAAGGTGTGGACTTTTTACCTTTCATAGAAGCTCTGGACGAAATAGCAACGGATCTAACAGCCCCTTCTTGTTCCTTGCTTGAAATCCTTCCCTTCTCTTCAAAAGATGCACCAAAACACTCAAGGATTAGCTCACACACTCTCTTTTAGCTCAAAGGTCGATTAGGGTTTCACACAGTGGAGTTGGGTAACTGGTGAGACGGAAATGAGGACATAAGTTTCCTTAAATAGGCCCCAAACCCGGGGATTTAGGGTTTCATCTCTCAACGCCTACTCGGCGAGTCAGCTCTCTGACTCGTCGAGTCGATCATTAAACCCACGTGGTCTAATCGGACTCTACTCGATGAGTTAGGCTCACAACTCGTCGAGTCACACATCAAGTCTAAATAATAAATAAATAAATAAGGAAATACCTGGGAGTCAGGATGTTACAATAACTGGGTAAAAAAGTCAACGGTTAAAGTCAACTGTCCAATGTTGACTTCAGAGGGCCGCCACCTTGTAACCTCTTATTGGCCACGTCTAGAACTAGCACTTTGACCAAAAGTCAACCTGGGTCAAAAAGCCAACGATTAAAGTCATGTAACATCCATAAAATTCATGAAAAATTTAAACTTTTTAAAACAAAACCACAATCATCATTGTTTACAGAATAGTTTTTAAAACAAGTTTATTATCAGAGTTTTTCCAAAATCATACAACAAAACACGAGGAGGTGCACGATCACACCTTTGCCTTCCCGCGATCATTTGAGGTACCTGAAACATAACCCAAAACTATAAGCCCAAAGCTTAGTGAGTTCCCCCAAAATACCAACACATCACATAACCATAATAATAACAACAAACAACATGCATACAAAGAAGGACCGACTTGTAACGCCCGTGTTTCTAGGCTAGGCATTAATATTGACGTAGTAGTCTAGGTTAACCTTTGTAACTCATTTTGAAGAAATGAAAAGGAATTATGTGAATATTATGTGAATTATGTGTTTTATGCTTAATTATTAGGGTTTAATTAATTAAGAATAAAAATGAGCGTCAAAAATAATCTTTACTATATTATTTAACATATTGCCTCTTTTTTGAAAATTAAGAGGTACAATAGGTATTACCTAATGTACAACAATATTAAGCTTAATCACATCGTATACGTATTACACGGTATTATCTTATCTCCGATGTTACCTTAATCTCCTCTAGAGACAACAGCCGCCATCTAACCACTACTCACTGCCACCACATGGCTACAACCTCCTAAAGACGTCGCCTCCATTTCTTCACGTTCTTGACTAGGGATGCTCCAGATTCGAATCGACTAGGGCTGTTGCTTCTCTAGGTTTAGGACTTCCATGATTTCTGTATAATTTCCCCAATTTCTGTTAATCTCTACTCCGATTGAGCCCCACTGTATTTGCATCGAGAAAATGGCGTCGATGAGTTTGTTCCAAAACCCTTGAACCGATTTCCTTCCAAAACCCTTCAAATTAGTGATTTGAAACTTTATTAGTGAAGTTTTGAAGCACAAGAGTTCGATCCCGGCCTTGTCCAGACGATTCTTTCTATAGATAGCCGATGACGATAGAAGTCTGCAACCTACCTGCGTGTGACTGCTTTGCAAGGTAAACATTGGAGTCGCACTTTTCCGTATCTCAGTTCACCCGACACTCACCACTCATGATTCAAGAATCAATCTTTATGTTTCTCTAAATTTTTACTGATATTCATGTTTGTTGGGTTTTGAGTACAGAGTTAACCATGCTTGCTGGTAGGGTTGCTCATCCAGTGTTGAAAGGCCCAAGTGTGTTATACATTATCAAACATGGTTAATTCTTAGCAAACCACAACGATCAGATACAAAATGTGCTGAGAAGCTTTCCCCTTCTCGATATTGGTCCCATAGGTACTTCTTCTGTTATGATTCTTTTAGTTTTAGAGTATTCTATATCCATCAAATATCAATACTTTATTGTCTTTCTGATTTGTGTTTAACTTTTTTAACAGAGGAAAATGTTGAGCTACCAACACAGTCATCAGACGTAACCTCTGTGACTTCAAATTCTCATCAAATAGAAAAACCAATTTTTTTTCTTGCAGATTTATATATGTGCTTCAGTTTTCTGCAGACATGAATTTTATCAGAAGCCAGAGGAGATTGTTGTGACCATATTTGCCAAGGGAATTGCAGCTAACTGTGTGTCTATCAATTATGGGGAGCAAATAGTATGCTATTCCAGTCTTATCCTTTGAGGAGATAACCCTTTTAGAGCAACAAATAGGTCTTCTTGTGATGGTGAAAACTGCAAAACAACAGAGTCAATAGTTCATCATAAGAAGAAAAAAGAAAAGAAAGAAAGGGATATTGCTTTTGTAATAGTAGAGACAAAGGAGGTTCTTTTTCACCCTTTACCAGAGAAAAACCTTACAAATAAGAAAAAAGTTTCTCAATTGCCAAACTTTGAGAACAATGTACAAGAACAAGATAATTATTATAAACATGCACAACCAATCCTTGATCCAGTATGGAGGTAAGGATCCTGATCATAATTTTATTTGCTTACTTGTGTTATTATTATTATTATGTGTTGTTTCTTATGTTTATCACTTCCTATTCTCCCAACAATGGATATGTGTAGCTTCAAAGTCCTAGGCACAGATAATGATGATTTATTTGAAGGATTTGTGGGGCATTTATCAAACAAAGCTTGTGGTAAAGTCTGTGAAGAATCAAATATGATGCCTTCATTGCTTAATCTTGAAATGCATCCCAACACTCTTCTTTGGCCAAATAGTTTCCATGAATGTGATCCATCTGATGATCATGCAGCCCTCTACTTTTTTCCAGGAGACCCCATGTAAGCTTCCTTATGATCTGTTTTACTTTAGGGTTAAATGAAAGAAATAGAAAATGCACTTATATTGATTTGTTTATTATAAAATCCTTCTTTCATTTATTACTATAAAAGCATTAGGGTTAAATGCAAGAATTAAGTTTTTTCAAAGTCTAATGCTTGAGTATGAAAAATAACCAAAGTACAATGCATTAATAGGAATAAGTTGAAAGTACAATGCTAAAATAAAAGGATATCAAATGTAGGATGCTATAATACAAATTAAATAAAATGATAGTAGATAGTTGTGTCTATCAATTATGGGGAGCAAATAGTAACTATCGATGTCCCTGGGGAAGATTCTTACATTTTCCAGCCTCACTTGTTTGGGAAGGTGATGCACACAAACTTTTTTTTATTTAAAACAGTCAAATCAACAGATTTATTTGACTGTTTGTTTCTTTTTTCTTAATTATAATACAACTAATATGCATATTTTTTTGTGATAATTGACAGGTAGTCCCTGCAAGGTGTAGATTTGAAGTTCTGTCAACCAAAGTTGAAATCCGGCTTGCAAAAGCTGAACCTATTCAGTGGACATCTCTTTAATATGGTAATAACATTTTGGTTTCACAAAGGAGCAATATCTCTTCAGGTACCTCACTTTCAATTGTATATATGATTAATCAAATACTTTTCTGAAGGATAAAATTGTTGTCTGGATAGATGATATTTCAAATATATATCCTTGAATCACAGAAAAGTTGGTTAAATTAATGGATAACTGAAGAAAAACAGGATGGTTCAATAATTCACTTAACTTTTGTGTTTTGTGTTTTGTGTTTTTGTGTTTTTAGGAAAAAGATGAAAAACTAGATGGAGATGCAGCTCTTAACAAGAAGAAATGACTATCTATGATTGTGTAGTAATTTGAATGCAACAAGTCTATAAACACACAGAAAAAGATAACTAATGTTTACCCTCTGTTTTTGTATCAGGAAACAGGCTCATTACAAGTGAAATATGCATACATCGAGGTTGAAACAGACTTCATTTTCATGTTAATTTGGCAACAGTGTAAGTTTTCTTTCTGAAAACTGATCACAAAACATATTTGTTACCCTCACTACCTCCCAACTTTTACTAAAACACAGTTTTGGTCCCTAAGTTTAGCACTTTTTATTGTTTTGGTAATAAAATGTTTATTTTTACTGTCCCATGCTTTCTTACAAGGTCTGATATTGGTTTCGGTATGTGAATCATTAAATTTAACGACTCAACTGCTATATTAATTTTAAAATCACTATTTTACCCTTAGACCAAAATTGCAAAAAACAGTTACGACATAGACCAATTATATAAAATTCTCAAGAGTATAAATTTTAATGTAAATTACATAAATGGTCCCCATTCATTTTGATGTTTACAATATTTACTCCAAATTAATGAAATACATTTTTTTTTTCATGCACAAATATGCTTGGAGAGGTTTAAGAGGTTTAAATGGATCCCAATGGTTGCAGTTTCCTTACTCCAGGTATGCTTCATTTTAAACATTTTTTTTTCGACATTTGATTATAAAAATGAAACCTCCAAGGGTATTTTTGGAAATTTCTTTGTCGCCTTTTCGTTTGCTATGTGAAATACATAAACTAATAGCAAGTTAAAATCTGTCTTTTTTTTAATATATTAATTATTACATTAATATAAATAAATAAATAATATATATATATATATATATATATATATATATATATATATATATATATATATGTTTGAAAAAAATACTTGTATTGTTTTTATGGAAAGTTCCATAATTTTGGTTGTTAATTATTATTTTTTAGTATGATTTTATGTGACTGAAAATATGCTTATAATACGATTAATTTTGGAATGATTTTTGAATATTAATGATAAGATTTTGCACAATTTTGGTATGATTTAATTATTGGAGTAATTTTGTTATGTTTATTATTTTTGGTATTCTTTGTAATTGATTAATTTTGGAATGATAATCAAACTTCCAAAATCATGGCCAACTTACTATATATACTGTATTCCACATTTCCACCTATAAAATGTTCATTTTCTTTACTCCCCAATTCGACAAAAAGGAATTCCGACAGACTGTGTCAATTGCTTGGATTTTGTGAAAGCTTCTTTATTTGTTTGGATTTCGGGACGACAAAAGGTTATTTTAACTTCATTTTATGTTTTTTGTCTTAAGTAGTGGGTATGCTAGATACTTGAACTTTTTGATTTCTCAAACTCAACTCTATATTCCTTTTAGTGCTTTAACATGGTCCTTTGTTTGAACTGACAATTTATAGAATTATTCTTTTGGGTTCAATACATAAAATGAGAAATATGGTCCTTGGTTTTAAGTGTACACAGAAATGGCATAAATAGTAAATGACAAAACGGTCCTTGGTTTATCAATACATATACTTATTGAGAATTTGAGATTGTTAATTTCATAAACAAATAGAGAAATTCTAATACATGGAAGGTAAGAAACTCAATTTATTTGTATTTTTGGTCATCTGATACTAAATGTTTTAACTTATGGTTATTTTTTTCATTAATTATAATCACCTAATGAGTGTTTTTCCCTTATTTGTTTGTTTGCACCTTATCTTGATAATTTCCGGAATACAATTTAAATTCGTTTATTCCTCACCTAGAAATGTAAGTATTTCTAAATTGACTCATTTGTAATTCAATAATGTATCTATAAATGGTAAAGAGCCATGTGTTACGATGTAATTGTTCCAGATTTCAAGATTTTTGGGAATTTTGGTTTTATTGTAGGAAGTGTTAAAGGAGGTTGCTTTAACCCTTGATTATATTGCAAGGGACGGTTGTGGATGCAAGATGTGAAGCGAAAATAAGGTAGGGAACTAACTAATCATTTGGAAAAAAACATTAATAGTTTATTGGGAGATTACGCTCTCTTTGTGATGCACTTACTCTTATGAAGTAGAAAAACCAACTATTTCTTCCTAAAATGTAGTTATTTTTAGAGAAAAGTGATTATAATCGCCACCGGTTAAAACTCCAGGTAAGTAACTTGATTAATCTTTTTAGAGTCATTATTCTTTCTCTTTTTTTCATGTTGAGTGTTACATAGTTGCTTGATTAAAATAGTTTGAACTTAATGTCCGTTTAATAAACCAATATTGCAATTTTTTTTCAAAGCATCAATCCCTCTTATAGAAAGGAAGTTGATTGTGCTGAAAGCGAACATGGAACAAAAAAACTCAAGCTTTTGATTATGTTTTAGGCAGTGGTAGGCACGTAAGAGAAAGAAATAAAAGTAAGTTGCTTATTTCTTGCTAACAAATGATAGTAAGTTGCTATTTTTTTCATTTACTTTTGGTTAAATGCAGGAAATAGCTACTTACTTTCAAAGTATAATTCCCAAATGGGAATAAATTAAGAAGTACAATGTTGTAATAGAAAATGAAAGCTATGGTTATGTTAATTTCATAATGATTGGTTGTTCTTGAAGTGAAAAATTACTTGAGTGACTTTGTCTTCTCTATACAATGCAATGCCTTAATGATTAATTTTTCATGAAATTCCTCTAAGTTTGTTGGTTTAAGTTCACGATTCATTAAATCAACGAATAGCCTTCCATGAGCTTAGTTATAAGCACAACCCTTTAGGAATTAATTCCCATTTTTAGTTTAAAATTTTCTTTTATTAAATTACATCAAGATCTTATTTTACTATATAGTTTTGAATAATGTTCGGTTTTTGTGATGTAACTTTTTCCCACTTTATTTAAGGAGTGGTGTACAAGGAGGATGGTTGAAAGGGGAGCGTTCACAAGTGTTCACAAGTATTAGGCAAATTTGGTTGTAGTTGATGAAAACATTTCAATTATTAAGTTAAATGGCGAATACTGCACTTGGTTGTTTATTTGCACTTGGTTAATGAAGTGGTTTTTGTCACATCATTATTCACTTTCGTCATTGTTATAGGATTGATGTATAAGTGGATTAATTATAAGTGCAATGGTTTTTTGTCAAACAAAAGTACATATGGGATAACTTAAATTTAATTTATTTTGATAATTATATTTTTATATTCATGTAAATAAATAACGTTTTCTCAATTAGTTTTTTTTTAAGGGAGATGATTTGTACACAACAAATGTTCTCCATACACAACAATTGATGATTTAAAATGTTATACTGTACAAATCTATAAAGCATGAATTGTTGTGTATGGCAAAAAACTGTTGTGTATGAATCACTTCCTTTTAATGTACTTACTTGAGATAAATTTTAAGCAAACATTAATTTGCTTCCGTTAATTTAAAGTCGACAATTCATTTTAGACAGTTATTTTATTTAAAATGATTTATTTTATAAATAAAATGATTTATTTTATAAATGGTACACGAGAAAAGCCGAAACACCTATAACAATAAAGATTTCTTTTTTAAATAGTTGTTTTTTTCACAAAAAGTAATAAATAATGTAAATTTTGTTTTTTAATAAAAAAACACAATTCACATAAATGAAATTAAGGAACATGTCAATAATTTCCCAACATGAAACTTTTTTCATTGTTTGGTCTTTGTAATATAACATTTTCCCCAAAAAAAACTATTTTGAGGTGTTGTGGCTAATAACGTGATTGAGAGAAAACAACTCACTCTGGATTTAAAATTCATTTTAGCCCTGAAAGTAACTTGAAAGTAACTGACTTTGCAAAAGAGTTAACCATTTCTAGAAACTAAGTTCTGAAAAAGATATTCGCACCCGACGCTTGGCGCGGCTAAACAGCTAGTATTAGATAAAGCCGATATCTATTAAGAAAGTTGTAGTGGTCGTGACAAGGATTACGGATATATAAAGAATACCGAAATCCGAGTTATAACGAAGAATTATGACCTGTCGAAGTTTCGCGACAAAACCGGCACGGTGCCGAATGACGTAAAAAGTGAGTTTTTTATAAACTACTTTTTAGCCTTAGTTATCTAAACGAAAGTCGGAGTGTTCATTAAACAGAGAGTATGTATAAAAAGAACGCCCAAATCTGACTTCGTATGAGGAAGTTATGATTTTTCTAAGTTTTAGCTTAGCAATAGACAACTAAAAACTCGAATTTTAGATCGAGTGATTTTTAGCCGACACAACCTAAACGAGAATCAAAGGTCTCGTCAATAGTAGTACAACGGTAAAAAGACAGACGAAAACGGACGTCGGATGAAGAAGTTGTGAATTTTTAACGGATTTCATGTCCCGGTCTGTTAAAAATAATAATATAAAAATTAAAATCAAAATTAGCCGACGAAGTCTAAACGAAAGTTGTAGAGCGTAATTTTACCTACGTGTGCATATAAAGAACGTCAAAAACGGAGCTCGTATGCGAAAGTTATGGATTTTAGAAGTTTTTGCACAAAAATCGAGAAAAATGTCAAATCCGAGAAATTTCGCATGGTGGACTTCGGCCACGTCACCCTCGCTCATAACGCGCCACGTGTCCGAAAATGATGAGTCACCGAAGCCAGCTGGCGAGGCGTGTCGCCTTCCCTCGCATCCGAAGTGCGGTCCAATGGGTGTCCGACGCGTGCCCTTGCTTGACGTGTCCGAGCTTCGCACATAGCGCCACGACCGAACCCTCGGACCTAGACCTCGGTCCAATCAGAAGGCTACACCAGGACCCTCGCACGTGCGAGCCATGTGACTCCTCTTCGGATCTACTGCCACCTGGAAGCCTCTCAGCCGTCCGATCAGAAGCCTCGCCCCTATAAATAGAAGGGTGCGAGACCTCCCGGGTATATTTTGAAAACTTGTCATTTTTAACCCCTTTTTCAATATTTCTTTCATTGCAACTTCCCCCAAAGCCCCGGTATTATACCAAACACCCGAAATACGCCCCGAAGTGCCCGAGAAGCCCGAGAAATTTATCTTTTCGGTTTCGAAGCCCGACCTTCGCAAAGCCCGGTTTCTCAATAAAACTCCCGGTTTTATAAGAAACGATCATTTTAGGAAACGAAGTGCTGCCCGATTATCATTAAGTGAGTGTGTAGTCACTTTCATCTTACACCTAGATATGAAGTATTTTCTATAAAATACGTGCTATGTGTAATTATATTAATTGTTTAATTGAGGTTACTGTTAAATAGATGTTTTATACAAGTTTTAAATTGTATATGTATTTTTTCTACAAATATGTTGGATAAAACATGGGTAGACGAAATAGCTGATGTGTGTTAAAATGATGAGAGGCCTCGATGTGATTGTGATCCAGTCATCTAGCGGAGTATGGATGACGACCACAGACTTTTCTAGACAGTCCAGTGGAACGCTGGCAGGCTCGCAACCTATAGGTGTTAATGAGCTTGGGTGTTCATTTGTTGTACTCCATCCCCCTCATGGTTGCCTTTAGGACATGTATGGCTGAGGAGTCCCCTTAGCAGTAGTGTCCATCCCGATGATATTCTTTAGGCTAGGTCCCTTGTGATAGGTGTTTAGGGACGTAAAGTGAGGATAACGGGAATGGGTAATCAGGGTTATTGTTGATTGGTGAACTTAATAAGTTTATTATTATTGTGGGTTGAAAACCCTATATGCTCACCAGGCTCCCAAGCCTGACCCACTCAACTTTTTATGTTACATGTAGTGGACCCCGAGCATAGTTGGAGGATGATGAGAGATTTTTGGATTATAGGCCAGTAGTTGTAAATAACTGTTGAAAGGCTTATAATGTCTTGTTTATGCTTTTGATCTGTATCGGAACATGACATCCCGATGTTTTGATATGAAATGAAATTATATATTTCTTAAAGAAAGGTTTTGACAAACTTTTATCATGTTTTGTTTTGGGGACCAATTCTGCAACATCTTTTAAAAGGATTTCTCTGACTTTATTTTAAAAATCATAAATTAAATCGGTCTTTTCGGGCCGAGAAATTAGGGGATGTCACAGTTGGTATCTGAAGGGTCCAGTTAATGGTTTGGTCTAGGCTTTCATTGTAATAGTTTATTATGGGTCTTTAGTGCATTTTTGGTGTTGTTTAGCAGTTTACGGTCGAAGGGTGAGTTTACGGCCGTAAACCTGTTTACGGCCGTAAACCCAGTTTGCGGCCCAAGTCAGATATAAATAGAGGAGTTGTAGGTCTTTGTCTAGTTGTTGATGCCAGAGTGTTTACGGTTTACTGAATCGAGTTGTACCAGACGTTTTACTGCAATAAACGTGTGCAAGCTTGATTAATCTTCTTCTTCTATTCTTATTTTGATTGCTATTGATTGTTTGATTTCTTGATCATTGGTAAAGATCCGTTTCAGGACCTTACAATTGGTATCAGAGCAAAACCTGTGTCAAAGTTTCATTCAATCGAGTTTTGGGCTGCTTAAACTGACATTCTTTATTGTTTGAGATTGGTTTTAGTGTTTTCGTGGTTAAAGGGTCCAAAAACGCGTTTTTGAAGAACTTCTGGGAGTTTACTGCCGACCGTAAACTCTGTTTACGGCTGTAAACTCAAGAACCTTAATCAACCGTAAACTGTGAATCTTCATTAACCGTAAACTAAGCTTCAATAACCGTACACACTTAAACCGTAAACATCCAAACCGTAATCATCCAAACCGTAATCATCCAAACCGTAAACGCAGTTTACGGTCGTAAACACTTCAACCATAAACGAAGTTTACGGTCGTAAACTCATTAACCGTAAACGCTGTTTACGGTCGTAATCACATCAACCGTAAACTACTTTCTGACATTAATTTGCTTTAATTTCTGATGAAATCTCAAATTCAAACGCATTTTCACGAACTTGATACTGTCATGGTCACTACTACACGTATTCCAAGATTAATGAATGTAGATGGTTTTCCTGAGTGGAAATACAGGATTGAAAAATATATTAAAATGAAGGACTTTAAAGTCTGGAGAAGCATTCTTAGAGGCCCTGTTAGAATCACTATGACAGTTGGAGGTCAAGTGATTGACAAAGCTGTTGAAAACTACACAGATGAAGAGTTTGAGAAGGTGGAAGAACAGGAAAGGGCTTTAGCCACTCTAACCATGGCATTATCTCCTGATATTGCTCAAGGTTTCCGAGAGTATACTTCAGCTAAAGATTTGTGGGAAGCCCTAATTGAGGTATATGAAGGCAATGAAGATATGAAGGAGAGTCGCCAGAACATGTTGCGACAAAAGTTCAATATGTTCAACTACATTCCTGGAGAGACTCTTGAGGCACAGCTGCAGCGGTTCACAACTCTCACCACTGACATGAATATATCTGGGATTTTCTTGACCAAGTCAGAGATTAACAAGAAGCTTCTGAATGCTCTTCCTAGATCGTGGGACATGAATGTTGTTGTGATTAAGAAGACCAAGGATCTAAATCGCCTCACTCTTGCTGAAATCATTGCGATCATCAAAGCTTGTGATATTGATGAGAAACAGAGAGAAATTAACCATGTGAACTCGTACTCTACTGCAAATCTTGGAATCTCATCCAACAATGCTCTCTCATCAATCATGTCCTCCTCAGGTCAAGTATTTGCTGCTCAACCACCTCAGATTCAGACCTTCGCTGCTGCATCATCCATTCCTCATTCTCAAAGCCAGCCATTTGTCACTCCACAAGCTGTTCCCCCTCCAAATGTGCCAGTTGTAGCCTCTTCCTCAAACACGAAAGACTCTGATGAAAATCTGGCTCTGGCCACTGGGCTTGTTAACTGCTACAATGCTTTTGTAGCTGGAGAGCTTCCACCTCAGCTGTCATTTGCTGACCTGGATCAGATTCATCCAGAAGATGTGGAAGAGATGGACATTACATGGCAGATTGCTATGGCTGTTTTCAGGCCAAGCAGTTTGCTAAAAAGACAGGGAAGAACAACTGCACATGAATGCTGACAAGAAGGTGGGATTCAACAAGGGCATGCTGCGATGTTTCAACTGCCGCGAGCCGGATCACTTTGCTCGTGAGTGTCCAAAACCAGATCGTAGGACGAACAACAACAGGACAATGGTTGCAGTGGGAAACAATCGTGCAGGTGCTGCGGTTAATGGTGAAACTGCTATGGTCGCTCAGTCCTTTAACTGGGAGGATCAGATTCAGGCGCTGAATATTTCAGGGCCAGAAAACGCTCACCTAGCTCAAATTAATGATGCTCCTCTGAAGAATGATGTAGCTGATCCTGAAGCAGAAATGATGGAGCTGCAGTTTGCTATGATGGTGTCTTCTACTTCCGAGCCCAGGAAAAATGAGGTAAATCTACCTTCTTGTTCTCAGGCATGTAATGAATATGTTAAACTTCTTCATGATGAAATTCAATTATTACGTAGAGAAGTAGAGGACCTTAGATATGAGGGCTATCAACTCAGGAAAGGACAAAAACCCCTTAAGGCCCAGTTGGAGACAAAAATAAAAGATTTTAAAAGAATTCAGACAGAATACAGTGAAAAATGTGAACTTTATGATTATATTAAGAGACAAAATGACGAGTTAATTACTGAGCTTGATACATTAAAAAGACAATTTGAAATTGCAAATTTTGATTTTAGAAAATTTGATGGATCAAGCGAGGTAGTTGCCAACATGATTGATCACTGCATGCAGTTCAAACGAAACCAACAAAAGGGTTTAGGATATGATAGTGTACCTCCTCCTTATAATCATACATATCAGTATCAACCCCTATCCAAGGATGAAATTGCCAACGAACCATTCATGGTTTATGGCAAGCCATCTGGTTTCGTTTCAGGAGGATTTATAAATGTTGAAAGTACTAACGTTTCTACTTCCCCTGCAGATCAATCCTTAGATCAGGCAAAGCGTGGAGTTGGAGAATCTGTTTCTGTTTATGTTTCTGATTCTGATATTTTTGTTTCGAATGAAAAAGTTTTTGTTTCTGATATTAAAACTGAGAATGTTTCGTATGATGCTTCCACATCTGCTACTGTTGAATTTGATTTCTTTGATATGTTTGATGAACTGTTTGGTAATTCTGATGCTTGTGATTCTCATGAAAACCCATCAATTCCACAAGTCACACCATCTGAGGCACCCTCACTTATCTCACAACCTACTTCTCATGCATGTTCTTCTGAGAAGAGTAAGAGTGTCTGTAAAGAAAATAAACCTGAGAAATGCAGTACAAGTTCAAATAATAAACAGATTTGTTTTAATTGTGGTGTTGGTGGTCATATAGCTAGGAATTGTCAAAATAGGATCTTTGTGAACTATATGTCACCAAGAGGAGAGAACGAATCGCGAGGAAGGTCTTTAATTAGAAAATCCTCAAGAACTCGTTCTCGAAATGACGATTGGAAAGATGATCGAAGCAGAAAAGGGCTGTTTTTCAAAATAATAAAAAGGTTTTTCATAACAGAGCTCCAAATAGTTTGCCAAAACCGAACAAGGCTCCGCCAAGATCGGTTTCGTCAAAAAGCAGTTCTGGATCTTCAACCACTTCTAGTAGAACATCCAGAGGCTCAGTGCAAACTAATAAGAAACCTATTTCAAAACCACCTGAGAATGTTATAAAACCTAAATATCATTGGATGCCCAAATCAGTTTCCAATCCATCATCATTATCCTCTGAAGTGATTAGATATGAGGATTCTAAATTTAAAACATTAAAAGATAAATCAGAGAAAGCGAAAAGGAAACCCATGACAGTGATGACCTGGGTTCCCAAATCTAAATGATCCCGCTCATTTTGCAGGGACAGTTGCGGAGGAATGTCATCCATCCTTGGTACGTCGACAGCGGCTGCTCCCGACATATGACAGGAGATATCTCCCAATTGAGCGACATTCAATCTTTTAATGGGGGGTATGTTTCCTTCGCGGGCGGAGATGGTGGCAAGATCACTCAGAGAGGAACCGTTACAAATGGAGTGATAAGCTTTGAAAATGTCAACTTTTCTCCCGAGTTAAAGCATAGCTTGTTGAGTGTTTCCCAAATTTGCGACAAAGGCTATTCTACCCATTTTACCGATAAAGAATGCATGATTCTCAAGCCAGGCATTGTCATCCCGGAAGAGTGGATTCTTGTCAAATCTAAGCGGGATGGGAATGCTTACATTATTGACATGAACAGTAACATACATGAATAAGTCACTTGCCTATTTTCAAAAGTGTCCGAACAAAACGCAATGCTGTGGCACCGACGACTCGGTCATGCTAACGCGAAAAACCTAAATCGACTTGCTAAGAATGAGATGGTCCGAGGCTTACCTATCAGAGACTTTATTACATTTGAGAAGTGTGTGTCCTGTGCCCAAGGAAAACATCACAGAAAACCACACCTGCCAAAGCAAGTCAACTCAATCAGTCAGGTGCTCCAATTATTGCATATGGACTTATTTGGTCCGGTCAACGTCCTGAGCATCAATAGAAGTTCGTACTGTCTAGTTGTGATCGATGATTTCTCTCGTTTTACGTGGGTCTTCTTCTTATCCAACAAAGCTGGGGTTGCTGATCTGATAAAGAAGTTCATTGTGATGATTGAGAATCAACCCAACAACCAGGTGAAGGCGCTTTGTACTGACAATGGAACTGAGTTCAAGAATGCGGTTCTTGACCATTTTTGCGCAGAAAAGGGGATCGTGCGTCAATACAGCTCTGCTCACACGCCTCAACAAAACGGTGTTGCTGAAAGGAGAAATAGAACTTTAAAAGACGCTGCAAGGACAATGCTTTGTGATTCTAAATTACCTGTTTTCTTTTGGGCCGAAGCGATTAACACTACTTGCTACGTGCAGAATCATGTTCTAATCAACAAAGCTCAGATGAAGACACCGTACGAGATTCTCTATGGACACAAGCCTTCAGTCAGCCATTTCTATGTATTTGGCTGCCCTTGCACCCTTCTTCACTTGGAATCCAACCCTAAATTCAATGCCAAAGCCGATGATTGTTACTTTGTAGGGTATGCTGCGCGCACCGCGTATAGGGTTTACAACAAGAAGACTAAGCAGATTGTCGAATCCTATGACGTGCGCTGGTTGGAGGAGAATGAAACAGACGCTCGAGTGGGTCCTGACTGGTTATTTGATTACACATCGCTTTTCAAATCCTTGAATGTGTCTTCAGATGGTTCAAATGGATCCTCTTCTGGTTCGAAGATTGTTTCTGAAGACGAAGACGAAGAAGTTGTTTACAGACCTCCAACGGTTGAGGGGCAGTCTTCTGCTCCATCTGAGGGGGAGTCCTCTGCTCCACCTGAGGGGGAGTCATCTGATCGACTTGATAGTCCAGAGTCTAAAGTTCAAAATGGAACTCCTGATGCTGACGCTACACCTCTTACCCCTATTGAAAGAGAGTTCATGTCTAGAGATGCTTCCGCTGTCACTCCAACTTTTATGGAACTACTCTTTCCCGAGAAATTGCTAATGAGTTTGTAGCAGATTCATCTAATATGGATCAATCAGCAAATGATGGAGGTTTCAACATCCACACTCTTCCTGTTTCACTCAATGATATCAGCCAAGACATACCTTCGAGAATTCAACGCGATCATCCGATTGAAAACGTCATTGGTCAGCTGGGTGATGGAGTTAAAACCAGAAGTCAAAGTGGAGATGTCAATGCATGTCTCTATTCTTGCTTTATATCTCAAATAGAGCCCAAGAACGTTGAAATGGCTTTGAATGAGCCCAGCTGGGTAAATGCGATGCATGAAGAGCTAAATCAGTTTGAAAAGTTCGGGGTTTGGAAATTGGTTGAGTTACCAAAGGGCAAAAGGTCTCTTGACACACGCTGGGTCTATCGAAACAAGCAGGATGATTCTGGTGTAATAGTGCGCAATAAAGCAAGGTTGGTGGTTCGCGGGTTTCGACAAGTTGAGGGTCTTGATTATACTGAGGTTTATGCTCCCGTGGGTCGCTTGGAGGCTATTCGTATCTTCCTTGCATATGCTTCCTACATGAAATTCACGGTTTACCAAATGGATGTCAATACTGCCTTCTTGTATGGCAAGGTGAAGGAAGAAATCTACGTTGATCAGCCCCCTGGGTTCGTTAACTCAAAGTTTCCTAATCATGTCTACAAGTTGGACAAGGCGTTGTATGGGTTACATCAAGCTCCTCGAGCATGGTATGCGACTCTAACAAAGCACTTGCTCGAGCATGGATACTCTCACGGCACTATTGATCAAACTTTATTCATCAAGCATGTTGGTAATGATCAGATTCTAGTCCAGATCTACGTTGACGACATTATCTTCGGGTCTACCAGTCCACAGCTATGCAAAGAGTTTGAAGGTGTGATGAAAAAGCGGTTTGAGATGAGTTAACTGGGTGAAATGACCATGTTTCTGGGGCTTCAGGTCAAACAAAATTCAACCGGAATCCTGCTACATCAAGCTAAGTATGTGGACGATATTCTTGAGAAGTTCGGGTTTCAAGACGCAAAACCTGCATCGACACCAATGGCTGAAAGACCCCTGCTGAATCCAGATATTGATGGCGAATCCGTAGATCAGACACACTACAGATCGATGATCGGATCGTTGATGTATCTTACTGCAAGCCGTACCGACATCATATTTGCAGTTTGTCAATGCGCTCGCTATCAGGCTAATCCTAAACTTTCTCATCTTATTGCTGTCAAAAGAATTTTTCGGTATATCAAAGGCAGCCCAAAATTGGGTCTTTGGTATCCGAAGAATTCTGAATTTGATTTATATGCTTTTGCTGACAACAATTATGGAGGCTGTGAGCTTGACAGGAAATCTACTTCAGGAGGGTGCCAATTCCTTGGAGATAGGCTGGTGTCGTGGCAGTGCAAGAAATAGCATACCGTCTCCACCTCAACAGCAGAAGCGGAATACGTTGCTGCATCTGCTTGCTGTTCTCAAGTTATATGGATCCAACATCAGTTGTTGGACTACGGTTTGAATTATCTAGAAACCCCCATTCATTGTGATAATGAGGCCGCAATTCAAATTACTAAAAATCCTGTCCAACATTCCAAAACCAAGCACATTGATATCAAAATTCATTTTATCAGAGATTGTTATGAGCGCTCGCTCATCCGGCTACAACAGGTTCCCACTGCGAATAATGTGGCAGATTTATTCACCAAGCCATTTAACAAAGCTCGATTTGATGTGCTTGTGGGATTTTTGAAAATGATTCGTTTTGAGGATTAAATTTTTGTTATTGGTTAGGTTAGTTTAAATTTGCGTATTTTAGTGTTTTCATTCTCACCCATGCACAAATTTAGGGGGAGAAATAAACAAAAACCAAACGTTAAAAAAAAATTAAAAAAATTAAAAAAAATCCAAAAACCTTTTGTTTCTGTTTTATTTTTTTTCGGAAAACATTCAAAAATCCAAAAACATTTAAAAATTCAGAAAAATCAAAATTATTGTCGCTAACAGTTTTGCTTGTAGATGTGGTACTGGGAAGTGATATTATCAAGTGATAACAGGCAATCTGAGTCTGCGTAACGTATCCAAAATTAAATTGTCTATGCTATGTGTTTGATGCGCGGGTAGGCACGAAAGATTCTAAAAGGACTTGACTAGGCAGAGTTGAACTTAAGGAATTCATATACTTGACAAATCTTGACCTAGTTAGATCCGTTTAGCCTGACAATACGACGCTTGGATAGGTTGAGCAGGGAGATAAATATGGGAATCTACTGGTCACATTAAAAGAACCTGTATCTGGAACCGTGGATTAACTTTTCCTCGATGTGCGGATTCTGTCCTTAATTCCGGTATTGATGGGGTGACTGGTGAATTCCGATAAATTAGGTCTGTAGAAAATTGTTTTCTCTCTATCTGTCTGTTAGTCATATGTTGCTTCCTTTGCGTGATCGAGAGATCCGACCTGGACTGTAATATATGCAACTCTATTTCTCTGCATCCTCTATCTATGCAATTCTTTCTATCTGTTAGCCATATACTGTCTCCTTTGCATGACTCACAATCCGACCTGGTACACAGTATATGCATCATTCTTTCTCTCAATCCCTCTAAAACTTCAGTTAGTCATATGTTTCACCCTCTGCGTGATTGGAAGAGATCCGACCTGGGTGTATAGCATATGCATTCTAAATCTATCCTCTCTCTTAATAATTGTCTGCTCACCCGATGTAAGGAGTATTCTGGAAGTCCTTGATTACTGGAGCATATCAGGAAGCGGGAAACATGTTCTAGTACAATTAAAATTGAACACTTACAGATTGTCTATAGATCTCGCTGCTCAATTTAGGTGGACAACAATATCCCTGGTCGTCGTCAGCTGAATGGTCCTTAAGAAATATTATCTAGGAACTTAGGATCACTTTGTCTTGTAACTGATGGTATGTCCTAATTCTGTCACAATTTTTCGTGTTTAAGTGGACCACAATACCAGCGATCGACCAGACAAAGACGTGAAGATAAAGGTACCGACAAGTGGATTAAGGCTGTCTAACAACTTTGATCCCAGTAATACAAAATTATTTTCAGTGACTTTTGAGATAAATTTATGTCTGTATTTATTTTATCTCATTTTTACTTTTATTTTATTTTTATTTTACTTTTATTTTATTTTTATAATTGTCAAAATTTAATTTTTTAAATTCTTTAATTCTTAAATTTTAGAAATTATTTTATTTTATTTTTAGTTTAATTTTAATTTTACTTTAATTGTAAAATCCTCAAAATGTTTTATTTTTGAAAATTTAATTGAGATTTGGACTGTGCCTTATACAGTGTGGGAGACAGGTAAAATTCAAAGGAGGTATAAAAGGTGGAGTTTACTGTTGGAAACCCTTTCCACCTCACTTTTCATCCTTCCACTCTCTCTCATCTTTCCGGCCGCAAATGCTCTCCACTCTCTCTCATACTCGAAAATTTTTTGTGTGTTTTTGCAAAATCGTTTAGTCCACATCAAAGGTATGCTAAAACCGACTGAGGAAATGCTGTTTGTTCATCGATTCGACTGAAACTGGGGGATTAATCGAGGTTTTTCAGTTCGTCGGCGTTTACGGTTTGGGGAGGGCTTACGACCGTAAACGGTATGAGCTTACGGTCCAGAAGTTTATGACCGTAAACTCCTTTTGGAGTTTACGACCGTAAACTCAGTTTACGGTCAGAAGATCATTGCAATGGGTTTACGGCCGTAAACCAAATTTGGACCGTAAACCCAATTTTGACCATGTTTGACCGTAAACTCAAAAATCTTGATCAAAATAATTTTTAAGGCCAAAAATGAAATTGATTAATTAAGAGAACTTAAAGCTTTAACTCCTCAAATATTTTGTTTTCTTACTTGGCCTGGTTTAGTGCAGATCAATGGCGAGTTTGAAGTTTGCTGACATGCATAACTTGGCTATTGTACTGGATGATCCTCCTGCTGCTCATGGAGATTTCAGATCGATGATCTACAGACTGAGAGAATGCTGCCTAGCATTTGCCATTACTGTGAACCCAGTCATTTATCAGAAGATTGTCAGGGAGTTCTGGCAGACTGCTAAGATGACCAGAGACAATGGAGTAGTCACCATTGAAGCTGTGGTTAAAGGATGCAAGATTATGATCACTGAGCAGTACATCAGAGAAACATTGCTGATTAATGATCAATTTGATTTTTCTACTGAAATCAGGATTGAAGATGTGCAAAAGATTCTCAAGAAGATGGGGTATGAAGGCATCTATCCTCCCACAGTGAAAAAGCTTTTGCCACCCTACTGGAGATTCTTGGCTCATGTGTTTGTGAGCTGTATCTCGGGCAGAAGATCAGGTGCTGATGAAATATCGCTCAGAAACACAGGGGCAATTGTTTCACTGGCTGCTGGTATCAAATTCAACTTCTCAAAGTTCATATTGGATGAGCTCATAGTAAACATCAATGCCATAAACCGGGAGACCAGAGATTCTTTCTTGTTGTATTCTAGGTTCATTCGGTTGTTCATTGACACCCAATTTCCGGAGATGGTCAAAGAGGGAGACACACTAGATATGAAGTCGTTAGGCCCCCACACTGTTGGTCTTATTAAGCAGAATCGCAAGGGCAAGGTCGTCTTCCAAGGATTACATCCTCTAGTGAAATTCGGAAAATTTGCTGAGAGAAATGAATCTTCCGAATCTCATGGAACGTCAGACAAAATGTCATCTGAGCCCACTTCTTCTGAGAGAGTCATTTCGGAAGATGATGTTATTACAGTGTCAGATCGTGCTGAAGAGGAAGAAACTCCAGCTCCTAATGCACAAGAAGCTGAGGAACATGAACTGACATTTGTCCAGGTCCAAAGTGATTATAATGAGGGGTCTTCAAAAGGCGGAACGAAGACTGATTTGTATGAAGACCTCGATCTCACTGGGTTCGATAAGGATGAAATTCCTTTAAATTTTGGTAGTAATGAAGACTTCATGACCGGTGAAAACCTCAACATGCTACTTGACAATATCGATGAAGTTGCTCATCCAGCAACAGAGATATGCGAAACTGAAGACGTTCTCGAAGCCACGCCTCCTCTTACCAATCCAATGGCGGAAATAGCAATTCCTATGGTGACAGTGTCAGGGACTCCTCCCCTTGATGTTGTTCCACCTACATCTGAGCCATTGGAAAGTGATCGCACAACTACACAGGCCTCTCAACCTCCAATAAAAAGACGAAGACTTGACCCTAGACAGGGAATTCCTGATTCGGGTGTACTTCAAAGATTTACAACTCCACCAACAACTACTCCCACCATTGTTTCATCTGAACCCGTCAGTGAAGGTCCTAGCACCTTCTATGAAGCTGGTGGCTCTTCCTTCCCCATAGATTTCTCTCCTCCCAGGCCAGACCATGATGCTGCTTCTGTGAGGCTAGCCAGGTTTTTGGCCAAAGAACAATTCACAACGCCTCCCTCACGTGGAAAAGGAATTTCTATTGAGGGTGGCAGCTCAGGAGAAGAGAATCCTTCAATACTTGGACTTCAGAAGGAGATCGATGCTCTGAATCAGAAAAATATTGATTTAGATCAGAAAAATATTGAGCTGGATATCAAAGTTGCAGACCTTCAGACTGAAAATGCAAAGCTCAATATTCAAGTTGCCGAACTTATTGAAGATAAAGCTCTGAAGACGAAACAAATTACTGATCTTCAGACGCATTTTGGCTTATTGACCGCCAGCTACTACGATCTAAAGAAGAAGCTGGAAGAAGATTTTGGCGACAAATTCAAGTCATCTGTCGATGAGCCAAAGATCTATCTTCCTGATCAAGATGCTCCCATAGTTCCACAACCTACAAGAACAACCACCGTTGTGGACCGTTTTGACAAGTAACCGGCGCAAGCTCCGAGTGTAGTGGCATTGAAACGAGCTAAATTGGCCAAGTCAGCTGAAAAGGGTCAATTTTTATTCAAAAGGAGTTCAGATAAGAATGCTCCCTGGGATCAATCAAAGATCACCTTTACGGATCTGGGAGAAAATCGTTTTAGAGACATTTATGGTGATAGGTCAGGAATCATTTCGTGGGGATTCCATGACACTATGAACATGTGGCTCGTGAGAAGAAAGAGTGGCAATACTGAACTGTACAAAGATGCTCACGATTTTCACTCTTTGACTAGGATTGACCTTACGGAGTTGTCTAATGTCCCTTTCTCAAATCCATCAAATAATCCCAGGGCGACTCAGTTCAAAACAATTTTGGAAGATCAAGTGGCTAAGGGCTTTCCTTCAATGAAGACCGCCGAGTCTATAATCAAGGTTTACCCGAGTGTCATTGATCCCAAAACAAATCAGCCAATTCGGTCAGTGATGTGGACCGCTACTGCTCAAGTAAAGCAGATTCCCGTCCTTCAAAATCATCCAGATGGATCTCTCGCATCCATGCAATACTGGGTGTTTGATGAAACTACAGCTTCTGCTGTCATCAAGCTTAAAGAGGATTGTATCCGTTTGTATGACAAGAGGGATCTGCTTCAATTTGGTAGGTGGGATATACATCAGCTCTCCATTCATCAGATCAAGGTGGCTGAAGACCTTTTTGAGTCCGCTGCAAAGGAGTACACTTCGATGGTTGCTGAGATTATCGAGAAGGAGATGTGGAACGGAGCTATGGGAAAATCTGATGTGTTGGTAATTGACAAAAACTGAGTCCAAGCTAGCACCAAACCAAGGGGGAGATTGAAGGGTCCAGTTAATGGTTTGGTCTAGGCTTTCATTGTAATAGTTTATTATGGGTCTTTAGTGCATTTTTGGTGTTGTTTAGCAGTTTACGGTCGAAGGGTGAGTTTACGGCCGTAAACCCAGTTTGCGGCCCAAGTCAGATATAAATAGAGGAGTTCTAGGTCTTTGTCTAGTTGTTGATGCCAGAGTGTTTACGGTTTACTGAATCGAGTTGTACCAGACGTTTTACTGCAATAAACGTGTGCAAGCTTGATTAATCTTCTTCTTCTATTCTTATTTTGATTGCTATTGATTGTTTGATTGCTTGATCATTGGTAAAGATCCGTTTCAGGACCTTACAGTATCAGAGCATTAGTTTAAGCGAACTAGGAATTTGTAGGATTTCTAAACTTAGACTTAGAATGCTAAGTGGTGATTGTGAGATGAGTGTCCACCATATTTTAGACACGAGCAATAGTTTATTTTAGGAAAGATGCCTAAAATGCTTTTATGTGCTAAATGTTATATGTTTGCCATATATGCCATTATTTGTTCGGATCTATGGTCTGTTGCCGACCGGATCTGGAAACCTTATATGTGTAGGATTCTAAGCGTACGATTACGATATTAGAACTAACATGTAAATGTTTCAGAGTGATAAGGAAATTTAAATACCTATCGAGGATAAAGACCTAAATTCGCCATATTCGGTATATAGATTATAATGGCAAGAACTCGCAGTGGAGTTGCAAATGCAAACGGAAACAGGAATCAACAACCTCAACCCCAAGTAGTTGAGCAAGTACCTGTTGTAGGAGTTGCACCTGAGCCAATGACGATGGCTGGGGTACAAGCAATGATGCAGATGATGTTGGATCGCCAAATGGAGGAGACAAGGCGATTACTACAACAGAATAGGGAAGAAACTACGATACCTGTTGAACAGCCCGAATTGAATGAAGAGCAATCAGTAGGAGGGAACTACAGTGGGACTCTTGGTCAAGCCAACCACCGATAGTTAGAAAAAACAACCAGGATGGAGGAGTTGATGGACGCGGATGCAAATACAAAGATTTCATGGCATCCAAACCACCGTGTCTATCTGGAAGTCCGACACCGGTGGAAGTCATGAATTGGATCTCCGAAATGGAGACAATGTTTGAAAGTTGTGAGTGCAGCAACAAACAGAAGACCGCACTTGCAATTCCTCTGTTAAAATCTGGTGTATTGAGCTAGTGGAAGTTACTAGTTGATTCGATGCCCAAGGGAGAAGCTAGCAATATGTCTTGGGAAGACTTTGTGGTACAACTGAAATTGCAATACTGCTCTGAGCAGGATCTTCTGGAAATCAATAATGAGTTCCAGAATTTGAAGAAGGGAAAGATGAGCGTTACTGAATACGCTGCTAGTTTTACGGAAAAGATGAAGCTTGTTCCTTATCTAGTTCCGACTGAACTCTCCAAGGTCAACAAGTTTGCCCTCGGATTACCTGCGGACTTTGGTCCAATGGTCAAGCAAGCAACCACTTTGAAAGCCGCCATCTGGGCTGCTAAGAATGTTGAGACTCAGATCAGAGAGAAAGGTCTGGAGAGGGCAAAAGTTGGCGAAAAGAGAAAGTTTGAAGGAACTTTAGGTTCCAACAAGAAAGACAAATTTTCAAAGTCTAAGAAGTTTGGAGGAGGAGGAGGCGAAGTGAAATGGTGTGAGGAGTGCAAGAAAAAGCACTCTGGGAAATGTAGTGAGGGGGTGACTTGCTACAAATGTGGAAAGACTGGGCATTTTGCCAACGAGTGTCCGTCCAACAAGAGGGTATGCTTTGGATGTAACGAAGAAGGGCACATTTTGAAAGACTGTCCGAAGAAGAAGGATGCAGCAAAGCCCAATCTTCCACCAAAGCCGAAGGCGAGAGCCTTTCAGATGACACTTGAAGCTGCGAAAGAAGAAGCCGATGTCGCTTCAGGTACCTTTCTCGTAAACGAATTGCCTGCCCAAATTTTGTTTGATTCTGGAGCCAATTACTCCTTTATTTCGCATGAATTTGGTAGAAAACTAGCTTTGCCTGTTGATAGACTAGTTAATGCTTTATTAGTCGAGATTGCTAGTGGCAAGTTTGTACCTGTTAGCCATCGTATGAAAAACATCCTCATTGACTTGAATGGGAATAAGTTCCACGAGGAATTATTACCTATCAAGTTAAATGGTTTCGACATAGTTTTAGGAATGGATTGGCTTAGCGCCAATGATGCCGAAATATTGTGTAGGAAGAAGATAGTAAAAGTAAACCCGCCAGGGAAAGAGTCGTTTATGGTGTATGGAGACAAACACAGAGTAAACTCTGGAATCATTTCCCTAATGAAAGCCAGAAAGTGTTTGGCCAAGGGACGTACATCATATCTAGCGTTCTTGATCGATGCTAAGAAGGAAAAGAAGGAGGTGCAGAATATTCCGGTGGTGTGTGATTATCCAGAAGTCTTTCCCGAAGATCTTCCCGGATTGCCCCCTGATCGACAAGTAGAAGTTGGTATCGACTTGTTACCAGGAACGACGCCAATAGCAAAAGCACCGTGTCGATTAGCACCAACAGAGATGAAAGAACTTATGACACAACTTCAGGAGTTATTGGACAAAGGTTTTATTCGACCTAGTTGTTAGGAACCGGACCGGGTACACGCAGCGGAAACACACTATCACACACACACAAACTCACGAAAATAAAGCAAGAAGAACACAAGGATTTTACGTGGTTCGGATTCGGTGCAAATCCTACATCCACGGGCTGCAACTAGAGAATTTTATTAAAACTCAGAAGATTACAATTGGCTTGACACTCTACACTTGATGTTCTCTCAAGTTTTTTTGCACACCAAATATGCAAAACATACATGCATATATATAGGTGAATGTTTGCCATGTGAAAACAGAAAGAGTTGTAACCAATTTAAAGTCTACCAACTTCAAGTTTGAACATGTTGAATGCACCACTTATTTTCCAACTTTCAGTTTGAATTTGATTCTTTTATTTCACATGCATAGCCACATGTTTTCAACCTTTCATATTTTACCTAACACTAGTTCATCACCCTGGGGAGCCCCGGTGTTATTTGTAAAGAAGAAAGACGGGAGCATGAGAATGTGCATCGATTACAGAGAGCTGAATAAAGTGACAATAAAGAACAAGTACCCGTTGCCGAGGATTGATGACCTGTTCGATCAGTTGCAAGGTTCGAGCTATTTTTCGAAGATCGATCTTAGGTCAGGATATCATCAGCTAAAGGTAAGAGAGCAGGATATCGAGAAGACTGCGTTTAGAACAAGATATGGACACTATGAATTTTTGGTTATGTCGTTCGGACTAACCAATGCCCCAGCAGCTTTCATGGATTTGATGAACAGGGTTTGTAAACCATACCTTGATAAATCCGTGATAGTATTCATAGATGATATCTTGATTTATTCGAAAAGCAAGCAGGAGCATGACAAGCATCTACGTGAAGTGCTAGAAGTTCTGAAAAAGGAGAAGTTGTATGCAAAGTTCTCCAAATGTGAATTTTGGATTCAAGAAGTCCAATTTTTAGGTCATGTGGTTAACCAAGAAGGAATAATGGTTGACCCAGCAAAGATTGAAGCTGTAATGAATTGGGAACAACCAAAAAGTCCTACGGAGATTCGAAGCTTTTTAGGATTAGCTGGATATTATCACCGATTTATCCATGGCTTTTCTTCGATTGTTACTCCATTAACAGCTTTGACCCACAAAGGAGCTACTTATGCTTGGAATGAGAAGCATAAGGAAGCCTTTGAGAAGTTAAAGAAGAGATTGTGTGAAGCACCGATTCTTTCATTACCTGAAGGAGTTGATGACTTCGTAGTTTATAGTGATGCCTCTGGAGTTGGGTTAGGTTGTGTTCTGACCCAAAGGGATAAAGTGATAGCGTATGCATCGAGGCAATTGGAAGAGCATGAAAAGAACTACCCCACTCATGATCTGGAGTTGGCAGCGGTAGTATTCGCCTTAAAGATATGGAGGCACTATCTTTATGGTACTAAATGCAAACTTTTCACTGATCATAAGAGTCTTCAATATATCTTTAATCAGAAGGAATTGAACATGAGGCAACGACGCTGGCTAGAGTTACACAAGGACTACGACTGTGAGATACTTTACCACCCTGGTAAAGCAAATGTTGTTGCTGATGCTCTCAGTCGGAAGGTAAATCTTGAAAATAAAAGGCCAAGAGCGTTGAGAATTGAAGTTGTCTCGACAATTGTGGAAAGTATAAAGAAACCTCAAGAGGAAGCTTTAGAGAAAAATGACTGAAAGGAGGAACGTTTGGGTAAAACGTTGGTGTTTGATATAAACGGTCAAGGACTGAAGGTATTCAAAGATAGGATTTGGGTACCTAAGACGGGAGGAGTAAGAGATCTTCTGATGAAAGAAGCTCACAAGACCATGTACTCGATTCATCCCGGCAGTACAAAAATGTATAGGGATCTAAAACCCTATTACTGGTGGCCGACGATGAAGCTCGATGTTGCTAAGTATGTGGTCGAGTGTGTAACTTGTGCTAGGGTTAAGGCACAACATCAGAAACCGTATGGGAGTTTAGAACCTTTGCCTGTACCCATGGGTAAATGGGAAGACATCACTATGGATTTTGTAACTAAACTTCCCAGAACAAGGAACGGTCACGACATGATTTGGGTTGTCGTTGATCTCTTCACTAAGAGTGTGCATTTCATAGCAGCCAACGAGAAATGGTCTATGGATAAACTTGCGAATTCTTACGTGAAAGAAATTGTGAGGCTTCACGGTGTTCCGTTAACGATTGTATCAGATCGTGACAGCCATTTTACCTCAAGGTTTTGGAGAAGTCTACAAGAGGAATTGGGTACCAAGTTGTGTTTGAGTACAACTTACCATCCGCAAACCGATGGTCAAAGCGAACAAACAATTCAAACATTGGAGGATATGCTGAGAGCATGTACCCTAGAATTCCAAGGTAACTGGGATAAACACTTACCTCTAGTAGAATTTTCCTATAATAATAGTTTCCACTCAAGCATCAAGATGGCACCTTATCACGCTTTGTATGGAGAAAAGTTTCGAACGCCGTCATGTTGGCTAGAGGCTGGGGAAAAGCAGTTTGTGGGACCTGAAATAGTCCATCAGACTGCTGAAAAGTTGAAAGTGATTAGAGAAAGGATGTTAGCAGCTCAAGATCGACAAAAGAGCTATGCTGACAAGAAAAGACAACCGATATCATTCGAAGTTGGAGATTCGGTTTTACTTAAAGTCTCGCCGTGGAAGGGACTTATAAGATTTGGTAAAAGGGGAAAGTTGAGTCCAAGGTTTATTGGACCATTTAAAGTTCTTCATAGGATCGGGAATCAAGCTTACAAGCTAGAATTACCGGAAGAACTGGAGGGTATTCATAATACCTTTCATGTGTGTTATTTGAGAAAGTTCACGGGAGATGTGCCCGACATAATTCCCATTTTTGAATTAAGATTGGATGAAAACAAGAGGTTAATTGAAGAATCTGAAGCAATCGTTGACCGTAAGACTAAGAAGTTGCGACGCAAGATGGTCGATTTAGTGCTTGTGCGTTGGAAACATACGAATGGGCCAAATCTCACCTGGGAAACGGAGAGTGACATGATGAGTCGCTACCCGCATTTGTTTGCTGATGTGTGATTCTGGGGACGGAATCATCCTAAGGGGGAGAGAATTGTAACGCCCGTGTTTCTAGGCTAGACATTAATATTGACGTAATAGTCTAGGTTAACCTTTGTAACTCATTTTGAAAAAATGAAAAGGAATTATGTGAATATTATGTGAATTATGTGTTTTATGCTTAATTATTAGGGTTTAATTAATTAAGAATAAAAATGAGCATCGAAAATAAATATTAGATAAAGCTGATATCTATTAAGAAAGTTTTAGTGGTCGTGACAAGGATTACAGATATATAAAGAATACCGAAATCCGAGTTATAACGAAGAAGTTATGACCTGTCGAAGTTTCGCGACAAAACCGGCACGGTGCCGAATGACGTAAAAAGTGAGTTTTTGATAGACTACTTTTTAGCCTTAGTGATCTAAACGAAAGTCGTAGTGTTCGTTAAACCGAGAGTATGTATAAAAAGAACGCCCAAATCTGACTTCGTATGCGAAAGTTATGGATTTTAGAAGTTTTTGCACAAAAATCGAGAAAAATGTCAAATCCGAGAAATTTCGCATGGTGGACTTCGGCCACGTCACCCTCGCTCATAACGCGCCACGTGTGCGGAAATGCTGAGTCACGGAAGCCAGCTGGCGAGGCGTGTCGCCTTCCCTCGCATCCGAAGTGCGGTCCAACGGGTGTCCGACGCATGCCCTTGCTTGACGTGTCCGAGCTTCGCACATAGCGCCACGACCGAACCCTCGGACCTAGACCTCGGTCCAATCAGAAGGCTACACCAGGACCCTCGCACGTGCGAGCCATGTGACTCCTCTTCGGATCTGCTGCCACCTGGAAGCCTCTCAGCCGTCCGATCAGAAGCCTCACCCCTATAAATAGAAGGGTGCGAGACCTCCCGGGTATATTTTGAAAACTTGTCATTTTTAACCCCTTTTTTCAATATTTCTTTCATTCCAACTTCCCCCAAAGCCCCGGTATTATACCAAACACCCGAAATACGCCCCGAAGTGCCCGAGAAGCCCGAGAAATTTATCTTTTCGGTTTCGAAGCCCGACCTTCGCAGAGCCCGGTTTATCAATAAAACTCCCGGTTTTATAAGAAACGATCGTTTTAGGAAACAAAGTGCTGCCCGATTATCATTAAGTGAGTGTGTAGTCACTTTCATCTTACACCTAGATATGAAGTATTTTCTATAAAATACGTGCTATGTGTAATTATATTAATTGTTTAATTGAGGTGACTGTTAAATAGATGTTTTATACAAGTTTTAAATTGTATATGTATTTTATCTACAAATATGTTGGGTAAAACATGGGTAGACGAAATAGCCGATGTGTGTTAAAATGATGAGAGGCCTCGATGTGATTGTGATCCAGTTATCTAGCGGAGTATGGATGATGACCACAGACTTTTCTAGACAGTCCAGTGGAACGCTGGCAGGCTCGCAACTTGTAGGTGTTAATGAGCTTGGGTGTTCATTTGTTGTACTCCATCCCCCCTCATGGTTGCCTTTAGGACATGTATGGCTGAGGAGTCCCCTTAGCAGTAGTGTCCATCCCGATGATATTCTTTAGGCTAGGTCCCTTGTGATAGGTGTTTAGGGACGTAAAGTGAGGATAACGGGAATGGGTAATCAGGGTTATTGTTGATTGGTGAACTTAATAAGTTTATTATTATTGTGGGTTGAAAACCCGATATGCTCAGCAGGCTCCCAAGCCTGACCCACTCAACTTTTTATGTTACAGGTAGTGGACCCCGAGCATAGTCGGAGGATGATGAGCGATTTTTGGATTATAGGCCAGTAGTTGTAAATAACTGTTGAAAGGCTTATAATGTCTTGTTTATGCTTTTGATCTGTATCGGAACATGACATCCCGAGGTTTTGATATGAAATGAAATTATATATTTCTTAAAGAAAGGTTTTGACAAACTTTTATCATGTTTTGTATTGGGGACCAATTCTGCAACATCTTTTAAAAGGATTTCTCTGACTTTATTTTAAAAAGCATAAATTAAATCGGTCTTTTCTGGCCGAGAAATTAGGGGATGTCACAGTGACTCAACCCAGCCACACATACACCGTGTCGACACACACACACACACACACACATATATATATATATATATATATATATATATATATATATATATATATATATATAAAGGACAAGCATACAAATAACCAACCAATAACAAACTGACAGATCTTACAGATCACTAAGCATAGCCTTTTCCTATCTACCAGGATAAAGATCTAACAAATCACTATAGTACTTAATCATACGATAAAATAGGATAACAATCCAAGGGGCCGACCTTGGTGCCTTCGACCCGTAAGTACACTGAGGAATACTCACCTCACACTGCTGAATCGTACTGAAAGTCTCCCGCTGTTGGCCCACTAAATCACCGTGCTATCACAAACAAAATAATCATCCAATTAATAGTTGGATTCCAAATCCTTAGCTATTAGCCCAAAGGCCACTCTACCGTTTTCCTAGTTTAGGTCCAAGGCCCAAGCCCAAACCAAATAATCACTCAAGACCCATATTTGGCCCAATTTTCCAAATTGGGCCCAAACTCCTACTTAGGCCTTACCACCCTTCCACTTAGCCCAAAAAACCTGCACTCAGATGTCCCAATAAGGTCCCAAGCATCTAGGCCCAAAAGATGGCCCAAACTTGAATTCCAAAACCGCTAAGCCCAACAGACTCAGTACACGTGGCGTACTCAGTTGTACGCTAAGCGTACTCGCATTGAGACTTGTACGCAGCGCGTACTGGCTTGTACGCCTAGCGTACTCCTCTGGCGCAGCCACTTTTCACATTAAGCCCTCAATCCATTAAGATAAAGCTCCAAAATGTAGATCTGACTCCCTTGAGCTGGAATAACATGTAAAGTTTCTAACTTTACGTTAATGCATGGCTAAATGAAGCTCTTAAGCTTAGAAATGACTTAATAAGTGGCTTAGTGCATGCATGAGAACTAATACCACATAAAGTTGGCACCTTTATGCTTAGGAAGCCTCTAACAAGCTTAGATATAGAGAAATGATCCCTTCACACGACCCAATCCGTCAATCAACTTAAAAAGGGACCAAAAGTGTGACAAATAAACCCATGAAGTGATCTAAGCATTTACAAGTCAAGATTTGAACTTGATACCTTTAGAAGCTTGCAAAGAGATGAATTATCCAGGATCTTAAGTTTCCCCGCCAAGCAATGAACTTCCACCTTCTTCTAGTTTCTTCAATAATGAGCAAAACAACACCAATTTCTATTCAAAGCTCGAAAATACAATAATGGAGGATAAGGGGCGCTTTAGGGTTTTCTGGAGGTTTAGGGACAAATAGAGAGGCCAACCCTAAGGGTTAAAGATTTTATATAGAGTGCAACACCCTACATTAGGGCTTCTAGGAAAACTACACGTACGCCCAGCGTACATAAGCGTACGCCCCGCATACGCACCCGAAGTCCCGATCCATTCTTGCATTAGTACGCTAAGCATACCAGGTGTTACGCCCCGCATACTAGCTTCTCATCTAGTACGCTAAGCATACCTAGTGGTACGTCCCGCGTACTACTCCAATGGCTAATATGCAACTTTTAATTAATGAAGGGACAAAGTGAAACGTACCAAGATCTGGGTGTTACAATTCTCCCCCACTTGAATCAGACTTCGTCGTCGAAGTTCGTTGCGGTGAACAACTCTGGATAATGCTCCTGCATCTCAGCCTCCGGCTCCTAGGTCCACTCGGAGCCCCTCTGGTGTTGCCATCGTGCCTTTACCTGAGGTATTTCCTTGCTACGCAAAACCTTCCTCTTCCTTTCCAGGATGTCCACCGGCGTCTCAACATCGTTCAGGCGCGCATCGACCTGAATATCATCCAAAGAAACCACTGCATCCTCATCCAATACACACTTTCACAGTTGCGAGAGATGGAAAGTACTGTGAATATGACTGAGCTCCTCGGGAAGATCCAATCTGTAAGCAACCTTGCCAACCCTAGCAACCACCCGAAAAGGCCCAATATATTGGGGCCCCAACTTTCCCCTATTCCTGAAGCATATCACATCCTTCCTGCGTGAGTCAGTAATACCATTTCACCAACCTGAAACTCCAACTCGGATCGGCGTTGGTCGGCATAACTCTTCTGCTGACTCTGAGAGGTCTGCAGTCTCTGCCAGATCTGTTGAATCAGCTCTGTGGTCTGAAGGATCACTTCGGTCCGCCCCATAACCCTGTGTCCAACCTCGCCCCAACAAACAGGGGTACGACATCTCCGCCCATACAAGAGCTCGAAAGGCGGAGCACCGATACTGGAGTGATAACTGTTGTTGTAGGAAAACTCCGCAAGAGGTAGGTAGGAGTCCCAGCTCCCACCGAAATCAATAACACATACCCGCAACATGTCCTCAAGGGTCTGTATCCTCCACTCACTCTGGTCATCGGTCTGCGGATGATAAGCAGTGCTGAAGTCTAATCTCGTGCCCAGTTCCTCCTGTAACTTCTGCCAAAAATGGGAGGTGAATCGAACATCGCGGTCTGAAACAATGGAGATCGGAACCCCATGGCGAGCAACGATCTCGCGTACATACATATCGGGCAACTTCTCGGCCGAAGAACTCTCCTAAATAGCTAGAAAATGGGCACTCTTGGTCAATCGATCCACGATAACCCAGATAGCATCAAAACCCTTTGCCGTCTTCGGCAACTTGGTGATAAAATCCATCGAAATCTGTTCCCATTTCCACATGGGAACCTCCAGAGGCTGTAGCTTGCCATGCGGTCTCTGATGCTCAGCCTTGACCATCCTGCAGGTCCTGCATCTCTCCACATACCAAGCTATTACTCTCTTCATATACGGCCACCAATAACTCAATCTCAAATCCCGGTACATCTTGGTGGCCCCCGGATTAATAGAAAAACGAGACTTATAATCCTCCTCTAACATAATATGTCTGACCCTACCAGACATTGGAACCCAGACCCGACCACTTCTGGTCAACAACCCACGACTATCCGAGACAAATCTGAAAATCTCACACCTGATCCTCTCCTTCTTCCAACTCTCTTCCCGAACACCCTCGGCCTGAGCCTCCCCGATCAATCCCAAAAGCGGGGAATCCACTGATATCCTCATACACGACACCCTATCTGAAGACCCAACCGACTTGCGGCTCAAGGCATCCGCCACTACATTCGCTTTACCCGGATGGTAAAGGATCTCGCAGTCATAATCTTTGATTACATCCAGCCACCTGCGTTGCCTCATGTTCAGGTTCGGCTGATCCATACTATGCCTCAGACTCTTGTGATCCATGTAGATAGTACAATGGAGCCCATAAAGATAGTGTCTCCAAATCTTGAGGGAAAAAACCATTGCCCCCAACTCCAGATCATGGGTAGGTTATCGCGTCTCTTGCGGCTTCAGTTGCCGCAAAGCATAAGCTATCACTCGTCCTCTCTGCATGAGGACTGCCCCCAGACCAGTAATGGAAGCGTCACAAAATACCATGAAATACTCAATTCCCTCTGGAGGGTCAAAACCATGGCCTCACACAGCCTCTTCCAAAGGGTCTCAAATGTTGACTATTGCTTAGGGTCCCATCGGAAATCCACCCCCTTCATCGTCAGACGAGTGAGGGATATCGCAATCTTGGATAAATCATGAATGAATCTCCGATAGTACCCTGCCAAACCCAAGAAACTCTTGATATATGAGGGAGATTTCGAAACCTCCCTTTGCATCACGACCTCGATCTTGGCCGGATCGACCAATATCTCATCCTAGTTAACAAGGTGCCCAAGGAACTGAACCCCACGTAACCAAAACTCGCACTTCGAGAACTTAGCATAAAGTCGTTATCGCCTCAAAACCCCCAGAAGCTCGCTAAGATGCTCCTCATGCTACTCTCTGGTCTTGGAATACACCAAGATATCATCGATAAACACAATAACTGAACGATCGAGCATCGGCCTGCATACTCGATTCATCAAATCCATAAACACCGCAGGCGCATTGGCAAGACCAAATGGCGTCACCACGAACTTGTAATGCCCATAACGAGTCCGGAACGCGGTCTTCTCCACGTCCTCCTCCCTCACCCTAACCTGATGGTACCCATAACTCAAATCAATCTTGGAGAACCAAGATGCACCCTGCAACTGATCGAAGAGGTCATCAATCTGTCGGAGGGGATAACGGTTCTTCATCGTTAACTTGTTCAACTCCCATCAATCAATGCACATCCGATGCAAACCATCCTTCTTCTTGACAAATAGAATCGGTCCTCCCCACGAAGAACTACTCGGTATGATAAACTTCTCGCCTAGAAGCTCCTGCAACTGAGATGACAACTCCTACATCTCAGGGGTTTCACCTGGAACGAGGTCAATCCTGAACTTGACCTGCCTCTCGGGAGGCAATTTGGGCAACTCCTCCGGAAACACATCTGCAAACTCCCTGACAACCGGGATCTCTGAAACCGAAATCTGATCCCCAACACCCATATCAACCACATAAGCCAAGAAGTCCGCACACCCATTCTGAATATACTGACGAGCCCTCGCCGCTGAACAAAACCATGAAGCCATCCTGGTTCCCTATCCATAGATAACCTGTTCTCCCCCACTTGGGGTTCGAACTACCACTCGTTGACCCTCACAAACAATCATTTGCACAAAATCGGCTTAGTGAATCCATACCCACAATCACACAAACATCCCCCATGGGAATAGAGATCAAATGGATTGGGTAAGGCACCCCGAAGATCTCCAGCACGCAACCCCGATACACTGATGATGCAAAAACCCCATGTTCGTTGGCAATAGAAACCCGCAACGGGCACTCTAACTTGCCAATAGGCATATCAAACTCTCTACTGAAAGAACAAGATACAAAGGACCGAATCGCACCCGAGTCAAACAACACAAGAGCAGGTAAAGAGTTCACTAGGAATGTACCTAACAGAGGCACATATAAGCATAACACAAAACATATTCAACAGAATAATCAATAGATACATACCAAGCACAACATCTGGAGCTGCTCTGGCCTCCTCGGCAGTGAGATGAAAAGTGCGACCTCGAGCCCTCAGGAGCTCCGCCCTCCCCTGACGTCCGTCTGTGATCCTCAAAGTAGCTGGCATCGGGGCCTGCGCCGGTTTGGCGGCAAGCAATGGACAGTTGACCTTCACATGGCCAACCTGATCATAATGATAGCAAATCTGGGTATTCAAAGTTGGGGCTAGCTGACGACAATCCCTCGCATAATGCCCGTCTTTGCCACATTTGTCGAATACACCTCCTGATCGACAAGCCTCGTCGTGAACCTTACCTCACTTCCCACAAGTGCAGCCTCTCGCACTCCCAGATCTAGAATCAGCGGCCTTGAACCACTTCGGCGCTGGCTGCGACATCGTCGGGGCCGGTTTCTACTCTCTCGTATGCAGCTCTATCTCAATCTCATGCCGCATGGCGGCCTCCTGCATCTCCAACAAATAACCATATCGTTGGGTGGAAACAAACTGCCTGATATCCATCTTGAGCATGCTCAAGTAACGGGTCATTTGAGCCTTCTCCGAAGCAAACTCAGGGCAGAACATGGCCCTCTCAGTAAAAATCCTGGTGATCTCCGTCACTGACTTTGTCCCCCGCCTCAGGTCCAAAAACTCCTGGGCCAATCTCTCTCGCTCCACCCGCGACACATATCTAGTACGGAACATCTCTGAGAACTGCTCCCAAGATACAGCAGCTCTCTGCTCAGCAGAATATGATCCCGTAACAAGTCTCCACCAATCCTTTGCTCTGGACCTCAGGAGGTTCAGAGCGCACCTGACCTTCTGGTCAACTGGACAAGATCATGTGAAAAAACATCCCTCAACATCAGATAGCCACCTCATGGCTATGATCGGGTCCTGAACTCCATCAAAAGTCGGGGGCTTCGTATTGTCGAAGTCCTGATACTGAAAATACGATTTTATCTTGGTAGAGCGAGACATATCGACAAAAAATACCATTTTATCAGACATAGAGTAGAAGAAGGACAACTCGTTGTAAATAGGGTATCATCTGAAGAGAATCCTGCAGATCCCCTCACAAAGGGTTTGAGTAGGGTTAAACACGTTCAACATGCAAGGAGCATTGGTCTGAAGGATGATATTAGTTTTAGTAGTTAGATAGATATTTAGAAACTTGTAACAAAGTAAATTTAATTGGATTTTGATGATTAAATAATAGAGAATGATTTATGAGTATTGTCTACTATCACTTGTCAATTGTTTATTATTGTGTTTCATTTCGCATTTTTTACTTCCCGAATAATTAGATTATTCAAACATCCATAGTCATTCATACTTTTGGAAGTAAGTAGTGAATTAAGGATGTCATGAATTGGGTTGTAGATTGTCTAAGGGTTTAGACATAACAATGGTTTGCTACAACATTCATGAATACATGAAAATAGGGATTTTAAGTATTGGATTAACTCATGCTCAGAGAATTACTTCATGGAATTCATCACGAGTAATTCTGAGACGATAATATCTTATAATCTTTAAACGGAGATATATAAGTTGTTGTTTACGAGTTGGTTGTGCATTGATGATACGCAAACGCATCAGTAACTTGATGTTATAAAACGTATTGTTGTGCGTGATTTGACGAGTAAATAGTGCAAGCATATAAGTTAAAGTTTATCTGTTCCTTTTGCCCTAAAATGGGAAAAGCGATATCTTGGGCCCCTCGATGATTTGGTGTTGACTTACGTGTCGGGCCTGGCCAGGACTGAATTGATTTGTTCAATTGTAGTTCTTTGTCATTACAAATCAAAAATCGGGAAAGAATGTATTGGACAATCAGATTGATTATGTTCCATGTCGTTTGTCCACATAATATCTTGTAGAATGGAGGATTATATGATCACTTATCTTAGGAAACATATCTGACTAGGTCAGAGTTCGTCATCGTCTTTGAGAGCTACAATTTGCTAATCAGTTTTTGAAATTATACTGACAACTATACTTTTAGACTTATCCGAGTGGGAGACTATTGGATTACGTGTCTAAGTCCATAACTATAATTGGTATATACTTGAATTGATAGTAGCACATCCCTTTTGGATTGCCTTCATACTAGCAACTAGACATGATGACCTATTGAGAAAGAGGAAGATTTTATTATTTGAATAATAAATTGAAATGAATGATTTGTTAATGTATTATGGAAATAATATATTAATTGGAAATCATATTATTTAATTAATAGTTAATCAGAATTTAATTGGAATTAGTTTTGGGATTAATTGAATTAATTAAAAGTGCAGGGGTTGTTTGGCAATTTATTGATAGTTGAGGAAAGAAGCTCTAGAACCTCCCTAAAGAGGCTTGGATAAAAACTTCTAGGAAGGCCCTAGAATTTTCGTCCAAGGGCTATTGGGTGGAAGGTTGTGGGCTGCTTGGTCCTTAAGCTATGGAATTAGGGCTTCCTCCTAAAACCCTAGCTTTGGCTCTAAGTCACCTCACTATATAAGGAGCCTCACCCTTGGTATTTTAGGCCACATGAAACCCTAAGAAGAGTGGATGAAAATTGAAGCTTCCTCATCCTCTCTCATATCTCATTCTCTTGCTAACGGTGTTTGTGATTCATTAGAGGTGTTAGACTTGTGACACTTGCTCTCAAGCTTCAACATCTTCAAGGATTATGGATTGTTATTACTGTTAGGTTTTATACAAACAATCCTATGTGTGCATGCAACCCTAGAGTTGGATCTATGTTTTCACTATTAGTTATACAACTTTATGAACACAAAAAGAAACCTGGCATGCTAGTACTATTTTCAAAATCCACATAGAAGAATAGAATACATACCTTTTGTTGTTATATAGTAATAACAACTAGTTCCTTGAATTTCCTTAGCTCTTGAAAGCAAGTACCACAAGTGTAGTACCTCTAATGGCTCACAAACACACTAGGTGAAAGGATGAATATGGGAGAGATGAGAGAAGGGTATCTTGCCCTAAAATTCGTCCCTTTTAGGGTTTCCCAAGGCTTGGACGAATTCTAGTGCCTTAGGGTGCTATTTATACTGGAGGCTAGCTAGGGTTTCAAGGTGGAAACCCTAATCCCTTAGCTTAGGGCCTAAGCAAGTCCATGAACTCCTTTCCTTAAGCCCTTGGACGAAAACTCCTAGATCCTTCTAGGATTTTCGTTCAAGCCTTAATAAAGGTGATCCAATAGCCCAAAGTCTCAACTATCAAATAATTACAAAACAGCCCCTGTACTTTTAATTAGTTCCTTTAATCCAAAAATTAATTCCTAATTAATTTCTGATTAAATACTAATTAATAATATGATTCCAAATTAATATATTATTCATATAATATAATAAATAAATCATATTTATGCCCTAATCAACCTCTCTCCTCAACTGTCATCCTGTCTAGTCACCCGTGTGAAGGCAACCCAAAAGGATCATGCTCACAATCGGGTCAAGTACATACCAAAATAGTTATGGACTTAGACACTAATCCAACAATTACTACATAACAATCAAATTTATGTATTATAACCCTTATTGTGTAATTTTCGATTATTTACTAGAGATCTAGGGTTATACATTGTTGTTCATAATTGTATGTTCATTTCGAGAAGACATAGATCTATTTAGGGTTGCATGCACACATAGGATTGTATGCTATGTTGAAAACCCATCACATGGCCCTCTCAGTAAACATCCTGGTGATCTCCGTCACCGACTTCGTCCCCTGACTCAGGTCTAAAAACTCCTGGGCCAACCTCTCATGCTCCACCCGCGACACATATCTAGTACGGAACATCTCCGAGAACTGCTCCCAAGATACAACAGCTCTCTACTCAGCAGAATACGATCCCGTAATAAGTCTCCACCAATCCTTCGCTCCGGACCTCAGGAGGTTTAGAGTGCACCTGACCTTCTGGTCAGCTGGACAAGAGCAGGTGAAAAAGCATCCCTCAACATCAGATAGCCATCTCATGGATATGATCGGGTCCTGAACTCCCTCAAAAGTTGGGGGCTTCGTATGGTCGAAGTCCTGATACTGAAAAACACGCCCAACACCAATCCCATCAGTCGCGCCGACTATAGTGGCTGCAGCAGTAGCAGCCTCAGACAGAGCATCATATCTATAATCAAAGAACTCCATCATCGCGGTCTTGATAGACCCAAAAGCTCCTGTATCATCCCCCCCCCCCCCCCCGACAACTGACACAACCTCCTCATGGATAATCTCTCTGATACGGTCCTCAGACACTGCTGGCCCATCCTGACTGCCAGCTCCTGATCCTGACCCGGATCCAACCTCAAATCATCTTGTCGTCACCATACTGAAAATATACCAGGGAGATATCAGATAACACACATAACATCAGGGGAACCAACTCCTAACAAAGCCCTAGGGTTTGTGATTTCATTTTTACGCGTACGGGTCTTGTGCTTTCAGTAGTACGGGCCCATACTACCTTCCACACCTACCCGTATTTGTACCAAGGATCATTACAACAACCCTAACAAGACATATTATCATATGCACAAACGAAATCCTCACGCCCTAGAGGAAAGCTACATCTCGAGACTAGCCGGCCAACCCCATATAACTCATCCTACCACTAACTGGCACACGACCCTCCATTGGTTCCAGATAACTATTGCATGAATACAATCACATGTCGCACATGTAAACAATCTTAGGCTAATAGATTCAGTCCTCCAACGGTTGGACTCAAACAAGAGCTGCGCAGCAGGACCAAATTCCTTACCCTAAAATCATTTAACCAATGTAGCATGTAACTTAGCGTATTCACTCAATAGCCAGTTCACAGACGAAAGAGTCATACAACAATCAATCAAGGATTCTATAAAAAATAAAGCATCAAAATCAGGCAATTTTATCATACAGTTCCTGAAGATCCCTATCCTAATACTAGCATGTTGTTCTAACATATCAAGACATAATCTCAAATAACTGTGTGGTAATTTGGGGTCTACTTACTGGCTCCGGTTGGTCGTACACCTTATGTCCTCCTCAATTATTTTGAAAACCATTTAAAAATTGTATTAAAATCTTTTTCCTTAGTTTGAGACTGGATTTACAGGAGTGTTCCTCTAATTCCCTCAAACCAAGGCTCTTAAACCAACTTGTAACATCCATAAAATTCATGAAAAATTTAAACTTTTTAAAACCAAACCACAATCATCATTGTTTACAAAATAGTTTTCAAAACATGTTTATTATCATAGTTTTCCCAAAATCATAAAACAAAACACGAGGAGGTGCACGATCACACCTTTGCCTTCCCGCGGTCATCTGAGGTACCTGAAACATAACCCACAGCTATAAGCACAAAGCTTAGTGAGTTCCCCCAAAATACCAACACATCACATAACCATAATAATAACAACAAACAAAATGCATACAGAGCCTTCGGTCTGAATGGAACGACCCACTGGCCTATATTCTATATGGTACGCTCACAGAACCTTCATCATGACTGGTACACCACATCGGCCCTTCAGCCTATCGGGACCGTTCTCCGGGCCTTCGACCTGACTAGTACGCCCCACTGGCCTTCAGTCTATCCGGGACGCCCTGGGTATGTTGGCCTTCAGCACAAAGCATGACCGCCTCAACCCACCTATACATACATCGTGTCGACACACACACACGCATATATATATATATATATATATATATATATATATATATATATATATATATATATATATATATATATATATATATATATATATATATATAACAGACAAACATACAAATAACCAGCCAATAACAAACAGACAGATCTTACAGATCACTAAGCATAGCATCTTCCTATCTACCAGGATACAGATCTAACAGATCACTATAGTACTCAATCATACGATAAAACAGTATAATAATCCAAAGGGCCGGCCTTGGTGCCTTCGACCCGTAAGTACAGTGTGGAAGACTCACCTCACACTGTTGAATCGCACTGAAAGTCTCCGCTTGCTGGCCCACTAAATCCCCATGCTATCACAAACAAAATAATCATCCAATTAGTAGTTGGATTCTAAATCCTTAGCTATTAGCCCACATGCCACTCTACCCTTTTCCTAGTTTATGGATAAGGCCCAAGCCCAAACAAAATAATCATCTCTCAAGGCCCATATTGGGCCTAATTTTCCAAATTGGGCACAAACTTCTACTTAGGCCTTATCCTAGGGCCCACCCTTCCACTTAACCCAAAACACTTGCACTCAGATGTCCCAATAATGGCCCAAGCATCTAGGCCCAAACCTGAAGTCGAAAGTCGCTAAGCACAACAGACTAAGTACGCGGGGCGTACTCAGTTGTACGCTAAGCGTACTCGCATTGAGGCTTGTACGCTACACGTACTGGCTTGTACGCACAGTGTACTCCTCCTACTCAGCCACTTTTGTCACACCCCCAAACTGGAACGGCGGAAACGTTCGGGGGCGGAGGACGTCATGTATAGTATCACAACAATTGAATAATAGTAATCAAAGCAACCACAACCATTGTATTAATAGTATAATGTTTACATTACATTTGATTCATATAATATTGACTTCAAAAGTAAATACAAGTAAAGACTCGAAGCTACTATGCTCCATCTTCTTGAATCTGGCACGTGTACCTGTCTACTAATGTCTTGAGAATACAAGTAGGTTTTGAAAGAGTATCAACATTAAGCTGGTGATTTCATAAGCGTTTTGTTTTAGAAAACGGTTCTTTGTTCTTTCGAAAAGTGCGTTGTGTTTCTCCAGAAAACCTTATATTTTCTGATGTAATGAATGTTAAGTAAAAATGATTCTTACTAGTTCCTCCTGCGAGTACTTAGTGTATACAAATCATATACAATCCAAATCGAACAAACAATCGATTGTGTGGTTCTGCCCTAAGCCCACAACCAAACAACGAACAGGAAATGAGGCGGAGGCCACACATCCCACTGGTTGTCGGATCCTCATGTATATAACCCTGAAGTATTCACTAGATACTTATAAAGTTAACTGTATTTGTCCTTTGAAATCTGTTGATGGTGTTCCTCAAGAAAATCCAATATTTTCTTAGTGAAAGCATGATTAAACCAATTCCTTTCATAACTACTTAGTTCATACTAGCTATGTATAAACCAATATCGAACAGACAATTGATTGTGTGGATCTGCCCTAAACCCACAACCAAACAAGGAACATGGAATGAGGCGGAAACCACACATTCCACTGCCTATCGGATATTCTTCAGACGTAACTCAGATGCATAAGCTAAGGAATTATAGAATTAATAATGTATGTTCGTTAAGTGAATAATAATCCCTTTGTTTGTAAAGCACTGATGTTTATCATGGAAAATCCTATATTTTCCCTAAGTGTAAGTTATTGAATTATCTGATCCAAACCGAAAAGTACAAGTATCTACCCTACTTATGTTGTTTAAGCATTGTTCTGTTTGAAAACCTTGGCTACCACCAGTATTGTATAGTAGTTTTATTACATAAATAAAACTCGTTGAAAACGTATTGTTCTGTATACTGAAAGTGTTGTTAATACCCTCCTGTGATCACTTAGTACATACGAGTTATAGAATTCACGATCGAATAGACAGTCGATTGGGAGATTCTGCCCTAAGCCCACAACCAAACAAGGAATAGGGAATGAGGCGGAAGTCACACATCCCTGATGTATATACTAAGTAATCCCCTAGTTATTAACCCTGTTGATTGATTGTTAAGTACATTATTACGTGAGCGAGTCGTTGTTTCCGCTGTGAGTTCTTATAACCATGCTGATGGACGAATACCGATACGACGTACTTCGGACGTCGAAAACTGAAATGACGTCTGTCACCCTCGGTTGACTGTAGCTAGTAGTCAGGGTGCGGGATTGTCAAGTAGTAACTATGTTTATCATGTTTAAGTTCTACGTTCAGTGAGTATTACTTATAGGAAAATGTAATAAACCAAATTATATTTTTAAACACAAGATTACTTGTGCTTTTACTTGTATTCCCCAACCCCCCCCCCCCCCCCCTTAAAACATTAAAAGCTCGGAAAATATGGGGGTATGAACTCACCTGATTGTGGATGACTTGGATGAATGACAAAAGTAGGATGCTTGGTATGCTAAGTGAAGTCCCGAGCACAGTACGGTCCTATTAAGCACATATTAACATGTATAGGCCTAAAATTAGTGTCTAAGACCACTAATGATCATAGGAAACACCCTTAGAATGTAGGAAACACTTGCAATGAAGTGTCAAAACCAAGAATGAGGGATGAAAAGGAGTTCACGGCCAAACCACCATGGGTTTACGGCCCAAGATGTGTTCACGGCCCATGAACTCATGAACACTTGAAGGGTTTACGGCCCATCTATGAAGGGTTCACGACCCTATGAAGGGTTCACGGCCGTGAACTCTTCAAGACCATGAAGATGGTGATGAAAAAGTGATGAATCAAGGCTAGAATCAAGGGGTTTCTAAGCATGAACGAGTAAGGAATGAAATACTTACGTTTTGAGGCCTTTAAGAGAGCTTTTTTTCGATGAGTCTTGAGAGAGTCTTGAGGAGTTTTCGGCCAAGGAGAGAAGAAATGAGGGGTAAATAAAGGAAGAACATATAAATATAGAGGGTGGTTCACGGCCCAAGCATGGGTTCACGGCCGTCAACCTAGTTTGCAGCCGTGAACTCCCTTTGAGGGTGTTTCGGGTTCGAGTGCAAACTATTGATTCTCAGATAACGCTTCCCAACATTTAACCCTTGAGTGCACTAGGCTTATAGACCCTCAAACTGACTCTAAAGACAGTAACAGATAGAGGAAACAAGTCTGACTTACAAAGAGAGATTTCGGGTTGTCACATCATCCCCCCGATAGAGGGAATTTCGTCCCGAAATTCGGATTCCGAGTTGTTGGTTAAGGATAAGGAAATGAGGTGGGTACTTCAGTTCTAATTAATCCTTGCGTTCTTCAGTAAATTTAGATCCTCGCTGGGTGGTTCAGCGGATCTTCATTGTTGTATCTGTTGTTCTGGTCTGTGAAGGGTGCGTGGGTTTGACTTGTTTTTCTATGTTCATCCAACTGGTAGGATGTCCATTCGTAGTCCTGAGCAGCCTTTGTCTTGAAGTTCATGGTAGGACTTATACCTGGTTCATCTATCATCGGCTAGCGTACACAAGTCGTATATAATTAAGATTGATAAGACGGTCGGATGGGTAGCTCTGCCCCAGGTCCACAACCATACAAGGAACAGGAGATAGGGCGGAAACACACATCCTAGGCCCGTAGAATCTTAATTATATACCACCCTCGTGCATACACAAAACAATGATAGGCTAACCGTATTCGTCTCTAGCCTCTGAGTTTGAACTTGACTTGCTGCGCGAGTGGTATTTCCGAAAAGGTCTGCAGTGAATACTTAGGGGAGGTTACGGAAGGATATCATACTCCTCGCATGAGTACTTCGGAGGTTTGAAGTGAGAGAAAATTTTGAGGTTCACGTCTAGTTTGTTGTTAGTGACGAGAGTTTTGTTATTCGGTCGGTTTAAGGCGAAGGGTCTCCTCGGTGACACATGGGTTCGATATAGCGTGGACTCAGTTAGACTAGGCGGGATGACGTCGTCGGATCACGTGATAAGTTAGTTCGGAAGGAGTGTTTTGACCTTGCTATTACTATCGCGAATGTTTTGTACTGCATTAAGTGTACTAACTGAAAGATTGTTCTAGTGAATAATACTTGATATTATGATCCCTATCCAGTCCCTCTATAATCGCTTGGTGTCTACAAGTCATATATAATTAAGGTTGATAAGACAGTCGACTGAGTGACTCTGCCCTAAATCTACAACCAGACAAGGAACAGGAAATAAGGCGGAATCACGCACTCTAAGTCTATTGGTTCTTAATTATATATGGCCCTAATGTTTACACCAAGTCATTACAGCTTACCAGAAAGAGTATTTAGTTTCTACATAAACTATGTGCTTTGTTTAGACGAGGAAGAAATTATTATAGTTAGGATTTAGTTGGGAAACGTACCGCTGTTCTCAGGTGGTTCCGAGGTAGACTCTCCTGCAGTGATCATTAGTATCCTTCTTCACCGGGGTTTCTGGCCAATTGACACTCTCTCCTATAGTGTCCCGTTTCACCACACTCGCAGCAGGTCTGACTTACTTCGTCAAATGGGACCTGAGAGATTGGTAGTGCCGGTGCCCTACAGAAGCGGATGGTGTGTCCCCTTCTGAGGCAGTTCTTGCAATACAACTTCCGGCACCTTCCGGTATGATGGAAGTTACACTTATTACATTTAGGGAGGGTTCCAGCATAACGACTGCCTGGTGCTGCTATGGCTGGGGTCGTGGCAGCATAGGCCGTACCCCTCTGTTGTCTCTCGGAGGTCTCTTGTGTTGATGGTCTCTTCTTCCCGCTCTCGGACTTTTGTTCATCATCACCTCCCTTAGTTGACTCAGGAACGGGGTCCATTATGCCTTGGCGGATCCCATAGTCCACCAATGTTCGAGCCAGGCGTTTGGCACTGTCAAACATAAGAGGTTTCGCTGCTAATATGTTTCCTTGGATTGGAGAAGGTAGTCCCCAGATGTATATATCTACCTTCTTGTTCTCTGGGGTAACCATCCCAGGGCATAGTGCAGCTAAATCGCTGAATCTATGAGTGTAGGATTCTATGTCTGAGCCTGCCATGGTAAGATTCCACAACTCATGCTCTAGTTTTTGCACTTCGCCCCTCGGGCAGTACTCTTCCAACATCATCTCTTTTAGATTTTCCCAGCCCATTGCGTTTGCTATCGGAAGAGTCAATGACTTGACATGGCTATTCCACCATGTAAGGGCTCTGACAGAGAAGGTGCAGGAAGAAAACTTCACTTTGCTCCCTTCTGGGCATGCGCATAACTCAAAAATCGACTCTGTTTTCTCGAACCATCGTATCAGGGCGATGACTCCTCCACTTCCATCGAAGGTTTTGGGTCCACAAGTCATGAAGTCTTTATACGAGCACTCCTTTGTGTGTCCGTGGTTAAAGCTGGTGGTACCACTACCTGATCCACCGGTACCACTTGCATTGATTTGAGTCATGACAGCTGTCACTACGGCTGTTACTGCCGCCTGAAAGATAACCGGGTCATACTGAGGAGGTGGCGGTGGTGCGTTATTCTTGTTTTTGTTCGACTTCTTCGGTGGCATCTTTCTGCCATAAGGTTTAAAAGATGAAACGAGGTTAAGTCCTTAGTGGTTACAAGTCGAGTGTTGTCTAAATCGGAGTTATCTTCATTCTGAACATTTCACGTTCTGACTTTTTGAAGTAATTCATAACAGAGGTCTATGCAACATAGACTTATGAATTTGATAGTGACTACCCTCTTAATGAAGTTATGGGATCTGGTTTACCGTTACTAGCTGATATGATAAAGGCGATAAGCCTGACACATAGTGTGAGCAGTGTACTCACTAACTCACTAGATCATATTAGTTAGTTATAGGGCTGGCAATTCTCGACGCGACCCGCGACACGACCCGCAACACGACACGAAATAAATGGGTTTGGGTTGAGTTTTTCAATACGCCAACCCGCTAACCCGCGAACCCGCCAATCCGTTTATTAAACGGGTCATATATGGGTTTCTCAAAAAATAAACGGGTTGACCCACCAACCCGTTTATATTTTTAATAAAAAAAATTATTTTATTTTTAAATGTATTTATGTATCAAGTATTAATATTTAGTAAGTATTATATAACATATACCATTGATTCATAGACCATTTGATTGTTTTGACATTTTGACTCGTGGTGGATGGCCTAAGGTTGTAAGTCATAACCTGTAAGGCTAAGTTTGTAACATGTTCCTATGAATGTTTTTAATTTTAATTTGGATGTTTAAGACTTAAATGTCTAAAATTCAGATATGTTTGCATCAACCATCAAGAATTTATTCATGTTTAATTGTCAATTTTATTTATGAAATCTGACCCACGAACCAAAATCTGACCCACGAACCCGCTAACCTGTGAACCCGTATAAATAAATGGGTTGGCGGGTCATATATGGGTTTATGTTCCAACCCCGCCAACCCGTGACCTGTATATTTAAATGGGTCGTGTTTGGGTTGGCATATTTTGACCCGCCAACCCGCGACACGTCAACCCGAACATGACACGATTGCCAGGCCTAGTTAGTTAGTTATGAGTATGACGTATATGGTGCTCTACCACCTTGCACGCCTCGGGAGGGGTTTCATGTCCTAGTTATGATGGTCCTGAATTCAACTGTGGGGATTTGTTGTCTCTGGATTCTCTTATGGTTTTCCTATTCTCTGTATATCATGCTTCGGGTTTTACCACAGATCTTCATCACTTCCTGATGGAAGATTTGCCTCCTCGTATGATTCCTCATTGGCTTCTCTTTTGGTGGTTGTAGTGGAGCGGCTATCTATGTCTAGGTTGTTCGCGCGAGAATGGGAATGTCTAAAGAATCTTATGAGATTAAGTAAATCATTTCTTCTGAAGTTATTGATGATCCAAACTGGGCCCTCCTATAGTAAAGCAGTGCATGCAAGCTGTATATAACCAAGATCAAATAGACCTTCGAATAGGTGATCCTACTCTAAAACCACAACCAAACAAGGAACAGGTAGTAGAGAGAAAATCACCAATTCTAAGTCTATAAGATCCCAATTATATATAACCCTGGAAGCATGCACTTCGCAACTATAGACCTGCCAGTAAAGGTCTTTTAGTTCTCATGTAAGTTTGTTATAGTGCCTAAAATACTCCTATAGTATTTTATCTTCATGTTTTGTTCTAAGGATACTTTGTACATAGAGTTAGGTAAGTTTTAGGCTCGTCGCAACACCACCATCACTCCCAAACACATGTTGGTCGTATCTCAAATAAATATAGTTGATCAGGTTATATTTATTCTAGATATGATTACATAACTGCTTAGGTTTGACTGTGGTGTTCAACATCTAAATACTTTTGTTTGTTTTGTTCCTCTTTGTTCTTATTGTGATACTTGTTCTTAGTATGTATGCTTATTAGTATACTACTCGCAAAATACTCATATTTTAAAAGTATACTTTTAGTCAGAGCACTTCGGCCCCATTGTATTTATAGTTGTATATCTTTTACTGGTTGATTTACTAAGTTCACTATAAACAATGCTCTGATACCAATCTGTCACACCCCCAAACCGGAACGGCGGAAACGTTCGGGGGCGGAGGACGTTATGTATAGTATCACAACAATTGAATAATAGTAATCAAAGCAACCACAACCATTGTATTAATAGTATAATGTTTACATTACATTTGATTCATATAATACTGACTTCAAAAGTAAATACAAGTAAAGACTCGAAGCTACTATGCTCCATCTTCTTGAATCCGGAACGTGTACCTGTCTACTAATGTTCTGAGAATACAAGTAGGTTTTGAAAGAGTATCAGCATTAAGCTGGTGATTTCATAAGCGTTTTGTTTTAGAAAACGGTTCTTTGTTCTTTCGAAAAGTGCGTTGTGTTTCTCAAGAAAACCTTATATTTTCTGATGTAATGAATGTTAAGTAAAAATGATTCTTACTAGTTCCTCCTACGAGTACTTAGTGTATACAAATCATATACAATCCAGATCGAACAAACAATCGATTGTGTGGTTCTGCCCCAAGCCCACAACCAAACAAGGAACAGGAAATGAGACGGAGGCCACACATCCCAATGGTTGTCGGATCCTCATGTATATAACCCTGAAGTATTCACTAGATACTTACAAAGTTAACTGTATTGGTCCTTTGAAATCTGTTGATGGTGTTCCTCAAGAAAATCGAATATTTTCTTAGTGAATGCATGATTAAACCAATTCCTTTCATAACTACTTAGTTCATACTAACTATGTATAAACCAATATCGAACAGACAATTGATTGTGTGGATCTGCTCTAAACCCACAACCAAACAAGGAAGATGGAATGAGGCGGAAACCACACATTCCACTGCCTATCGGATATTCTTCAGACGTAACTCGGATGCATAAACTAAGGAATTATAGAATTAATAATGTATGTTCGTTAAGTGAATAATAATCCCTTTGTTTGTAACGAACTGATGTTTATCCTGGAAAATCCTATATTTTCCCTAAGTGTAAGTTATTGAATTATCTGATCCAAACCGAAAAGTACAAGTATCTACCATACTTATGTTGTTTAAGCATTGTTCTGTTTGAAAACCCTCGCTACCACCAGTATTGTATAGTAGTTTTATTACATAAATAAAACTCGTTGAAAACGTATTGTTTTGTATACTGAAAGTGTTGTTAATACCCTCCTATGATCACTTAGTACATACGAGTTATAGAATTCAAGATCGAATAGACAGTCGATTGGGTGACTCTGCCCTAAGCCCACAACCAAACAAGGAATAGGGAATGAGGCGGAAGTCACACATCCCACTGCATGTCGGATGTTAATTTCACATAACCCTGATGTATATACTAAGTAATCCCCTAGTTATTAACCCTGCTGATTGATTGTTAAGTACATTATTACGTGAACGAGTCGTTGTTTCCCCTGTGAGTTCTTATAACCATGCTGATGGACGAATACCGATACGACGTACTTCGGACGTCGAAAACTGAAATGACGTTTGTCTCCCCCGGTTGACTGTAGCTAGTAGTCAGGGTGCGGGATTGTCAGTCCCGTATAGATCTATACACAAACTCATGCTCTCCCTCCAGGAGACTGTGGTTCCTAAGGAGTAGACTTCTCAGAAGTCGTGTCTTACACTGTAGTTCTCGCAACGAATCCACAAATAATACTATGAAAACCCTTTTTGTTATTAACATGAATCCTTATAAAATAGTACCTCTAATTTCATAAGTTTGTTTCCTAGTTTGAAAACTGTATTTGCAACGTTTGTATCTTAACATGTTTATAAAACTGTCCGCAAATCTAGTAGTAACTATGTTTATCATGTTTAGTAAGTTCTACGTTCAGTGAGTACTACTGATAGGAAAATGTAATAAAACAAATTATATTTTTAAACACAAGATTACTTGTGCTTTTACTTGTATTCCCCCCCCCCCTTAAAACATTAAAAGCTCGGAAAATATGGGGGTATTAACTCACCTGATTGTGGATGACTTGGATGAATGACAAAGGTAGGATGCTTGGTATGCTAAGTGAAGTCCCGAGCACAGTACGGTACTATTAAGCACATATTAACATGTATAGGCCTAAAATTAGTGTCTAAGACCACTACTGATCATAGGAAACACCCTTAGAATGTAGGAAACACTTGCAATGAAGTGTTAGAACCAATAATGAGGGATGAAAAGGAGTTCACGGCCAAACCACCATGGGTTTACGGCCCAAGACGTGTTCACGGCCCATGAACACATGAAGGGTTCACGGCCCAATATGTGTTCACGGCCCATGAACTCATGAACACTTGAAGGGTTTACGGCCCATCTATGAAGGGTTCACGGCCCTATGAAGGGTTCACGGCCGTGAACTCTTCAAGACCATGAAGATGGTGATGAAAAAGTGATGAATCAAGGCTAGAATCAAGGGATTTCTAAGCATGGAGTAAGGAATGAAATACTTATGTTTTGAGGCCTTTAAGAGAGCTTTTGTTCGATGAGTCTTGAGAGATTCTTGAGGAGTTTTCGGCCAAGGAGAGAAGAAATGAGGGGTAAATGAAGGAAGAACACACACACACACACACACACATATATATATATATATATATATATATATATATATATATATATATATATATATATATATAGAGGGTGGTTCACGGCCCAAGCATGGGTTCACGGCCGTGAACCTAGTTTGCGGCCGTGAACTCCCTTTGAGGGTGTTTTGGGATCGAGTGCAAACTATTGATTCTCAGATAACGCTTCCCAACATTTAACCCTTGAGTGCACTAGGATTAGAGACCCTCAAACGGACTCTAAACACAGTAACAGATAGCGGAAACAATTCTGACTTACAGAGAGAGATTTCGGGTTATCACAACTTTTCACGTTAAGCCCTCAATCCATTAAGATAAAGCTCCAAAACATAGATCTGACTCCCTTGAGCTGGAATAACACGTAAAGTTGCTAACTTTACATTAATGCATGGTTAAATGAAGCTCTTAAGCTTAGAAATGACTTAATAAGTGGCTTAATGCATGCATGAGAACTAATACCCCATAAATTTGGCACCTTTATGCTTAAGAAGCCTCTAACAACCTCAGATATATAGAGAAATGATCCCTTCACACGACCCAATCCATCAATCAACTTAAAAAGGGACCAAAAGTGTGACAAATCAACCCATGAAAAGATCTAAGCATTTACAAGTCAAGATTTGAACTTGATACCTTTATAAGCTTCCAAAGAGATGAATGATCCTGGATCTTAATTTTGCCCACCAAGCAATGAACTTCCACCTTCTTCTAGTTTCTTCAAGAATGAGCAAAACAACACCAATTTCTCTTCAAAGCTCAAAAATACAATAATGGAGGCTAAGGGGGGCCTTAGGGTTTTCTGGAGGTTTAGGGACAAATAGAGAGGCCAACCCTAAGGGTTAAAGATGTTTATATAGGGTGCAACACCCTACATTAGGGTTTCTAGAAAGTGAGCGTACGCCCAGTGTACATAAGCATACGTCCCGCATGCACACCCGAAGTCCCGATCCATTCTTGCATTAGTATGCTAAGCATACCAGGTGGTACGCCCCGCGTACTGGCTTCTCAGCTAGTACGCTAAGCGTACCAAGTGGTACGCCCTGCGTACTACTCCAAGGGATAATATGTAACTTTTAATTAATTAAGGGCCAAAGTGAAACGTACCAAGATCCGGGTGTTACAAGTCAACTGTCCATTGTTGACTTCAGAGGGACGCCACGTTGTAACCTGCTGTTGGCCACGTCGTGGCATAATAAGGATAAAATAGTCGCGCACTTCCCCCAGTTGCCACGCCGTGGCAGCCAAACGTCGCGTCGTGGAAACTGGGTTCAACAACTTAATGGATTGAGCCATTTTCCTTCGATTTCATGGGCTCCAAAATTCAGATCTGATTCTTCCCAAGATCTCAATGGATAAAGTTTCCAACTTTATCCATTAAGACATCCCTCTAAGCCAAGATCTCAAGTCCAAGGTCCTTAATGGCAACTTAATGCATGGAATCAACCATTAAGCACTTCATTCTTAAGGTCTTCAATCCAAAACTTCCAGAAGGGTTTTAAGGACCCTAATGATCCCTAAAAATGCAAACTTTATGGACATGCATGCCCCATGCATGTCCTTTCCCAAATATAGTTCAAAAGATGCAATATGACCAAAAATAAATGCAAGGTCATTAAATCACAACCACATCCTAGATCTATGAGATATAATGCTCTTGGGATTCAGAGAGTTCATAAAGTTGCAAACTTTATCTCTTCTACTCACTTTATCTTCACATTTGGGGAAAAAATATGGCATAAAACCTAGATATAAGAAGCATACAAGAAAAAGCTGAGACTTTAAGGACTTACAAGAAGTCCAGAAGCTACACACAAAGATGATGAGGGGTTGCTTGGAGGAACTAAACACCAAATCTTCTTCTCCTTCCTTCAAAACCACCACAACTTGAAAAAGTGAGCTCAAAAGCCTCAAGAGAGCTAGGGTTTGGACAAAGGGCGTTTGGAGGTGATGGAGGCTGAAGGTTAAAAAAACCCTAGCCCTCACTTCCTTTAAATAGGCCCAAAGCCCGAAAAAATTAGGGTTTGCATAAAATGGTTGCCATGTCATGGCAAACATAGTGCCATGTCGTGGAACTCATTTAAGAAGTGTGCTTCAAGCAAGCTTTGCCACGTCGTGGTGATACCCTCACCACGTCGTGGCCAACCAAATTTTCCAAAACACTTATAAAATTTATACCTCAGAATCCGGATGTTACATGTACTAGTATAACATAAAAAATATCTTAATAATAAAGATATAATATTAAATTTTAATTAGTTATTATTACACTTGTAAAGATAATATGATATTTATAAATTAGGCTGGACAAATATAATATTTTGATGTTTAAGACTAAGATATGTAAAATTCTTCCTAAAGTTTAATAGATGCTATGATATTTTGAGTATAAAATATGGTTGATCCCAACATACAAAGACTTTATATATGAGGAGTGGTCTCGGGATAATGTCATGGGCTTTGTTAGTTTGTTGTCTTGATTTCATAGTGTGTTTGGTCTTAAGTTTAACATTCACAAATCGAGTATGTTTGGTGTAGGGATAGATTGTTGTGAAGTTCAAAGTGTGGACATTGTTACGGGGTGTAAGCCGGAGAAGCTTCATTTTTGGGTATACTAGTGGGGACTAAAAGGATGGGAGCCAAATATAGAGAAGTTTAAGAAAAGACCGTATCGTTAGAAAGCTAGTATGTTAATCGGTGGAAGGTCGGTTTTGGTCAGTGTTGGGGTCGTTGGAGTACTTATTATCTTTCTCTATTTTGGATGTCGGTTTGGATTAAGAAGAAGTTAGAACAACTTCGTTCTAGTTTCTTTGAGGTGTGGATGGTAGTATTCATAAGATCCCATGGATTTCTTGGAATTAAGTTGTGGCTTCGAAAGTCAAATGTGGGATTAGTATTGGAAGTCTTGAGACTTTAAATTTTGCTATGTTACAAAAGTGGAGATGGCGATATGTTAACGAGGAAGATACTTTTTGGTCCAGGTTTATTTCTATGATTCATGTGTGCCAAGAAGGTGGGAGGGATTTTAATTTCTCTCAGATTAGTGGGGCTGATGATTAGGCTCGTATTATTGGTTCGATAAATTTCATGCATGAACGGGGAATTATCCCTCTTTCGTGCCTAAGGAAAATCGTGAAAGATGGAAGTACTAAATAGTTTTGGCTTAATGTTTGGGTGGGAGAGATTATGTTAAGACTAGGTATTCTCGGTTATACCATCTTGATCGAAATAAGGAGTGTTATGTTAAAGAAATGTGGTGTGAAGGGTCGTTTGGGATTGGATCAGGTCGATTCATGGAGGTGTTCCGCAAAGCCATCTAGATGATTTGATGTGTTTGTTTGCTAATATAAGTCTCTCTGATGGGTGTGATGAGTGGGATTGGAATTTGGACGGATCTAGTTCATTCACATTTAAGGAGATGAAAATGTATGTAGACTCCATATCTCTTCCAGGTGAGCATTTAGGTACGAGATGATGTTCTCAGTTCCTAGGAAATTAAATATTTTGCATTGAATGCTATTATGGGATCGGGTTCCCACGAGGTGGAATTTTAGTCGCAGGGTGTTGAAGTTAGCAATATTTTGTTTTCAGTGTGCTTGGAATATCCAGAGGCCATTGATCGGAAGTGTGTCACTTCAATGTTAGTTTGGGAGAAGGTGTTTGCTTGGTTGGATTTTGAAGTCCCTTTGGTGGAAATGCTAGGAGATGTGTTTGATTGGATTGGGGAATTACATGTACAAACTATTAAAAAGGAAGTGTTATAAGTTATTGCGTGTGTGGTGATTTGGGTCTTATGGCCGTTCAGGAATGATTCTATGTTTTGCATTTCTCCCCCGGTAAAAGGTAGATTTTTTGATAATGTAGTGGAGTTTTTGTTTTTGTTTTGTTTTTTTTTTAAATTGTTAGTAGAAACAAAAAAGTGTTGGTTATTTGGAGTCTGTGGCTCTAAAATCCTCTTTTAGCTAGTTTGTTGTAATTGGTTTGTTTTGCTAGCTCCTTGCTGGTTTAATAAAACTCAGTTGTTCAAAAAAAATTATAATCAATCTTGATCCTCATCATCAAAGATTGCTTGAAGGAAAACTAATGTTCTTTGTTGAGGAAGAGCATCATATACATTGGTTTTTGTCCATCGTTAAAATTTTGCATCAAGATGTCAACACAATCGATCAATAAATCAAAGTATGTATCTCGCTTACATCTTGGTGATTCAATAATATGTTTCAATCTAATGTATCAAAACCAAATAACATTGGTTTACACAAATATTGTTCTTCGTAAAGGTTAATGACACCTTTACAAAAGTTATAACTACTTTTTGGTCAAGTTTTCTCAAACGTCTTTAAATACTCATCCAACGGGTCAAGGGCGTTGTATTAAATTTAACGAAGTGTGAATGTGCAATTTGGTAATCGAGTAAAACGCTTATTACATCTCGCATCCCATGTTAATCTAAAAGTGGTATCTCTCTCTTCAAATCGTGGACTATCGGTACGAATAATTGTCTGCTCATTCGGAACCATCTTCTAAACATATCATAATCATATATGACATTTTCGACAAACTAGTCTCGTAGGATATGATTGTGTAAAGCCGTTCTTTTCATTTTTGGACGCAAACTTTCAGCTTCATTAGCCAAAATAAGGGGTGTTGCTTCTACAACTATTGTGAAAAAAATTATATCGCCCTCACTCAAAGATGACGAAGATAATATCATCTTTCCTTTCTCAAACTTATGTTAACAATTTTTTAGACATAAAGAGTAAAATGGTTGTGCAAAAATATTAGAGATTTGATAGGTATTTATTTGTATCACCTATATAGATACCAGTATAATTCTAGAATAAGTCATAGGATGACTATTAGGTTGGAGGGAGTGGTGCCACCGAAACCGCACTCCCTTCACCGCTACATATGCGTCACGTCACTTTTTACCATACAAGTGTGGTTTCTTGTCGGAGTGGTGTCACACTTTTATTTCTTTTTTCTTTTTTTGTTTTTTTTTTTTAACTATTTTAATTTAACAAAACTTCTTTTTTAATAAAAAAACATAATTTTTCATTACTTGAAAATTAAAAAAACATTACATTGAAAATTAAAAAAACATTACATTGCATTACGAAAAAAAACACACATGACATTAAAATAATCCTAAAATATGACATTTTTAGAGAGAATAGTGAATTTTTTTCTATTAATTTTAAGAGAGAATGGTGATTTTTGTTTGAAAAATAATGAAGTGGATAGTATAATTTATAGGAAAGAAAGGAAAAAGGAAAGAACGAAAAAAATTAAATATTCGAAATTTTGAGTGTGAGCTACAATTATATATTATGAGTGTGAGCTACAATTATATATTATTATTGTGATATTTTTTTACTTTGTAAAACATTACAAAGGTTTCCAGAAATATAATGTACGTTTTTCTATATCATGTTGAGAAATTATCAAGACAAACTTAGATTATGAATCAGATCATGACACATATCAGAATCCAAAGTTGATTTGTCAATGAATAAATGTTTTTGTGACCTTTCATTGGATGAAGGGGCATGGAACGTTACAAACAGTACTTACAAGTGTTTTTCCACAAGAATTATATATATAAATAAGGACGTATTGAGAATGAAGATTTGAGTCCATGACTTGCATATAAATAATTTGAATAGAACAAATGAGTCTAATTCTAAGTACCCAAGTGTTGGACCAACAAATTTGGTATGGCTGCAAAATGTTGCAAAGCAATATTGGTAACTCAAATGAGAATGCCACATATATGCTTTTCATCAAATCAAAATCCAATCCAGTCTAATGCACGCAAAACGCAGGACAAGACCGTCGTGTGGTTTTCTCGCCTATGTAAAAGATGTAAATGCTCTCCTCATCCTTATCATTGAAAATAGCTCTAGAAAACCTAAATTTGCTACTAGGAACAAGATAAGTTATTAAAAAAAAGAAAAAAAAGAAAAGAAAGGGGAGTTGTTACTGTTATTGGTATGGGTGATTAAAATTAAAATAGGAAGTAATTCCGAGAAAGCGGGACAGTTGTAGCTGCGGTGCATGTTAGATGCACGCCGTCAGCAGTGACTGCGTATGTCTCGGGATCAACCTGGATGTTGGGAAGGGCATCGTTAAGTTTCATGTCCAGCTTTGTGAGTCTCCTTACATTACTCACGCTTTTCACCTTCTTATTCAGTCTATAAAGAGTCTTTATATTTCGCTCCATAGCAGCCTGTAATTACTACTCATTAATTTTACAACATCATCTTCTCTTCCTAACATATATATACAAATATTTGTGAGAGAGAGAGAGAGAGAGAGAGAGAGAGAGAGAGATGTCCATGCCTGGCTGACAAAAGCTATGGAGTTGGAGCTTCCAGCCTTGCCGAATGCTCCAAACATGGGCCTCATTATAACCTGTAATAGGCCCAACTCAATTCAATAATGGTATCATCCGTATAACAAAAAAGTTATATGTGGACAGCAAAAAGTTGGTTAATTAGTAATGGATAATTTTATTATTGATATATACTTTTTTGTATACTTCTGAAAATTATTATTTTTATCTACTAATTTAAAGTTAAATACATGAATCAGTACTATACTTTTATTTATTTGTTTACTATAACATCCAATTTCATCCAGCTACTACAACAATGTACCAAATTATAGCCCAGTCGTAAAGCTATATTATTGTTACTTTCTTGTATTAACTTCAATTTGAAAGATACAAACTTATGTAATTTCAAAAGTATAGAAAAAATGTATATATTAATTAATAATAGAATTATATGTTAATAACCAACTATTTGGTCACCCTAGAACTTTTTGTCCATCAAAGCTCCCTAAACGTTTTTACTTTTTAGTTGTATTGATTAAATGATTATTACCATTATGACCATCAAATTTAAAAACTTTATATTTACGAAAGAAATCCAGAATGATCAAATTAATGTGGACAGAGTTAATAACTGGATGACCCTTTTCATAAATAATGACTTGCATTTTCTGAGTTTTGACTCAACTGAAGCAGTGCCAGATTTTTATTTTTCAGACACACTTGACAATTTTCTTAATTGAGTTTTGTTTCAGATGAATCAGATCAAAATCAAAAGGTTATTATATTATATTATATAATATATTACCGGTTGAGGAGTAGGGATGCTTGCATTTGGATCCCCCATGTTAGCCCAAGCAATATCACCTCCTTTAATCACCATTTCCGGTTTTGCCCCAAAAAACGATGCCTTCCAAATCACAAGATCAGCCAACTTCCCTACCTACAAATTAACACCAATTTCATTCACATCACAATGCATGCTTTAATTTCTCAAACGAAAATAAACATTAATTTTTTTTTTTTATTACGATTTACACACCTCAACTGATCCAACATAGTCAGAAAACCCATTAGCAATTGCTGGATTTATCGTGTACTTTGCAATAAACCGTTTAATGCGAAGATTGTCATTTTCTTGTATGTTACCATCAATCGCGCCTCTTTGTAACTTCATTTTGTGAGCTGTTTGCCATGTTCTACTGATTACCTAAGTACAATAACACTTTCAACTTGTTAATCTATATAATAATAATAAAACAACAAATATGATGATGACTTGCCTCCCCAATGCGACCCATAGCCTGTGAATCAGATGATATAATGCTTATTGCTCCCATATCATGCAAAATATCTTCAGCAGCAATTGTTTCAGCTCGAATACGTGACTCGGCAAAAGCTACATCCTCGGGTATGTCCTTATCAAGGTGATGACACACCATCTGCGTGATTCTAACTAATTTCAGAACACACAATATAACAAACTACATAATTTTTTTTTTTTTTTTTTTAATGATGAACCTATATACCAGCATATCGAGATGCTCGTCTATTGTGTTCTTAGTGTAAGGACGTGTTGGATTTGTTGATGAGGGTAGAACATTTTTAACACCACACACTTTGATAATATCTGGAGCATGACCACCACCTGCACCTTCACTGAAACCAAAAGGGCATTTATGGAAATTTTGAGTAGAATCCAATGGATTGGAAGAAGGTCTGTCTTACCTGTGGTATGTGTGAATTGTTCTATCTTTAAACGCAGCAATTGTGTGTTCAACGAATCCAGATTCATTCAAGGTGTCAGTGTGGATATTAACCTAACAAAATTCAAATTAATTTACTGAAGAAAACAAAAATTGAAACTTAAAAAAGTTGTTAGAAATAAATAACAAACCTGGATGTCATATTGGTCTGCAACTGACAAACAGTTATCTATAGCAGCAGGAGTAGTCCCCCAATCCTCATGAAGCTTCAGTCCCATTGCACCAGCCTTTATTATTTCATGTAGCCCTTCTGGTTTAGAACTATTACCCTAAAAAAAAAAAAAAGGTGTAAGTAACATCATAAAAACTGATATACTATGAAATAAAAAATAAAAAAATCATACTTTCCCAGTAAATCCAAAGTTAATTGGTAAGTCATCAGTGGCTTGCAGCATAGTTTTCATATGTACAGCTCCAGGGGTACAGGTAGTTGCACGTGTCCCTTCAGCGGGCCCCGTCCCACCTCCTACCATTGTTGTAATCCCACTAGATATTGCTTCATATGCCAATTGAGGGCAAATAAAATGCACATGACAATCAATGGCGCCAGCTGTCACTATCTTGCCTTCACCAGCAATCACTTCTGTGCTAACTCCAATGATCATGTTATCAGAGACACCATTCATGGAATCTGGATTTCCTGCTTTCCCAATTGAAGAAATCAAACCGGCTTTAATGCCTATATCTGCTTTGTAAATTCCTGTGTAATCGATTATCAATGCATTTGTGATGACAGTGTCCAAACAATCAGATGGGGAATACCCTGAAGCTTGTCCCATTCCATCTCTTATCACCTTTCCACCACCAAACACACACTCATCACCATAAATTGCAAAATCTTTTTCAACTTCAGCAAATAAATCGGTGTCACCAAGACGAATTTTATCTCCAACTGTAGGGCCATACATATTAGCATATGCCTCACGTGCCATTTTGTAAGCTAGTGGAGATCCTTCTATTATAATACCATTACTGCAAATTAAATAACACACACAATTATAGTTTATACAGAAATAGCAAAAGAAACAGATTTTGATATCTTAACTTGGTACTGGTATCTTCGGAATTGCCGAATCCTCTTGCGTGTACTGATTCCATTACAGTTTTGACATTGGAATCAGTGACAGGGCTGTCTGCGATTGCATTCCCTCCTCTAATTACTTGCATGCCACCAATTTTTACAAGGGTGACAGATTTTGCATCCCCTGGCTGGAAAAGTAAACTTAAGTACATATTTATTTTTAAATTTAAATAAAATATAGTGCCTTATCTGACCTCAAATCTGGTAGCTGTTCCTGCGGGTATATTTAATCTCATGCCATATGCTTTTCTTCGATCAAAAATTAAACTTGGATTGACCTCGATAAAATGGTAATGGCTTCCAACCTGTAAAAATAGTATTTATATAAGTAATTATGTAAGAAAAAATATTGAAATGTGAAAAGGAAAGTAGGAAGCCACCTGTATTGGTCTATCTCCATTGTTAGTTACTTTAAGGACTACTGCTTCCCTTCCAGAATTAAGCATTATATATCCATGTCTGAAGATTAGTTCTCCAGGAATCTTACAACTTTCTATATTTGGAAACTTTTCAAGTGAAGGAACTGCAGAAGAAACAAAATATCAATCAAATTTAGCAGGCAGGATAAGTAAAATGGATCTGTAAAGATGAAAGAACAGATTGCTGACCTGGAAGAAAAGATCCATGTAAAGCCATTTCAAGATTTCCATTTTCACAAGATACTGGATCATGTACAGTAATTAACTTTGTTCCATCAGGAAAGGTTCCCTCTACCTAAACATAATTTAAGCATCAATGAAAAAGAGTTGATGCAAATTGATCAACTCGGATAGTAAAGTGGAACAGATTTTAGTGCTTATGTAATACAAGAGGAAGCTTTGAGATCAAATGAGAAATATTGACCTGGACAGAATCCAAAAGGTGTGGAACTGTTGGAAGAACTTGTCTCCTGATGACAAATATATATATGTAAGATTTGTTAATTGTGTCCAAATATCAGATTGATTGTTAAAAGAAGCAAGTTATTTGTTGAGTAATATATTACAATGTACTCTTTCAAAAATATATATATTACAATGTACCTTCCTAAAAGCTGTCTCCCAACATCCATCAATTCTGCCACACTTTTGTCACCATCATGTACAAACTCCAAAATCTAACAATAGGGATTGTTTAACTTTGTTATCAAACTATTTTCAAGAAAATCAAAACAAATCATGCAATTACAAAGTTAATATTAGTCTTTTTGACCTAAAAAATCAGCATTTCCCATTTTGGAAAAAGATCTAAGTCTAAATTTCAAGTAGATTTTGATGCTTCTTATTTATTGAAATTGGATCATAACCGTGTTCAACTTTACAAACAGAAGAATTTTGTTATTACTAACAGAAGAATGTGGTATTTATGGAGATATGGACCACGATTAACTTCAACTTATGAGTCAAACTCTGCCTCTTTTCATGTAACCAAAACTGCTTTCAACCATGGATAATTGTCATTCTTGATGTTTATTCATTTGCATTAACAAGCCTAATACGAATTTATTCATTCTTGATGTTTATTCATTTGTATTAACAACTTATGAGTCAAACTCTGTCTCACATGATCCAATTTCAATATCCAAGGTATTGATTATCAATACCCTGTTCTCTGTTCAATATGATTCCCCAACAGTCATTCTAAAATAGTATCGGTGTCTTAGAGATACAAATCGACTGCCACATAATATCAAAGTGAATTAATGAAATCAACTACCTGAGTGGCAATAAGTGCAACAGCTTCGGTGTAATTAAGCCTTAATCCACGAGCAAGACGCTTCTGCGCTAAATATCCAGCATTGTGTAACATCAATTTCTCCACCTCCCTCGGCGCCAACCTCATCGTCTTTCATTTCATAAATAAAAAAACCGTCAGCATAAACACAAACAATAAAATCGATCAAACAATTGGATGAAACACCTAGATTACGATGATGATGAATTGTAAGATATTTGGAAGATATAAATCCAATAGCTGAAACAAACACCAGCGATTCTACATTTGTTTAAAATTTGTGATTATATGATTCTGTTTATTGAAAATAGGATCCGAAGTCTCACCGATGATTGAAACTGAGCGTTGTAGTAGAGTAGTGAGCTTTAGGGAGTGAGAGCGAAGGCTGTGTTGACCCTCTGTTATGAATCTAAAATCATATTGCTGCTGTGCTATCTCCATAGGTGGAATTACGAGAACTGGAAATTTTCAGATTAGCTCCTTCAACATTATTTTGTTATATTTTAGTCCCTTGACAATTGACCCGAAACCCTTTTGCATCAATGCGTTAACCAACTTTTGTGGTGATTTTGTTGATTTTACTAACAAAACCAAAACTGAGTGGGTTATATACTCTTTTCCCAATTTCCATCAAGTCCTTCTAAGATACAAAAAAGCAATTTCCTTCATAAAATTCGTATTATATTGATATAAAATTCAACCAACATCTTAAAGCTATAGTGACAAGGTTTTTTGCAATATAAATAATTTTAATAATGATGAAAACTTTAGAACAAGTTTTTTTTTTTTTAATGAATATAAAATCAGTGGTGTGAGTAACTTGTTTATGTTATATGAAAAAAAATAAGTTTATTGCATAAAAGGTTGTGTAGAACGTTTGAAACTTGGTTTTACTAGGTTACAAGGTCAAAGTGGATAGATTGAGGGGTTGTCAACTCATTTCATGTGTTGCATTAACCAAAAAAGTTTCAAACCATAAGGGCAGGGATAACAATTATACAAAATATAAGGGTAAAAAAATGAAATTTAATTTTTCAACTTACAACCACTATACTGGAAGAGTTAGTTAGATACCAATTGGGTAAAAACCATAGATTGTTTCTATTACATGATGGTCAAATCTTTTGTCTATTTATTTCCTTTCCGGGCTAGAAAGCGGTCCCGAGCTGCTTGTATTCTAGCATTGGAGTCATCGCCATTTTTCACCTCTTTCTCTTTCTCTTTCTGGGGACCACCCAAATCATCAGCTGTGCTCACCACCTCGGACTGGTTCGATCCACCACTGCTCCAAAGATTTATATATTAATAATATAGATACAAATACATTTATATATATGGGAAAATAGAGAAAAGCACTTATACTTTCACCATTTAGCTACTTAACTATAGTCTAGATATTTTTATTTTTTTTAGTGTATAAATAAACCATTGGTAACCTGAAGAAATTATTTTTTAAACCGTCAAAAAAGACAGAATGGATTAATCACTGCACAAAATAGTTAAGTGGCTAAATAGATTAAATAGTGAAAGTACATTGGGTTATCCTTTGCCATGTATAATTTACGTAGGTATGTAATTAATTTACTTCAAGGGTATAATGTAGGTAATAAGAACGTACTTTATCTCAATACCAATACAAACACTTTATTTTTTTACCCCTAATAGCAATGTACTTACCACGAATATCATTGTTCATTGATTTTTACACATAACAGCAAAGTACTTATACTTTTTTACCACTAATAACAAAGAGCTTACATTCCACTACCAATAGGGCAATGTACTTATTTGTTACATTTAAGTATTGCCATTATCTATTAACAGATGTGAGTACATTGCTATTATGGAAAACAAATTGTAAGTACGTTGTTATTATGCATAAAGGATGCAAATACATTGCTATTACGGGTTATATTTCTACTATCGGTAAAAAAATAAAAAACAAACTATGTTTTTGACTGCCTAGACTACTTAGGGATTGCTTAGGCAATGCCATGACAAGTATGTATATATGTGTGTATTGAATATAAATGTAGCTCTAAACAAGTTAAGTTACATCATGGAACCTTTTATGTACCTTAGTTTGTTGACATTTAGCTTCTCAAGCTTTTGCAATATTGGGGTCACCCATTGCATCTCTACTTCACACAGATTGCGCATGTATGGGCGTGAAGTGGAAATAAGTTCATGGTACACAACATAATTTGGAAGCATTCCTTCTTCATCTGTTCGCAGCACGGAAGACGGATGCACCTACCAACACACAATAATCCGTTTGGTTAGAGTTAGATCATAGATGGAATGGAATCGGTAATTACCACTCCGTTATCATGTTGGAATGGAATGAGTCATTAACATTTAACACCGACTGTGTTGTTACCTGGACAAGTTGAGACTTGAAGCCAAGAGTCCGGTAACCATTATGACGAATCATCCGCTCTGCCAGCTGGCTTGCATACCCCACACACAAAGCCTTTCTTAGATTCTTATAATTTTCTTCTCTATCTCTCCTTCTTTCCTTTCTTTTTATATCTAAGCCTCCTGTTTCAGTAATAATCAAACACACACTTCCATTAAACTATGCGTCCATTTTGACATCATATAATCTGAAAAGTTAAGCATATATTTGAGAAAATATGTTTCTATTGCTAACCTTTTGCAACCTTCTGCATTATTTGTGACAATTGTTTCCGAACATCTTTAGCAAATAGCATCCCACGTACCTGAATATAACAATTTCAACAAAACAAATCATTAGTCTATATGGCTATGCAATTTTACAAAAAAATAAAAGAATAACTACTACCTGTAGGTTGTTATCTTTACACCAGTCAATACTATAGTCAACTTCATCCCAAAGCTCATAGATCTGAAGTAACTGGATGTGATCACCCAAACCAGACCCATCAGGAAGATCTGAAGGAGGATGCTTTCTCTTCCTGTCTGTGTTTTTGCTGCAAATAAGAAATGGAAGGAAAAAGTTAATATTTACAAAATGGTGAAGATTTTTTTTTTAAATAACATGTTTAAAAAAGTATACCTTCGTCCAGGAAGCAATGTACCTTCCACTGATAACATAGCAGCTACACTCAAAGCTTGCGATAAACAACCATATTCATTCGCCTCAATTAAAGTCCTTGCAAGTGAAGGTTCCAAAGGAAGCTCTATCAAAAAGTCAAATTTTCAGTATATTGTTTCAATTCAGCAATCATCATAAGGAATTAAGGATCCAGTTAAAAAAAGAAAATGAAATACCTGACATTGTTTTTCCTATAGGCGTAATGCTCCCATTCTCATCTAAAGCATCAATCAGAAACAACTGTTTAAGAGCATCTTGTAAAGACTCATGCGAAGGTGCATCAAGAAAGTCAAATTTAAGAATATCAATATCTGGAAGATCCAAAGATTTTAAATAAAGAACACTTCCAGCTAAAGAAGAACGTTGTATTTCAGGAACAGTGGCTTCCAATAAATTGTCTTGGTAAACAGCCAACGGGTATAACCGAAAACACTTCCCGGGTCGTGTTCTTCCTGCCCGACCCGCCCGTTGGTTAGCTTGCACCCTGCATTTTTATTAAAGTTTTAAAAAATAGCATTCTACTTTCAAGAATATATATAATATATAGATTATTTATTACCTGCTAATCTGAACAACATCAAGAGAATACATTCCACTTGATGGATTATACTGTCGCTGCTTCACATATCCAGAGTCTATAACATACCTAAATTAGAGAAGATTAATTAGAATAATAGAAATATTGACAATTTGACATGATAACAATGTTTCTTGAAAGTTTTAAAGATTTTCTTACACAACACCATCAACAGTCAAGGAAGTTTCAGCAATGTTTGTTGCAACAATGAAACGCCTACAGTTTGGAGGTGGAGGATTAAACACTCGCACCTATAGTTTATAAATCACACACCATTAGTTATTACAAAAATGTTATTTGATGGATGGATAAATAAACACTACTTGCCTGCATTTCAGGTGGCAATGAACCATGAAGTGGCAGGACTATGGCATCCATACAAGACCCTACTTCAAGGCTTTGAATTCTTTCCTCCAGTTTTGATACCAATTTCTCTATGTCATCCTAATAGAACCCCATCACTTTTTAATTAAAATATAGAAGAACATCAACTATTACAACAGAAATAGATATGCTAAGACATGAAATTTGAATTACCTGCCCAGTCATAAATATCAAAATGTCCCCTTCTGGCTCATTAACGTGTATGTCTGCAACAATATTGGTTCACCATTATAAGAGTCCAACAAGTTTTAATAACAATGAAGGAGAATATATTCTGTGCTTACCAATAGCTTTTTTCAGAGATGATTCTATATAACTTTTAGGTTGTTCTGCACTATATAATATTTCTACAGGAAACAATTTCCCAGGAACATTTAGGACTGGGCAATCAGAGAAAAATCTTGACACCTTTTCACCATCAAGAGTAGCTGAAGTGATCAAAACTTTCAAATTGGAAGCACGCAGTCTAATCAACCTTTTCATCAGCCCCATTAATATATCCCTATATTAAAATGGCTCGTTAGCTTTACATTTAAGGGTTAAGTTATGGGATAAAGTATGAGGTCTTACGTGTTTAGACTCCTTTCATGAGCCTCATCTAATATGACAACAGAATATTGTTTGAGCTCAGGGTCAGAAAGGCTTTCACGGAGGAGTACTCCATCAGTAAGATACCTGGTCAAACCAGAGTATATATTATCATTAGAAATCAGTATCACTTGCCAGAGGTAGATGTAGATAATGACATTAGTTTACTTAATACAAGTTCTCTCTGAAGTTCTGTCCTCGAATCTTATGGCATAACCAACTTCATCACCCAGTCGGACACCAAGCTCCTGTGCAACCCTTCTGTTGTCCATGTCAGAAACAAAAGCAAAACAACATTATTTTCTTAACAAAAATCGCATTTTCTGAATTGTTTACCTCAATGGAGAAGTTGGAAAGTAACCATTGAAACGGAATTCAAAAAGCCATGAGTGGTGTTAAATAAGGTCTATATAATGGAAGGGCTAGCGGTGCCGTCGTTGCCAACTATCTTATTTAATTTGTAATGATTATGAGATATAATGAATCACATGCTGATGTTCGATCACTGAGAATATAATTACCTAGAAACAGATACGGCGGCGACACGGCGTGGCTGGGTGACGGCGATGGTTCCGGCCTTCGTGTAGCCGCTTCTGTGTAAAATCTGAGAGAGTTGAGTGCTCTTCCCTGAACCCGTCTCACCAATTACCACCACTACTGGATTGTGATCCACGGTTTCTAATATCTTGTCTTCAAATTGTAGAATTGGGAGGTTCGCCATTTGAAACTTTTATAGAGCCGACTTCAATTTGAACAAAAGAACGAGGATTTTGGGTCGATTTGATTTACTACAATATCAATATGATTCCCTCGGAAATTTTTGAAAAACTAGGTCAACTATTATTATCTCAGTCTCGTTTAAAACCCACTTTTTTAGTCAGAGGGTTTTTGGGTTGCTTAATTAGGGTGTTTGGATTGGTTTGCTAAAAGTGTTTTTAGGGAAAAAATAAAAATAAAAAAATAACTTATTATGATTTTTTTCAAAATAAGTTTTGAAAAAACTCAAAAAATTATTTAAAAAAAAAATGTTTGGCTTTGATTGGACATATAAAATTCTTTATACTATTGTTGAGAGTGAACAACCTCTCGAGAGCCCTTCAAACTCTCAAACTTTCAATCTGGACTGTAATAAGTCTGTATTTACGGTTAATCGGAGGTTTCAGTCGTGTTCAGCTCCTCCGCACACTTCCTTCTTCTTCCCCCATGTTCACTGTCGGTTTATGTGGCGTATATAATGATCGGAAGTTTTTCCTTCCTCAGCCGACGAACTGCCCATCTCCCACACTCTACAACCCACAATTCACTTGCAGCTCTCCTCCTTCTTTTCCCTCTTCAATCGCTAATTGTCGTCGCTATACAAAAGGCCGAATGTAATCGATCATTCCTTTAATCAATTGCTTCAAACCTTTGTATCTTCTGATCAATGATGGAGCACAAACAAAAGTGTCGTCCAGGCTCCAACCTTCGACTCCTTCATAAAAGGCATCTCCGTCTCCTGCATCAAATCACCCCATTCATCGATCCATCTAATTTTCCCATCTCTTCTCTCTTTGTTCCATTCCCGATTTAATGTTATGAGTGATTTGCTTTAGGTTTGTTTGATTAATTTCAGAAATCGATTGATTTTTCAACGATTTACTTTTTTATTTCATCAATACCTAATCGGGTGGAATTTAGATTTGGGTTTCAGAGTTCTCAATTATGAAATAAGATGATAACTTATTTACGTTTTCTTTTGGTTTTAGACTATAAACACACTAATTGCCTAATATTTCAGGATCATTAAATTTCATATGGTTCATTAGAAAGGGAGGTTATCGGTGTTGAATTTCTAACCATATAATTATATCAATTTCACATTTGGAAAGCACCAGGTTCTACTAAGATCAAATTGCTTTTACGTTCATGTTTAAGTCTTATTAATCAGTATTATAAATTACACAACTTTGGGACATTACCATTCAGATTACTAACAGCTCAATATGGTGCAGACATCATATGGAGAAGAGATTATTGATCATAAACTATTCAAATGTGATCGTTGCATCAATGGTAGTTTATAATTGCAGTAATAAAAGATTTTCGATCTTTTTTATTACCTTTCTTGATCAAGTTTTTACACATTTATCCTCAACTCAAATGATTTCTTTTAATTTCTATTGGAAAGTTTTGGAGTAAATGGCCGATTTGCAAGCTTGGTAGCATAAGGGTTGATGTTTATCAAATTAAGCTTTTCTAAGGTACAGATGTCATGCTTCTTCTTAGTGACCAATGATTCTTTTGATTCTTTTGGGTAAACTTTTGGTATAACATCTAAGATTTGATTTACATGGCAGCATATCTTCCATATAATCTGCAATTATATCAAGGAAAAGTTGATTAAATCAAGCACAAATATTGAGAAAAAAAACTTTAGACTTCATTTGGTAAGGCAATAAACTTTTAATCTATCTTTTTTTTATCTATATTGGTGATGTTGATGTTTGCACTGGCTGACCAACATTTGAAGGAAAGGTCGAGATTTAGTGATAGGGATGGATACATTGTCAACCTAGAGGGACTCAAAGTGATTTTGCTAGCGAGAATGGTAGAGTTTCGACTGTTTACCACCATACTTTTAAAAGGGTAATAATGTAATATTTCTTTATGTGAAAAATATTTGCATTAGTTTTATTCATTTGTGATATTTTGTGTATCTATCGCGGTTAAGCATTTGTAGGCTATCAATGGATCCTACTTATATCCAAGTAAATTGTTATTTCTTGTATTGTCTTTCATGATGAATTGTTTTAGAGATAATAGTTGGGAAGAAATCGAGCTCACTCACACTGTCATTGATAAAGCTCAATGTGTCCAAGCTTTTGTATCAGAGCTGAATCCCGATACAAACACCAACACAGAGGAGTTGCCAATTTCTTCATCTCAATTACTTTTACATTCATATTTACAAAAATGCCACTTCCAAGTTTTACGTGTCTGATATGGATTGGTTAGTGATCGTTTCTCATGGCTTGGCTACCTATACATTAGGAAAAACTATGAAAATGTAGGTTTTGTTTTATTAATTATTATTATACAGCCATTAATGTCACACTATTATTCGTGGAAATAGAATTCCAATTCAAGCTAGAGTAAAGTTGATTTATCTCTTATCAAGTGTTGTGTGCTTATTTATATGTTTTAACCATTTCTTTTTCATTATGTATGTTTGCTTTTTAATAAGTTCTTATGAATTTATACTTATCTTTATTTTTTGTCTTCCTAAGCAGCTTTTGTATATTTTAATCAAGCCTGTTATTCATTGTTTTTTAATCGGCCAACCTGGCCATCGGACAGGTATAAGATTAGTTGGATATGTGAGCATAAGGTTAGGTGGACATAACATGATAGTATTTTGGTAATTTTAAAATCAAAAAGCCAAAAATAGTTTTTTTTAAGCTTATAAAAAAGTTGTTTTCAAAAGTGTTTTTCATTTTTCCAAATATATTTTTAACTTATTAACTTTACAAACACTCAATAAATTAATAATTTGTTTTTAAAAGCAATCCAAAAAAAAAAAAACTAGCTTAAAACACCAATCTATAACAATTATTAACTTATTAATTTCTCAAAAGACTTTTTAGCAAAGTTCTTTTATTTAAGTTGATTTTACATTTGAAACTTATAACTTCTAACTATCTAAAAAATATCTACAAAATGTATTTTGATTTTCTTTTAAGTTAAATTTATTTTTCGATTGGAGTTAACCCTCGAATTTTTTACTTCAATTAATAATTTAAGTATTTTATTGTGACAATTCAGAGAATACGTCACCAACCGCCGTTAAAATTTAATGATGGAAGCGTGAAAATATAATAAGGACAACCTTGTAAGCATCCGGTATATTTTAGTATATTCGAATTTTTCGTCCTTAATTACGTCAACATTTAGGCTCAAAAATAAGTATATAAAAAGTCATGTCACTTTGAGATCAGGTTAACATATTTAGACTTCATAAGTTACCGTGATTTCAGAAATATAAAATTTGAAAGAATCCGACTCAGTATGGGTGAGATATGACATTTATAGTAAGTAAATATCTACCGTACTTAAAAAGTTACAACGACGAAAACTACAAGGAAATTGGTTGACTTTTGGAAAAAGACAGCAACTGAGCAATCGTAGTACTATTTAAAGTAGGAATTATGATGCAATGAACGCTTAAAACGGAAGTCGTACGAGAGCGTTATGAATTTTTATAAAATCATAACGGTAATAAAAACTAGTCGAAAAACGAAAGTCAAAACTAGAAAAAACGACCAAAAGGAAAATTGTAGTGAATGGTGAGACCTACATGAATATATAAGAGTAGTTAGGAATGAAGTTCGTATGCGAGAGTTACGGAATTTCAAAGTTGAATTTTTACCGTCACGCGTGCAATTCGGTGCGCGCATCTGACAGTCGATACGGCAGGATGTAGAGTGATGTGGCATGCACAGAGGACGACCCGTGGCAGCATCATACGGTTCACGCGCATCTGTGCGGCGCGCACTCCAAAACTTGCTATAAATAGCAAGCTTCGGGAGATCAGTTCCTTACCTCTCTCATTCGTCCTCTTTCTGCCTTGATTCGCGTGGCACTGCCCTGAGCGCCGTTCGAAGTGTTGACTTGTGGTTTCTACCCTACAACAACTTTTTCATAACTCACAAGTGAGTTCACGGCCCCATTTTCCAAACTCTTTCGCGGAGAATAGATGTTTAAAATACAACTTTACATAGTTATCACTAATTGTTGACAGATAATTATGTTCATAACATTAGGATGATATTATGTCCGGTAGATACTCTGCCCAAACTCTTTAGCTAATATTACGACTAATTGTTATACTAAATCACAATGATATATAAGATCATACCAAGTTGTCATGTTGGCCAGTTGTCAGGAAACACTGAAACTCATTATTATAGCCACTATTTAGATAAGCTTAGTACCTAGCGTTACTCTGCCCAAATACTCGGCTACATAAAACACATTATATATATATATATATATATATATATATATATATATATATAAGTAAACTCGTATAAATACAAACACGGATATCAACACGACCGACTAGGGGAGGCCCCCACAGCAAGAGTTAGATGACACAAAATTCATCAACGCGCTGATAGATTTTCAGCCAACTCCCGACCTATATTCGTTAAATCTTAAGTAAGCGGGAAAGATATGTATAGATCTATACGGGATTGACACTCTCATATGTGGTTGCTAGCTACAACCCAACGGAAAGTCAATGCAAGCGTAACTTTCTAAACACATTTTTGAAGTTCAATGAAGCATCGCGATTTTCGGGATCAACAGTCATAACTCGATTATAGGAACTCATCGTAACTTTGTTAAACTAAAAATAACTATCTTAGACTACTATTAGGGACCAAACTAAGAAAGTAGTGATAGTACACACAAACTCGAGGAAGCGGGTTTAGATAAACACGATAAACTAAAATGCGTACATAATCATAAACCTGTGGACTCACCAACATTATGTTGACCTCTCAAAACCACATGTATTCTTAGGAGAATGAACCCGACTGAAGGAGATAACCTCGGTGATGCTGCCCAGAGTCTATGTGCTTTACTTTTGTACTTTGTTTTTGTGACCTACCTGTACCTCGAACAATTATGTAACATATTCTATTTAATGAATAAATATCAACATTGTTTAATATATCAAGTGTATTACTCAATGTATATCTTTGGCCAGAATCCCAACATCCTAACGTCGCACAGCCCGGTGTCTCTGCCGACGGTCGGGGGTGTGATAGATTGGTATCAGAGCTTCAGATTATAGCCAACTAGTAATTCCTTAGGAGACACAACTATAATCTAGGGCTATACTCTAATTAGGTTTAACCCTTAAGCCTACTAAAATTTAAAAGTATTTATATTAATTACAATACTTCTCGACTACTTACGGGAGAGGTGACTAGTTTGAACTATGGCTTGGGTTGCTGGATTTCAGAACGACTATATGCTAAAATGGTCCTACCCTCCGGTACTTCTCACATGGACAATCCTTACTTGATAGTCTTGGAGTACAAAACCATAAAAATTAATAAAATACACCCAACCTAAGATTTTTAAAGATATAGAGAAATATAGATACACTCATATAAATATATCTACTACCCACCAACACAAACCCAGGAAGTCGTAACTCAATATTTTAGGTCAAAAACCATATTTAGAGTTGGTATAGTACAACGGTTGTACCACAACTAGACCTAGAATGCGCAACTATGTTTTATTATGGTGGGACTTCTGGACTGGATGCATAGACAAGGATTCTATACTCAAAGGCTTCTTTTAAAGACTTCTTTGCCTGGGGATTCCCGACTCAACAACATCTACACTCAAGGGATTTTCGCCTGAGGAACCGCTATATGTGACTTACTGTAACACCCATAAAATTCAAGCAAAATTTAAACTTTTAAAAACATTTCGAATCTATTAACCATTACAAAACTTGTTTTCAAAATGTATCATATCAGAGTATCCCGGAAACAAAGTCATAAAAAGTGAGGAGCTGTACGATCACGCTTTCGCCTTGCCATGATCCCCTAATGTACCTGAAACAATAAACTGAAACTGTATGCCCGAAAGCTTAGTGAGTTCCCCCAAAATACCCATACCCATAATAATACACATATAATCATAAACAACATACTATGGGTCTAGTCAACCATCGGGTTGGAATACCCCAGGCCCACAACCAATAGGTTGGAATGCCAACATACTATGGGTCCAATCATCCTCGGGATGGAATACCCCAGGCTCACAACCAACAGGTTGGAATGCCCACGTACTATGAGTCCAATCATCCTCGGGGTGGAATACTCACGGCCCACAACCAACAGGTTGGAATGCCCAGTTCTATTGGCTTTCGTACAAAGCAGATAAGCCTCAACCGCCAAACAACATGTGCACATATAACAGATAATCACATAACAATCTATAGACAACAACTGATCTAACGGATCATACCACATACCACATAATATTATCCTACCCTCTAGGATACCGAACTAACAGGTCATACCACATATCATATAATATCATCCTACCTTTTAGGATACCGATCTAACAGATCATATACTAGCATAACATAACCAGATAACAATTCAAAGGGCCGGCTTTGGTGCCTTAGACGGTTAGACCCTGTTGATATAGTGAGGATAACTCACCTCACAATGTTGAAGTCCCGTAGACACAATCCCAACTGTTGGATGACAGATTCCCGAACTATCAATATCAAAACATCACCCAATTAATAATTGGGTCCCAACACATAACCACAAGTTCTTGGAGTAACAGGCTACATTACCCCATCTTGGCTTGATTCAAGCCCAAGGCCCAACATATGGCCCAATTTTCCAAATTGGGCCCCAAACCTTTACATGGTCATAATTAAAGGCCCAACTACTTAGTCCAGTCCAAACATTTGGCATTTCCAATGGCCCAATATCATATAATCATCAATGCCCAAACTATGGCCCATCTACGGCCCAATTTTCCAAATTGGGCCCACACCCTCATATGGGCCTTACCCTAAGCCCATCAACATATTCTAGTCCATATGATTATTCTTGGATGGCCCATTAATATTCCAATCACCAAAGCCCAATGGAAAGGCCCAACTCAAGGCCCAAGAGAAATTAGGGTTTTCACATAAAATGATGATTAGGGTTAAGTTTTCCTACTTAACCCATTAAGGACTTAATCCATTAAGTCCAATAGTGCTTTAGGTTAATTTGCCAATGATTATTATATAATATTCTACGTTTAATAAATAATTCTTGTGCGGTCCCGATCAATCCCAAAATTAGGGTTTTATGCCATTAGAGTTTTCCAAACCCTATTTAAGGTTTCCAACCCAATCTTAGCCCAATAGGCCCAATAGCTAGGTCCTTTCATCAATTAGGGTTCATTAGGCCCATTAGGGCTTCATTGGGCCCATTAGGGTTTCAAGCATCCCAAACGAATCTAACACAACAAGGCAAAGCACACCGCCACCCGACACGGCGGCCGGTGGCGGCAGGAGGCGGCAGCCACCACCTTATGGTGGTGGTTTAGACTTTTCTTTGATTATTCCGATACAATTACAATTACAACAATATCCACACACACACTCTCATAAAATAACACACACACGCAAGGACACGCACACAGCCGCACTGTGGCGGCAGGCGGTGGTACGCGGTGGTAGCCACCATGGTTGGCGGTCATGGTGGTTCTCTTCCACTTCCGATAAACAGAAAAAGGCGTACACACCCATAGCAGCAGCGGCAGTCGACGACAACTAGCCACTCGGCAGCATCGGCGGTAGTAGCACAACGAAACGGTGACAACAGCAGTGACATAACGTTCGGCGACAATAATCAGCGACACAGCGGCGGCCATGGCGGTTGGCAACCGCCCACGTCGATCCGTGACATGATGGAAGCAACAGCGGCATAACGACCATCCTTCCACGATCCCCCATCGTCCTCGGCACCATTCATGGCGGTTCCTCCGATCTCTCACGTCGTCCGGCGGCTAGGGTTGGTGACAGAAAGAAGAAGAAAAGAAGGGTGGCGGCGGCAGGTATGGCAGCTCAGCGGCGGCTGAAGAGGTTTCACAGCCTCATGTTGACATTCCTCGCTCCAAATTGGTCGCCAATGGATCTCCCGATCAATAGGACGAGACATGATGGTTGGGTTTGGAGGTTAGAGATGTTAGCAACAGTGGTGGCGGCCGGAAGTTAGGGGTGGCGGCTGGAGGGAGGTAGGGGTGACGGTTGTATCACAACCGGTTTTAGGGTTAGGGTTTGAGAGGGTAAGGAGGTTATATACCTGGTACCTTACAAACTAATTCCCATAATAACAACAATAGTCTTGTCACACCCCGAAACCAGAAAGGCGGAAACGTTCCGGGGCGTAGGACGTCATGTGTAGTATCACAACCAATGAATAACAACAATCATAGCAACACAACCATTACAGTGAATACTTAAACAAAAATGTTTACATCAGTTGAAACTTGTCTAAAACTTCGTTTGAATTACATCCAATAGCTTTGTATAGTAAAAACTTAAAAACTTAAAAACTCTTAATGCTTCAATTCCTCAAAATCCAGCAAGTACCTGTCTACTGATTTCCTGAGAATACAAGCAGTTTGAAAATATCAGCATAACGCTGGTGAGTTCATAAGCAGTAGTTTTTAACAGAAGTGTTTGTATAGCTTCAAGAAAATCTGATATTTTCTTTAGTGAAAATGTAGTGTATTAGTTTTGTAATGAACCATGAATGTCTTGTATGTTTCCAAGAAAATCCGATATTTTCTTTAGTGAGTAAGTAACGTTATCGATTCTGTATAAAACCATGAATGTTCGTTACTGAAAACAGTAGTGATATGCGAAAATACTACCTCATATGACTAGCTAGAGCTAATCATGAAGTATAGGTATTTGTGTGTGAAACCAATGCATAATCGGTTCTGTTTGAAAACCCTGACTTTAGCCAGAATACGTAGTGTGTGTTAGTTCTATTTAATAAAAATAGAACTGTTGAAGAGTGTTAAGTTGTAAACTAAAGGTGATTTATACATAATGTGAGTCGTATAACCATGCTTGATATGACTAGAGACCTTTCCAACGTTCTTCAGGCGTCGAGTTAAATGACATTTGTACATCTCAGGCGTGCCCGCCTAACTGTAGCTAGCAGTCCAGATGTGGGATTGTCAGTCCCGAATAGATCTATTCACAAATCTCACACTCTCCCTCCAGAAGACTCTGGTTATACAGTGGTAGGATTTATCCCTGTACACCTAAGGGTACAGTAGTGAAGTAGCGCCTCACAGTATCGTACAATCTAGTTTACATGTAGTGTGGTAGCGTTCTACCGTAGTGAAAATCTGTATGTATACCGTATGTAGTGATAATTTCAGTTATGAATACCATGATAAAGTAGTGATGTAAACTGTAAACGGTTTCTGTCTCAGTGCATATGTTTAACAGTGAAAGTTTCTGTACTTGTTATATTTTTAGAAAAATCCCAAACTATACCAATTATAGTTTGCATGAATAGTGAATAGCGTGTCCGGAAAACTATGCAAATTGTTGTGAAAACGTCCCTTATGCTCAACACAGCACAAAAGGGTTAAAGTATGAGATTTGCATAAGTTTTGAAAACATTTATGTTTAGCTTGTATTCCCCCCTGAAAACATTGAAAATATGGAAAAACGTAGGGGTATGAACTCACCGTTCTTGTTGTGAAATTGTTGACTGAAATGAAGATCCTCGAGTTGTTGCACGCGACACTTAACGGAATCCTAATATCAAATAAATATGTATATGTATCTAAATTAGCGATTTCGTTAGATAACGTGTTAGAGGTACACTTGAAATCGGTTGAGGAATGTTACCGGGACTTGATCGAATCGAAGAAGGTGAGTTTTCAGTCAAAACACCACTAAAAAGGTGTTTATGGTCGAAGAGTGGTTTACGGTTTCTGAATGCTTGGTGAGTGTACGGCCGTAAACTCAAGAACAGAGTTTACGGTTCTTGAAGACTCGGACCGTAAACTCAAGAACAGAGTTTACGGTTTCTGAAGGTTGGACCGTAAACTCCAGAACAGGGTTTACGGTTCTTGAAGGTGGACCGTAAACTCAAGAAAATGGTTATGCTTGTTGATTTCGAAGAGGTAATCGTTTCCAAGTGACTCCAAACGTGGTTTCATGATGTTTTCCGAAGCTTGAAGGCGTTTTGAGTGTTTACGGTTAAGATTCTTAGAGAGAGAGAGGGAGAGAGTTTTTGTCCAGAAATGTTCAAATGAAGGTGGGGGTGTCGTATTTATAGGGGCGTTGTGGGGGTTCCACTTTATGCTGACCGTAAACAGGTTTACGGTCGTAAACGAGTTTACGGCCGTAAACACGTTTACGGTCGTAATCTCATTTAGACCGCAAATGCTTGATTTTTCGAGATATTCGGGTTTCTGCGTGATTTTTGGTTCCAACTCGTAAATAATTTAATTGAATATAACTAGATTATTTTCTAAACCAAAAGTTTGACGGAAAAGTTAACAAATTCGAAATTTTATTAACGAAACTCGCGTAACGGAAACGGACAAAGTTTCGGGTTGTCACATCATCCCCCCGTTAGAGGGAATTTCGTCCCGAAATTTGAACGCAGAACACAAGTCATGGATTAGGGAAAAGATGCGGATACTTCTGTTTCATCTGATCTTCGCGCTCCCAAGTGAATTCAGGTCCCCGCTTGGCATTCCAGCGAACCTTCACTATCGGGATGCGACTTTGTTTCGTTCGTTTGACTTCCCGATCCATGATTTCGACAGGTTCTTCCACGAAGTTGAGGTTCTAGTTGACTTCAATCTCGTCGAGAGGCATCACAAGTGTCTCATCGGACAGACACTTCTTTAGGTTCGACACGTGGAAGACAGGATGGATGTTGCTGAGCTCTCGGGGTAACTGAAGTTTGTATGCCACGGGACCGATCCTAGCAAGGATTTCGAACGGTCCAATGTACCTTGGGTTTAGCTTTCCACGTTTCCCAAAACGTATCATGCCTTTCCAGGGTGAGACCTTTAGAAGGATGCGGTCACCAACCTGGAACTCCAAGGGTTTTCGTCTCTTATCGGCGTAGCTCTTTTGTCTATCTCGAGAGGCTTTCAGTCGTTCTCGGATTTGCACAATCTTTTCGGTTGTTTCTCGGATAATTTCAGGACCAGTGAGAGTGCTGTCGGGGGGCTTGACCCCTGGCTAGCTGCGTGTCACCCACCTCAGCCCAACATAGAGGGGATCTGCACTTACGGCCATAGAGGGCTTCAAATGGCGCAGCCTTGCTGCTGGTATGGCAGCTGTTGTTGTAGGAGAATTCAACCAAAGGAAGATGAGTGTCCCATGACGTGCCGAAATCGATGACGCAGGCTCTCAACATATCTTCCAATGTCTGAATTGTTCTCTCACTCTGTCCATCAGTCTGCGGATGATAAGCCGTGCTCATGTCCAATTTAGTTCCAAGAGCCTTCTGTAGAGACTGCCAGAACCTCGATGTAAACCTACTATCTCAATCGGAGATAATGGATGCAGGTACACCATGAAGGCGAACTATCTCTTGAATGTAGATTCGGGTGAGTCTCTCCATCTTGAAGTTTTCTTTGATTGGCAGGAAGTGGGCGGACTTCGTTAATCGATCGACAATCACCCAGATGGCATCGTGCCTACTCAGAGATCTGGGTAACTTGGTGATAAAATCCATGGTTATCCTTTCCCACTTCCACTCAGGTATTTCCGGTTGTTGAAGTAGACCTGAGGGCTTCTGATATTCGACCTTCACCTTGGCGCAAGTCAGGCACTTGCCCACGAAGGTAGCGATCTCTGCTTTCATGTTTGGCCACCAATAGAGCTGTTTGAGATCCAAGTACATCTTGTCAGAACCTGGATGAACGGAGTATTTCGTCTTGTGAGCCTCATTCATGACAACCTCTCTGTACCCGCCGAACTTTGGGGTCCAGATCCGGTTCATGAAATAGTACACTTCGTCTCCTTTGACCTCCAAGTTCTTGTCCATTCCTCGCAGTGACTCACTTGCCACGTTCTCGGGGTTTAAGGCTTCCAGCTGAGCCTCTCTGATTTGCGCGGTTAAATGGGAATGGATGGTCATTGTTAGTGCCTTCACCTTACGTCCTGAATACTCCTTTCGACTGAGGGCATCTGCTACCATATTGGCCTTCCCGGGATGATAGCGAATTTTGCATTCGTAGTCACTGAGTAATTTTACCCATCGCCGTTGTCTCATGTTTAACTCCTTTTGATTGAAAATATGTTGCAAGCTCTTATGGTCGGTGAAGATAGTGCACTTGGTTCCATAGAGATAGTGTCTCCAGATCTTTAACGCAAAGACCACTGCTCCCAACTCTAAATCATGAGTTGTGTAATTGACTTCGTGTGTTTTCAACTGCCTCGAGGCATATGTGATGACCTTTCCTCTCTGCATGAGCACACACCCTAGGCCCTGATTGGATGCATCACAGTAGACAACGAAGTCTTCTGTCCCTTCGGGCAGGGACAAGATAGGTGCGCTGGATAGGGCCTGCTTCAATGTTTGAAACACAGTGTCTTGCTTGACTCCCCAACTAAATGTCACCCCTTTTTGCGTCAGGGTAGTTAAGGGCTTAGCGATTCTGGAGAAGTTCTGGATGAACCTGCGATAATAGCCCGCGAGACCCAAGAATTGTCGGATTTCTGTGGGTGTCTTCGGTGCAGACCAGTTCTCAATCGCCTTGATCTTGGAAGGGTCCACGTGTATTCCTTCCTTGCTAATCACGTGTCCAAGGAAATTCACCTTCCTGATCCAGAATTTGCACTTCGAGAATTTCGCGTATAGCTTTTCTGCCCTTAATGTTTCCAACACCTGCCTTAAGTACCGTTTATGATCATTCTCACTCCGCGAATAGACAAGTATATCGTCAATGAACACAATCACGAACTTGTCTAAGAAAGGGCGGCACACCCGATTCATCAGGTCCATGAATATTGCCGGTGCGTTGGTTAGACCAAAGGGCATTACTACAAACTCATAGTGTCCATAGCGAGTTCGGAATGCTGTTTTGGGCACATCATTCTCATGAACTCGCAATTGATGGTACCCTGATCTCAGATCGATCTTTGAGAAATAACTGGCTCCCTGAAGTTGGTCGAAGAGATCGTCGATTCTGGGTAAGGGATATCGGTTCTTGATAGTCAGCTTATTCAGCTCTCGGTAGTCAATGCACATCCGAAAGGATCTATCTTTCTTTTTCACGAATAAGATCGGAGCTCCCCAGGGTGAGGAACTCGGCCTTATGAATCCTTTGCTGATCAGCTCATTGAGCTGACTGGATAACTCTTGCATTTCCGCTGGCGCTAAGCGGTAAGGAGACTTAGCTACGGAAGTAGCTCCGGGGATCAAGTCAATACGAAACTCGACTTGACGTTCGGGAGGGATTCCTGGGAGATCTTCAGGGAAGACATCAGGGAAGTTGCAGACTTCGGGAAGACTCTCGAGGTCTTTAACTTTTTGCGTCACATCTATAACGTGAGCTAGAAATGCATGACACTCCTTTCGCAGATACTTCCGAGCTTTGATGCATGAAATGATACGGAGGTTCGAGCTAGGCTTATCTCCATAAATCATGAGAGCTTCGCCAGAGGGAAGATTGAGACGGATAGCCTTCTCGAAGCAAAGAATATCAGCACGATTGGAGCTTAGCCAGTCCATGCCGATAATGACGTCGAAACTCTTGATGGACACAGGCATAAGATTGATAGGAAAAGAATAATTGTCTAGGGTAAGAGTACAGCCTATGAATATGTCGTTAGTGCTCTCCTTCTTTCCGTTAGCCATCTCGACGGTAAATGTTTCGGTTAGAGGTTGGGATTTACATTTGATTAGATGTTTGAATGTATGACTAACAAAACTCCTTTCCGCACCAGAATCGAAGAGAATGCATGCATAAGAGTTGTCAAGGAGGAACGTACCCGTAACAACGGTAGGATCAGCAACTGCTTCCTCCTGGCCCATCACTAGAACTCTCCCTGCATTGCCACCATTTGTTGCCTTGGGGCAGTTTCTCCTGAAGTGCCCAGCCTCTCCACATCCATAACAAGTTTGAACAGCGCCCGCTCCCGGAGCCTGGTTGGTTGGTTGAGCTGGTGTCTTGCAGTATCGAGCTGTGTGTCCTTTCTTTCCACAGCTGTTGCAACTCAGCTCATGGCAGGGTCCGTGATGATGAAAGTTACACTTGTTGCACAGGGGGAGCTTCCCAGCATAACCACTGGTAGGAGATTGGTGGTTGGGACAACAGTGGGAGCAGCAGCAGGGGCAGTAACAGCATGAACTGCCACTATTTGTTGTTTCTTGGAGGGCTCCTGCGAAGACTGGCCCTTTTGTTTGTTACCAAACTTCTTCTTCTTCCCACCGCTTTCCTTTTGTGGTTCAGAGACAGCTGCCACTTCATCCAGATCGATTCCATGATCGATCAGCGTTTGTGCCAGATCCTTGGCCCTTTCAAATGTGGCTGGTCGAGCAGCCAAGACATTTCCTTTGGTGGGTTGCGTCAGTCCCCAGATGTACCTCTCGATTTTCTTGCTTTCCGGGGTGACCATTCCCGGACAGAGAAGTGCCAGATCACAGAATCTAGCAGTGTAGGCAGCGATGTCGGAACCCTTCATCTTCAAGTTCCATAGTTCGTGCTCCAACCTTTGCACTTCGCCCCTCGGGCAGTACTCAGCGAGCATGAGCTCCTTCAATCTTTCCCAACCCATGGCATTAGCCACTGGCAGGGTTAGGGTTTTGACTCGACCATTCCACCAGGTCAAGGCTTTGTCGGTGAAGGTGCAGGCGGCGAACTTCACCTTGTTTGCTTCAGAACACACGCAAATTTCAAAGATGGATTCGATCTTCTCGAACCATCGAGTCAGGGCGATGACACCTCCATTTCCGTCGAAGGACTTGGGCTTCGCAGTCATGAAGTCCTTGTAGGAGCACTCTTTTTGATGTCCCTGACTTCCATCTTGTCTCTGGGGGTCGGTTCCACATCCAGCCCCACCATATTCACTTGAGCCATTGCTGCAGTCACGACGGCTGTGACTGCTGCCTGAAACATGACGGGGTCGAACTGTGGGGGTGGTGGTGGTGGCGGAGTGTTGTCGTTCCTTCTGATGGGTCTTGGTCGAGGAGGCATCTTGTTCTAGAAATAATCAGGGATGAGAGGATGGTAAGCCCTCGAGATATATAAAACAAGATATATCTCATCCTGATAATAAAAGTATTCTACCGAGCGATAAACACAGAAAGGTTACTAATACAAGTAAGTTATCGCTTAAGGAAGGAGAGGTAGCAATACTTAGAGTGAATCTGTATACTGAGTTTGGTTCTAGCGAAAATACTCCTATAGTATTTTATGTGAGATGATGTTTGGTAAGTTTTAGGCCTGTTGTAACACCACAGTCACTCCCAAGCACATGTTGGTCATGTCTCGACTGAATATAGTTGATCAGGCTATATTCACCCTAGACATGATTACATAACTGCCCAGGTTTAACCGCAATGTTCCAGCATCCAAATACTTTTGTTTTGTTCTACTAACGACACGAATTTTGTTATGTATGCATGCTCGTATACTTTTTATAAAAATACTTTATATTTTGAAAGTATACTTTTAGCGTAGAGCACTTAGGCCCCTTAGTGTTTATAGTTGTATACCACGTAAGGTTCGGTATACTAGTTCGCTATAAACAAGGGCTCTGATACCAATCTGTCACACCCCGAAACCAGAAAGGCAGAAACGTTCCGGGGCGGAGGACGTCATGTGTAGTATCACAACCAATGAATAACAGCAGTCATAGCAACACAACCATTACAGCGAATACTTAAACAAAAATGTCTACATCAGTTGAAACTTGCTGAAACTTCGTTTGAATTACATCCAATAGCTTTGTATAGTAAAAACTTAAAAACTTAAAAACTCTTAATGCTTAAGTTCCTCAAAATCCAGCAAGTACCTGTCTACTGATTTCCTGAGAATACAAGCAGTTTGAAAATATCAGCATAACGCTGGTGAGTTCATAAGCAGTAGTTTTTAACAGAAGTGTTTGTATAGCTTCAAGAAAATCCGATATTTTCTTTAGTGAAAACGTAGTGTATTAGTTTTGTAATGAACCATGAATGTCTTGTATGTTTCCAAGAAAATCCGATATTTTCTTTAGTGAGTAAGTAGCGTTATCGATTCTGTATAAAACCATGAATATTCGTTACTGAAAACAGTAGTGATATGCGAAAATACTACCTCATATGACTAGCTAGAGCTAATCATGAAGTATAGGTATTTGTGTGTGAAACCAATGCATAATCGGTTCTGTTTGAAAACCCTGACTTTAGCCAGAATACGTAGTGTGTGTTAGTTCTATTTAATAAAAATAGAACTGTTGAAGAGTGTTAAGTTGTAAACTAAAGGTGATTTATACATAATGTGAGTCGTATAACCATGCTTGATATGACTAGAGACCTTTCCAACGTTCTTCAGGCGTCGAGTTAAATGACATTTGTACATCTCAGGCGTGCCCGCCTAACTGTAGCTAGCAGTCCAGATGTGGGATTGTCAGTCCCAAATAGATCTATTCATAAATCTCACGCTCTCCCTCCAGGAGACTCTGGTTATACAGTGGTAGGATTTATCCCTGTACACCTAAGGGTACAGTAGTGAAGTAGCGCCTCACAGTATCGTACAATCTAGTTTACATGTAGTGTGGTAGCGTTCTACCGTAGTGAAAATCCGTATGTATACCGTATATAGTGATAATTTCAGTTATGAATACCATGATAAAGTAGTGATGTAAACTGTAAACGGTTTCTGTCTCAGTGCATATGTTTAACAGTGAAAGTTTCTGTACTTGTTATATTTTTAGAAAAATCCCAAACTATACCGATTATAGTTTGCATGAATAGTGAATAGCGTGTCCGGAAAACTATGCAAATTGTTGTGAAAACGTCCCTTATGCTCAATACAGCACAAAAGGGTTAAAGTATGAGATTTGCATAAGTTTTGAAAACATTTATGTTTAGCTTGTATTCCCCACTGAAAACATTGAAAATATGGAAAAACGTAGGGGTATGAACTCACCGTTCTTGTTGTGAAATTGTTGACTGAAATGAAGATCCTCGAGTTGTTGCACGCGACACTTAACGGAATCCTAATATCAAATAAATACGTATATGTATCTAAATTAGCGATTTCGTTAGATAACGTGTTAGAGGTACACTTGAAATCGGTTGAGGAATGTTACCGGGACTTGATCGAATCGAAGAAGGTGAGTTTTCAGTCAAAACACCACTAAAAAGGTGTTTACGGTCGAAGAGTGGTTTACGGTTTCTGAATGCTTGGTGAGTTTACGGCCGTACACTCAAGAACAGAGTTTACGGTTCTTGAAGACTCGGACCGTAAACTCAAGAACAGAGTTTACGGTTTCTGAAGGTTGGACCGTAAACTCCAGAACAGGGTTTACGGTTCTTGAAGGTGGACCGTAAACTCAAGAAAATGGTTCTGCTTGCTGATTTCGAAGAGGTAATCGTTTCCAGGCGTTTCCAAGTGACTCCAAACGTGGTTTCTCGATGTTTTCCTAAGCTTGAAGGCGTTTTGAGTGTTTACGGTTAAGATTCTTAGAGAGAGAGGGATAGAGTTTTTGTCCGGAAATGTTCAAATGAAGGTGGGGGTGTCGTATTTATAGGGGCGTTGTGGGGGGTCCACTTTATGCTGACCGTAAACAGGTTTACGGTCGTAAACGAGTTTACGGCCGTAAACACGTTTAAGGTCGTAATCTCATTTAGACCGCAAATGCTTGATTTTTCGAGATATTCGGGTTTCTACGCGATTTTTGGTTCCAACTCGTAAATAATTTAATTGAATGTAACTAGATTATTTTCTAAACCAAAAGTTTGACGGAAAAGTTAACAAATTCGAAATTTTATTAACGAAACTCGCGTAACGGAAACGGACAAAGTTTCGGGTTGTCACAAGTCCCTCCCTTCTAAAAATCATTTCGAATTCACCTCATTATTTTACCTCTTAAACCCTGGTTCCCACAATTCCTCTCATATTAGGTCCAACAGTTACCAAACAGCCCCTCTTCTACAAATTGTTTTCTAATGAAGTCCATATGTTACCATGCAGCCCCTACTTCCATAAATTCTTTCATTTTAAGTCCAAATAATACCAAATAGCCCCTGACTTCTAAAATCCTTTGCAAAATAAATCCCGAAATTATGCTTTAACCCCCCGAAGATTCAAATATCGCCATTTGGCTTCCCGAAACCAACACCCCGTGTTGGGTCAAAATATTGGTTTATACTTTGCTTTTCTAGTTGATTGTAATTTTCTATAATATTTTATGAGTTTACGGTCAGGTTTACGGCCAGGGAGGTGTTTACGGCCGTAAACAGGTTTATGGTCGTAAACCCTGTTTACGACCGATGTTTCTCATGTATATATAGGGGTGAGGGGTGTGAGGAACATAGAGTAAATAGAAGAATAGAGAACGAGAGGAGCTTAAGTGTGTGTGTGTGAATCTCATGTAAAGGAGCATCATTCCAATATCATCAATACATTCAAGATTCAAGTTATTCTTCTCCTCCTTCTCTTCTATTTTGATATGGCATCATCCGTTTGATTGGGATTCCGCACCATCAATTGGATCTGATTGATACTCAAGCATTTTGGGGACTTACAATTGGTATCAGAGCTTGGATTGTATCAGTCAATTTTGTCAGATCTGGAGCTTATTGGATAGATCTTGGCAAAATAAGGGGGGTTTGTTCTTCGTGTTTTTCATAAAAACGGGTTTTTGATCGAGTTTTGGAGCAAAAAGGGGCACAAAAACGCTGTTTTTTGTCGTAACCAGCGAGGGGGTGGCGGCGTGTACGGTCAGCAACTAGGGTTTCCGAGGTTTATGGTCCGGAGTTTACGGTCCGAGGTTTACGGTCCAGAGTTTGCGGTCCGAGATTGCGGCCCTCGGAGTTTACGGCTCGTACGTGTTCGGCTCGGAGTTTACGGTCCGATCCTCGCTTCGCAACCTCGTCCTCGCATCCCAGCATCCTCGCATCGCACACTTTAAAAAAGGGAAAGGAGTTTTGGGGGTGCCTGGATTCGAACCCGGGTCTCTTGAATCAACAAGCACGCGTCTTACCAGTTGGGCTAGGCAACACCTTGCTTCAAACCTTTCAATTTTAATTCATAACCATTCCCTTTCGAATCCTGTTTCGCAAAATTGACACTTTCAGCCCAAAAATTCAAAATCTTTTATTTTAAAATTCCATTTTCAATAAAAAAAATTTGACTTTTAAGGTTGACTTTTGAGGTTTATAGTCAAAGGGCATTTTTAAATTTAAGTTTGACTTTTAAGTTTGATTTTGGCCTCTAGTTGTGCTTTTAATGGCTTTTGAGGTCTACGAGGGAATTGAAGACATGAAAGAGAGTCAGGATATGTTAAGACAAAAATTCAACATGTTCAACTATATTCCTGGAGAAACCCTGGAAGCTCAGTTGCAGCGATTTACTACACTTACTACTGAGATGAATATAGCTGGGATCTTCTTGACTAAATCTGAGATAAACAAAAAGCTGCTGAATGCACTTCCGAAGTCATGGGATATGAACGTGGCTGTCATCAAGAAGACAAAAGATCTCAATCTTCTTAGTCTTGCTGCTGTAATTGAAGAACTTGACGCTTTGAAGTGTGGAAAAACAATGAGTTCCGCAAACATCCCGGTCAATGAAGTTTCATGCTCTCAATCATGTGAAGCTACGATTAAACTTCTTCGGGAACAAATTGATTTATTAAAAAGAGAAGTTGAGGACCTGAGATATGAAGGATATCAACTCAGGAAAGGACAAAAACCCCTAAAGGCCCAGTTAGAAACAAAAATAAAGGACTTTAGGAGACTTCAGGAAGACTATAGTAACAAATGTGAAAATTATGATTATATCAAGAGACAGAATGCTGAGCTAATTACTGAGCTTGATACATTAAAAGGGCAATTTGAAACTGCAAATTTTGATTTTAAAAGGTTTGATGTATCAAGCGAGGTAGTTGCCAACATGATTGACCATTGCCTGCAGTTCAAATGAAACCAGCAAAAGGGTTTAGGATACGATAATGTACCTCTTACTTTTAATCATACATATCAGTATCACCCTTTGACTAAAGAGGAGATTGCCAGCGAACCATTCATGGTTTATGGCAAGCCATCTGGTTTTGTTTCAGAAGGATTTATTAATGTTGAAAGTACTAACCTTTCTACTTCCCCTGCAGATCAATCCTTAGATCAGTCAAAGCACGAAGTTGAAGGATCTGTTTCTGATAACAAAACTGAGTCTGAACCTGATGTTTCTGTTTCGAATGAAAACTCTATTGTTTCTGATGTTAAAATTGATGATACATCTTGTGATGCTTCTGCATCGGATCATGTTGAGTTAAATTTTTTTGACATATTTGATGATTTGTTTGAAAATACTGATGTTCCTGTTTCTAGCACATCTACTTCATGTGCAGGTAAAGTAGCAGAGGATGAGAACAAGGAGAAAACCATTGAACAAACCAACATCTCCTTGAGCTCTGAATCTGTTGCTTCGAACTCAGCTGCTTCTGATCAACCTGCTGTTGAGAAATACAGGCCACCAATTCCAGTGAAATAGAGTGCCTGTTGTAATTGTGCTTGTGGGAACAATAAGAGACAAGGCAAGGTTACGCCACCAGCGGCAGGAAGAAACAACTTCACAGTGAAGAAAAAGACATGTTTTCACTGTGGAACACCTGGACACATTGCCAGAAATTGTCCTAATCGCGCATATGTTCCCTACTATGCACAAGGGTGGCAGAACGCGCCAAGAGGGAGATACTCCAAAATAAACCCCTCAAGGTCACGTTCAGACAATGGTGACTGGAACGCGCAGAAGGCCAAGAATTAAACCCACAAGGCCAAGAATCTGAATCCCAAGGGCAAGAAGGGAATGTCGGCCAAGAAGCCCAATCCAAGAGATGCTTCAGTGAAACAAAGACCGGTTAGGTCAAAGTAATCTCAACGACCGACATCAAGATCAAAAGCAAGTACTGAGCCACCCATCAGATCGAAAAACAAATGGGTTAAACCCAACTACAAATGGGTTCCAAAGGGTCACTCTCCCAAATCTTCTAACGATTCTAATATTTCTTCATCTTCTGTTTGTGATAAACAGGATATGTCATGGGAGAGAGTACCGTGCGTTAATGACAAAGGTCAACCCAGTTTCAAGATGGACTGGGTTCCAAAGACCAACGATCCCACTCTGTGTCGGAGCAGCTATGGAGGCATATCATCAGACTTCGGTTTGTTGGTAGTGGCTGTTCCTGGCACATGATTGGAGGCATCTCTCAACTGTGCAACACTCAGAACGTTGTTTGAAAGTATGTGTCCTTTTCGGGAAAGGAAGAAAGGAAGGGATCACTCATGGGGTTAGTGCTTAACGATGTGAAGAATTTTTGGATCTGTTCTGAGATTATGCGTGCTGTTCTCAGACCTTCTGGATGCAAATTCAATCGACGACTTACGGTTTGAGTTTTCTTCTCGATACTCCTGAGTTTTTCTTAAGCTGATTCACTTTAAAGACTAATTTTTGTTTTAGGATAGTTTAAATTTGTGCATTTACTTTCGTTTCTCTCCTATGCACAAATTTAGGGGGAGAAATAAAAACAAAACAAAAATTAGAAAATTTTAAAAAATCCAAAAACATTAGAAAATCAGAAAATCCAAAAATATGTTGGTTATGGATTGTGCTTGCAGGTGATGTGATGGGAAGTGATATAATCATGTGATAACAGGCAATCTGAATCTGTGTAAGGGACTGAATCTAAATTGTCTAGGCTCTGTGTTCGATGCGCTGGTAGGCACGAAAGATTAAAATGGATTTGACTAGGCATTAATGAACTTAAGGAATCTAGAGACTTGAAAAATCTTGACCTAGATAGATCCATTTAGCCTGAAAATACGACGCCCAGATAGGTTGAGCACGGAGATATACATGATAATCCACCGGTCCCACTAAAATAATTTGTATCTAGAACCGTGGTTTAACTCTTCCTCGATGTACGAACTTTGTCCTTAATTCCGGTATTGATGGGGCGACTGGGGAATTCCGATAAAGTAGGTCTGTAGGAAATTATTTTCTTGCTTTCTTTCTGTTAGTCATATGTTGCCTCCTCTGCGTGATTGAAATACATCCGACCTGGACTGCAACATATGCAACTCTATTTCTATGCATCTTCTATCTATGCAATTCTTCCTGCCTGTTAGCCATATGTTATCTCCTTTGCGTGATTAACCATCCGACCTTGTACACAGCATATGCACCATTCTACTTCTTAATCCCTCTAAATCTGGTTAGTCATATGTTTCACCCTCTGCGAGATTGGAAGAGATCCGACCTAGGTGTATAGCATATGCATTCTAAATCTGACTTCTCTTATAATAATTGTCTGCTCACCTAAAGTAAGGAGTACTTTGGAAGTTCCTGGTTATTGGGGTATGTCAGGAAGTGGGGAACATGTTCTAGTACATTTAAAATTGAACAATCACTAGGTTGTCTGTAGATCTTGCTGCTCAATTTAGGTGGACAACAATATCTTTGGTCGTCGCCAGCTGAATGGTCCTTAAGGAATATTATCTAAGATCTTAGGATCACATTGTCTTGTCACTTATAGTATGTCCTAATTTTGTCACAATCTCTCGTGTTTAAGTGGACCACAATATCGGCGATTGACCAGATCTATTCATGAAGGGAGAGGTACTGATAAACGAATAAAGGATGTTTAAAAACTTTGATCCCAAATCACTCTTAAAGTTAGATATCATTTTTATTTTTGTTAAATTTGTTCATAGTTTCTTCTAATTTAAATATTAGTGGAGAATTAAAAATTTTAAAAACCAAACAAAAATCAGAAAATTAAAAATCCAAAAAAAAAATTAGTGTTATTTCTGTTTTATTTCTTTTTCAGAAAATATGAAAAATCCAAAAAAACATTGTGTGCTAAGTTTTCTTTTAGTTTTGTTTTGTCTTGAAAAGTGAATTCAGGTGTAGATGAGACTCATGGAGACAGTATCGGAGAATTTCTGAGCCAAAGCTTCATCCGTGAGCATCGAAGAATTCTCATTCGAAGGAGCAAGAAATGAAGATTATTCTTTTAACATTCAATCCTTCAACCCCGGAAGAAGCAAGGTGAAGCTGCAATTTAAGATTATGTGACAGATTACATTGAAGCCTCCTCAATCAATTTGCTGCTATTCTTGTACCTGCTGAAGTGATCCAGAAGATTTGTTCTCTCTGATGTTCTCTCTGAAGATTCTCAAGCTGAAAGCGCTATCTTTCAAGAATCAGTACAAGAAGCCTCCTCACCCAATGTGCGTTCAATGTCAAATTCTGCAGAAAAGCCCAACTGCTCAAGATGAAGTCATTCATTGAAGATTCATCAAGTTCATCTTGAAGTTGTGAAGAATTTGAAGATTAATGCTGAAGCCAAGCTCTCGATGAAGATTGACAAGAAAAGCCAGCTACTTTTTAGGGGGAGCTTGTTGGGTCAATTAAGAAAAGAAAGCTATAAACCAAGGGGGAGATTGTTGGGTCAAAATATTGGTTTATACTTTGCTTTTCTAGTTGATTGTAATTTTCTGTAATATTTTATGAGTTTACGGTCAGATTTACGGCCAGGGAGGTGTTTACGGCCGTAAACAGGTTTACGGCCGTAAACCCTGTTTACGGCCAATGTTTCTCATGTATATATAGGGATGAGGGGTGTGAGGAACAGAGAGTAAATAGAAGAATAGAGAACGAGAGGAGCTTAAGTGTGTGTGTGTGAGTCTTATGTAAAGGAGCATCATTCCAATATCATCAATACATTCAAGATTCAAGTTATTCTTCTCCTCATTCTCTTCTATTTTGATCTGGCATCATCCGTTTGATTGGGATTCCGCACCATCAATTGGATCTGATTGATACTCAAGCATTTTGGGGACTTACACCCCGCTAATCATTATTTGATTTTGGCTATAAAATAATAATAAAATCATATCTCGGGGTTCCGGATTTATTATTTAATTATTCTACTTTAAACGGGATGTTACAACTCTCCCCCACTTAAATTTGATTTCGTCCTCGAAATCGTTTCTTCTCATTCCTTACACGCCAACAACATGAACTACAATCCCGAGCATAACCCTAGCCTTTCCAAGGCAACTGTAACCAACCCTCGCAGGGTTCTAAAAACTGAAAATAAACGAATCCCTTACAATATGATCACATTTACTCGATCCGAAACCTGAAGTCTCATGATGGTCTGGCTCTCTGACAGACCGCCCACACACAGAAACATTACCGAATTCATTGCACCTAACTCCTAACTGGCTACCCAACTTCTGATAACCCGTGGTTCCTACAAGAAGACAGAGCCACAAAACTAGCTTTCCCTGCAATACACTTATACTTGACAGAAAATTCATCCGGAATATCGGATTCCTGCCCAGTTGCTGAACCAACGAGCGATCTTACAGACGCTCCACACGATTCCCGAAGGAAACTCTGACTAGTAATAACTGCCCTAGCTATATCGCCACTCATGGCTCCATCAATCCTTTTTGGTCCCTCCGATCATAATAGCCTAACAATCTGTCATCATCGAATCAATTACGATATTTGAATACTGGCAGAATAACTGTAGTCTTACATCATGCCCGGTCTGCTTGTCTCTCATCTAACTATTCAACTTCTGATATCTGGGGGGGGGGGTTCCAACATCTAGATACTTCTCAACACCTGAAGACTTTGTGTAGTGTGTCAATCCTTTCACTTCCAGAAGGAACCGGAGACTTTGTTGTCTATTGCGACGCATCACACCAGGGCATGGGATGCGTGCTTATGCAAAGAGACAAAGTGATCGCTTATGCTTCATGCCAACTCAAGACTCATGAGAATAATTACACCGCCCATGACTTGGAATTGGGATCTACAGTTTCTGCTTTAAAGATCTGGCGACACTACTTGTATGGCACAAAGTGTGTCATATACACTGACCATAAAAGTCTTCAACACATTAATATGTGCATATTTAGTCATATAATTCATGCATATTTCTAATACTTTTAGATATAATTATGATTATTTTAGGACAAAAGATACTTATTATGTTTGAAATATCTTTTGTAGCAGCGAAGACTTGGTCAGGATGAAAAGGAAGCAGTCGAGGAGTTGGAAGCAGAAAAACAGAAGCTAGGACAAAAGAAGACTTGAAGACAGATGACCACGTCGTGGTGATCCTCCTACACAACATGGTGAAGGGAAGATTATCGACCAATCAGTTGAGTTGGATAATACAGAATATATTCGAAGACCACGATGTGGTGGTGGTAAACCACGTCACGATGACCAGATTTTGGTAATTATAAATCTTCAGACATTAGGTCGAATGGTGGTTGTCGAGGCCAACTTGTGGAGTTTTTCACATAGCTAACTTTTAGACAACGGATGTCAAATCCTTAAGTTGTGACTCGAGGTTTGATGTCACCGCTTACTTTCTGATGCACGTCCCTCTTCATGTCTTGGCATGGGCCAAAGTGTTGAGAATTGGCGGCTATGGTGTTAAAGAGTTGTCTTGTTTGTTGAGGAGTTTTGCTAAAGACATCTCCACCACTTGAAGCATCAACTAGTGTTTTCTCCATTGGTAACAATCCTTTATAAAAGTGTTGAATGAGGAGTTGTTCTGAAATTTGGTGTTATGGGCAACTATAACACAAGTTATTGAACATTTCCCAATAATCATGGAAAGTCTCATTTTTACCTTGGCGGATTCCACAAATCTCATTTCTAAGACTTAAGACTCTTGAAGCGGGATAGAACTTATCAAGGAAAGTTCTTTCCATATCGGTCCATGATTTGATCGACCCCATTGGAAAATAAAATAACTAATATGTTGCTCTATCGGCCATTGAGAAGGGGAATGCCCTTAACTTGATTTGGTCATCGGTTGACCCTTGTGGATTCATGCTAGTGTAAATGATGTGGAACATCTTCAAGTGTTTGTGTGGGTCTTCATTCTCCAATCCACGAAAAGTTGGAAGGTGATGAACTAGGCTTGACTTCAATTCTGAACCTCCTTCCAAAAACGAGGTAATTGATATCGGTAGGAGTTTGTGTGACATCGGTTTCCATCATTTGTCTCAAGGTTCTCTCGGGGGGTTCTTCTCCTTCCACCATTGGAATTTGGTTTATGATGGTTGGATTTTGTTGTAGGGGTGGTGTTTTGGGAAATTCTTGGCGAGGGTCGGGGCTAGAATCGGATTCTACTTCGGGTTCGGTATCACTAGAGGAAGCGGTTTCAACCTCCGGGTCTATGTTAGGGTTTGAAGTTTGACCACGTTCTATTATCCTTTCTTTTCCAAATGCCTTGCATCTTTCTCAATTTCTAGATTATAGATCAAAGTACTTGTACGATGAGATCTAGGCATAAATAAACAAATTGATTAAAAATAAACCAATCCCCGGAAACAGCGCCAAAATTTGGTGGTTGTCGAAGCCAACAAAATAAATAACCAGAAATCTTGTACACTAGAATAGTGTATAGTGGTAAAGGGATCGAATCCATGGAGATTGGTTCAATTTGTTACTTAATATAAACCACTTTGTAAAAATAATTGTAAAATGACAATAAAAGTAAACCGGGGGGTTTTAGTCTTTTGAAATATTTGAAAGAAAACTAGAACTAAACTTAGATTCAAAGAACATAATTAAACAAAAGAAAGAATTTTGATGTAAAAGCAATAAGAGAAAGATGGTTGACTTAAGGTTTCCTCACTTGAACATTTGATGAACATATCATTAGAATCCAAGGTGCAATACTAGTTTTAGATCTCTAAGTTGGCTATAATAATTCAAGAAGCTTGAGATTACCTAGACTTTTCTTAGTTATTAAAATAGTTAGAGAAGCTCATAACATATTTCCTTAGTTAAAGTCACAATTTCCATTAAGCATGTAATTAGTGAAAATTAACTAGCATTAAGAACCAAAGAGTCACCAAATCCAAGAGGAGTCAAATGCTTTCACTACCATGTTAGAGAAAATGTTTTTGTGATTATGTGAAGTGAAAACTAACACAACAACCACTTGTTGCTTGCTAATTTGAGGATCCATTACTTAATCAAGAAATTAGCCAACTAATCACTACAAATAGATTTAAACTCATGAATAAAAACATGCAAGTAGAAAGAAGATGTTAAAACATAAAACATTCTCATAAAGATTCAAGAACAAGTTCATGGAGTTCTTCAACATTCAACCAAATATTCAAGTGATTTCACCAAAGTCAAACAAGATTAGTTTAGCCTAGCATGGCTAAACTTAAGAAAACAAAGTAAAAGTTTAGAGTACCAAACATTTAGCAAGAATCAAGATAAAAAAGATGATGTTTTGATGTTCTTTAAGTGCTCCAAAAGCTCCCAAAACTCCAGAGAAATGACTAATTTTTGGATGTGAAGAAGTATGCAAAAGATGCAGACCAACCTTCCTCAAATAGCACTCACGATAAAATTCTAGAATTACCCCTGCTTGTCCATGCGCGGGTCGCGTAACCTTGCGTAGGTGCCTTGTGCGGGTGGTTCCTGATACAGGTTAATTTGAGTTTTGAGCCTCCAAAGCTTAGCTCACTGGCCCAGATCGAATCCAATCAGCTTATAGCCCATTTTTTTCATCAAGTTTTCTTCAACTTAAGCCCAATTTGGCTTCTCCAAATCACCCGTAGCTCACATACTCGCCCGATCAATAATCTCTGCATGCATAAATATTCTTCCATTTTCTTGTAAATTCAAAGCTCATCTTCTCCAAGCCTTTAAATGATCAACAAGCCCATGATTAGCATCATCTTCATTAATCTCCTAGCCCATGAATCTCCATTTTCCTCCAAGTCCTTCTGCATCCCAAAGATTCCGCTCCGCTAGTCTCCTTAAAATATGCAATTAAGCTCACGAAACTAGAAACTACCTGAAATAGTCATAAAATAACAAAAATAAAAAATATGCATGATGATTAGCTAAACTGTGAATGAAAATTGCTAAAATAAATTATAAAAAAGTTAAATAAAATGAAATTATCATCAAATGAAGGAGGATGTAACCGGTTTTCTAATGAGAATTACGATTGAAAACCATTGGAAACTCAGAAGAAGGTCGAAAAAGCAAGTGGGTTAAAGAATTGAAGAAGATTTAGAAGATTTCTACATAGATCCATTTGGTTTGCTAATCTTTACTTATGTCTAGTCTCAATTACATGGATTTTGTGTGTTTTTCTGCTACAATTAGAGGCTAAATACCTTTTACTTATGTTTATTGATGATGAACATAATCCATATGAGTTGATTTCGATTATTGGATTCTTATTATTGATTTTACTTGTATTTGATAATATAAACCTTATCATGTTTTAGTTCTAGTTTATATTACGTATCAATCAGATTCTATGTGTTAGTTGATCATTCTAATTGTATGAATTTATCTCCTAATTGTTTATGATCATTAAATAATTAGAGCTAGGATTAATCACATCTTAGATTAAGTAATTAAAGCTAGTAACTTTAACTCTGTTAGAGAGCATAATTAATCTTAATTCATAATTGGTTTCTTAACTTGATCATAGGAAAGTAACTACTATCATTCATAGTCCAATTTGTGCTAGTTATCGATTTGGTGTCTAACTTGTGCATGATCAGTGCTTGGTAATTCATAAATTGGTAGTTCTAGATATTTGATCATAATAGCTAGTTAACAAATTGGTAATCAATATAATCCATCCATTATAAATCAATAATAGGAGAAGGTGAAATCAGATATAAGCAGAAGTATTCTTTTAATTCTTGAAGTTAATTTGTTTTCTTTGCTTGCTTAATTGTTAGTTGATAGTAAGTTCTTCTAATCTTGCAAAATAGATAAAAAAAACCCCAATCAAAGTTTGTTTCTTAGTTTAATTAGAAGTAATTATTTTTATTTAATTGAATTTCGTTCCATGTATTCAACACCCGACTTACCTAAGATATTCTATAATCTGACTAGGTACACTGCCTATAAGTGCATAATTTAGTTAAGTAGTTAGGTTTATAAATTTAAAGCTTGATAGGTATATAAAGTGCACATCAAGTTTTTGGCGCCGTTGCTGGGGAACGACTTATTTGATTTATAGTTTTAATTGCTTTTAGTTATTCGATCCTTTTTTGTAGGATAAAAACCGCAAAAAGTTATTTATATGCATTGACTTGTCTTTCTGAATAGCAACCACGTCGTTGTCATATTAACCACGTCGTGGTCTCGTCTCATATAGTTTTTAGTTTATTAATTTTTTATTCCTTTTACGCGTTTTTTATTTTGTTTTTGTTTCACTCATTTATGACTCGAGGATCCAAGAGTCCAATACTTCCTTCATTAGAAGATCCAAAATTAGCTTTTTACAAGAAGAAAGACAAGAAAGGCGGCGAGTCTAGCAACACTTTTCAAACCAAAAAATTCAAACTTTTTGAAAAGACTCCAAGCAAGAAGGATGTAGGATATGAACCAGAAACGTCTAGCGAAGAAAGTTCATACGAAGAGATAAAAAGCGAGGTTGAAGAGATGGTGGACGTCACAAGGATGACCATGGGAGATTACAAGGTGGATATGTGGAGATAGTGGACCAGGGCTTGTACCACCCGAGATTCCAGCTGAAAGAAGTTTTGAACTCTATCAATTCTCAAGGACATACCTTTCGTCGGGAAAGAGTATGAGGACGCATTCAAACACATTGATGAAGTAAAGGACATTGCAAACTACTTCAATGTTCCAAATGTGCCACGAGATTCGGTGTTACTTAGGATGCTTCTGGTGACATTTAGCGGTGAAGCTAAAGTTTGGTTGAAATCACTTGTGTCAGGATCCATTACTACTTGGGAAAATCTTCATGATACTTTCATTGAGCAATTTAGCCCGCCTACAAAAATCTCAAAGCTAATGAAAAAGATTGCTAATTTTCAACAATAGGTTGGAGATTATTTATATGAAGCATGGGAGAGATACAAGGGCTTGATTAGAAGTTGTCCTCAACATGATCTTAAGGTCCAACAAGAAGTGTCCATTTTCTATGATGGAGTGAATGTAACAACAAGAAAAATTCTTGACTCTCAAGGACCAATGACGAAAAAGGAGCCGACCACGATAAAGGAAATAATTGAAGAGTTTGTAAAGAAGTCACGTGAGTATCATAACCCACGAGAGGATGTTACTAGAGGTAAATGAGATGGAGGGAATGAGAACTTAGCTGCGGTTCTGGCAAAATTAGAGAATTTGGATCGGAGAATGACGAAGATGGATCTATCTATCCATGCAATTCGTGTTGGTTGCGATAATTGCCATGGACCACACTTAACAAAGGATTTCAATTTGGATGAGAACGGGAATAAGAAGGCACAAGTGTTTTACTTGCTGGATTAGGTGTTAAAGACCATAACTTTAATTGGGATGTACTTGATCTGATAGTAGCATGGTCCTTTTGGGTTGCCTTCAGCATAACAACTGATATGATGAATTATGGAGAAAGAGGTTGATAAATGATTTATTTGTATATTATAAGAATAATATATTAATTGATAAATCATATTATTTAATTAGTATTGATCAGAAATTAATTTGAAATTAATTTGGTGATCAAAAGAGACTGATTAAAAGAACGGGGACTGATTGTGTAAATCAGTAATTGTTATAGTTTGGGCTAATGGATCCTATTGGTATAAGATGGAAGAAAATCTATGGGGAGCCCATAGAGTTTTCGTCCAAGGCTTACCATATGGGGATCCATGTGTTGCTTAGGGCCTAAGCAAGGGAAATTAGGGTTTCCAGTTGAAAACCCTAGCAGCTCAGCTAGATAAGGAACCCATAGGTTACAGTTTTCGGCTATGCGTTCTTAGAGAACCCTTTGGCCAAAAATTATGAAACTCCATAACCTTTCTCATTCTTCTTTATTTCTAGTGGTGTTTGTGACTCTATTAGAGGTGCAACATTTGAGGCACTAAGCTCTTGAAGGTCAAGATCAAGCTACTAACAAGAAAGGTATTCTTCTAACCCTAATTATGATTAGACTTTCGTTCTCATGTATTCTAGATTAGGGTTCTTTCTTTGGAAAATTAATTTGCATGTATAACTTGAGGAAAACCTAGATCAAAAGCATTAGGTTGCATCTGCACCATAGGAATGTTGTTATGCATAGAACCCATCAGTGGTATTAGAGCTCAGGGTGTTTTTCTGTTGTATGATGTAATTGTATTGTTTTCAAAGCTGAAAAAGTTTCGTTTTTGGCCTCTGACTACTGGAATCGACGAGTCCCATGAGGGAACTCGACGAGTTGGACCAACTCGACGAGTCCATGCCCTGACTCGACGAGTTGGTTCGTCTGGTGGCAGGTTTATCGGATTTCAGGCCTATATTAGATGAGGATCATTACCCTAAATTGTTTTAACTGTTAAAATTCGAATTTTATGTTATGGTAATGAATATCCTCACATAATTAAAAGATAATGGTCACATTTTAAGATAATGTTCAAAATTATATGATTAGTTTGATTATTTAAAATTTGATCTAGGAGTTTTGAAAAGTTTCAAAATTTGCCTTCAAGTTTTGGAATTTAAAATTTAATTAAATGTTTAATTTTGAAATATTAAGTTCTAAAACCCTAGTATTTTAAATGTTTAAAATACATCCTTTTGGTTTCATAATTTAAATTTAAGCATTAAAAGTTTTAATTTTGGAAATTTAAATGGATACAACTAGAAGGAATAATTATGGATTTATTGATAATTTAATTAAAGGATTAATTGAGAGAGTTTATAAATCCATAATATGGTGTAAGGTTAATTAAATTAAAAGTTAATTTATTTAAAAGATTAAACCACCTAGTATTTTTAAAGTTTAAAATACACCCTTATACTATTATAAGATTAAAAGTTTAATTTATATATATGTATAAGAAAAGTCAGTCTTACCGTTAGTAGGCCTCATTCACGAAGCTGGTCTATAAGGGGTGTTTAAGGAAGTGGCATGTAAAATGACCACTATTGGGTATCCAGTCTTACCCACCGCACTCTTGACTAGTAGAGGTGTGACAACCCGAAACTTTTTCCGTTATCCTTACCTAGTTTCCGTTTATAAAATTTGGGGTTGTTATTTATTTCCGTTCACGTTAGTATTATTTTTGGTCTAACGGAATATTCTAAACTTAGTTCGATCGAGTTTCGTATTCAAAAACGAGGTTTTCTAAGTCAAAGCATAACATCCGGGCCAAACGAGTTTTCGAGAGGAGCTTACAGCCGCAAACATAGCTTACGGCCGTAAACTCTGTTTACGACCGTAAACCCTATTTACGGCCGTAAACCCTCCACCCCACCCCTTGGCCGTAAACTCACCCCTATATAAGGGATGAGTGGCCTTCATTTCTCACTTTACACACTCCAGAAGCTTTCTCTCTCTACTCTCTCTCTACAAACTTCGAATTTGCTCAAGGATCCTCAAGAATGTAAGTGATTCTTCACCTTGATTGTGTTTCTAACTCATTTCTAATGGCAAATCCATGCTCCTATCTCATGAATCTCATCTTTTTCTAGATCTTCTCTCTCACCAAGAACACCAAGAACACACACTAGTTCTTGGTGGCTAAAAACCTCCTTTCAAGCTTCCACTACGTAAGTACACTACCCTTAGCTTGTTGGATACAAGAATCTCTTGCTGAACATCTAGAAATCGTGACCAAAAGAGTGTTTACGGTCAAAGGCAATATCCCTTGACCGTAAACTCTAATTATAGGGTACAAAGTTGCCACAACACCCTCCTAAGCTTAGAAACGAGGCTTAGAACACTTCCAGAAGGCTAGAAAGGACCTTGAAACACCAAAAATCGCACTTTTCGCCAAAGTGTTTACGGCCGTAAACCCATGGACCGTAAACACCTGGGCCGTAAACCCATGGACCGTAAACACCTGGCCCGTAAACCCCTGGACCGTAAACCCCTGGACCGTAAACACCTGGACCGTAAACTCCTGATTACGGCTGCAAACTCCCCTCTTCAAAACACATGTGATTCTAACACTTAGTTTTAAGTGTTTCCTAGTTCCTAAGGTGGTTTCCTTCCATAACGAATAGTGTTATGCCCTCACCTAATGTATATATGTACTTTTACATGCTAAATAGGATCCGTTTGTGTCCGAGGTTCTATTTGACACTCAGCAACTCCTAGCATTTTACACTCGAATCCCACGTCAAACAGTGAGTTCATACCCCTACTCTTTTTCCGAGTTTTTCATGTTTTCAGGGATACAAGCAAAAGTACAAGGAAACTTGTGCTCAATTATATTATTTTGTTTAAAATAATTATATGTTCAGTATGCTTTTAACTCAGAAAAACCGTTTTACCAATCGATTAAGAAATCAACTCGTAGAAACAGTTTTCAAAACTAAAGCAAGGAACTTGTAAATCTTTTCATAGAATGTGATATTTTCTAAAGGATTTATACAAAACATAAACAGGATTTTCGATGCTATTACTTGTAAGTTTGTTATTTTAGGATTGGAGACACGTCCTTGGTAACACTCCACCGGATTCGTGAGTGTAGGACTAGCCCTTATAACCAGAATCTCTTGTAGGGAGAGCGTGACTATTGTGTATAGATCTATACGGGACTAACTATCCCGCACCTCGCTGCTAGCTACAGTGGGACCGTTAGGTCTACGGGTGACAAAGTCATAAAAGGATACTGGCCCCGTTTCGTGCCATATCTAGTTTAATGTATGGTTATAAAACTCGCAACCTAGATAACAAAGATTTACTTTTGTAATAATGAAATAAGTGAACTAACCTCAGAGTAATAACCGATTTGATTACTAGAGGGCATTAGCAATGCTCTTAGGATCTAGTTCACTACTTATTTATTAGTTTTATTTATGTAATAAGGCTAATACATCTCACTGAGAGTAAACAGGGTTTTCAAGGAAATTACATCTAACGATACAAGTATGGTAGATACTTGTACACTTCATTTCAGAGTCGATAACCAACTATCAACTTTCAAGGAAAATATAGGATTTTCCTGGGATAACTAAATCTTTCGTAAACAGGCTGTTTAACTAATGGATAATCGAACTTCTTTCATAAGAAAATATAGGATTTTCTTGGGAAATACTTTTCAAAGGATTAAAGAAACATTTCTTTCACCTGATCTAAACGCTTATGAACTCACCAGCTTTATGCTGATATTTTAAAACTGCTTGTATTCTCAGGGCATCAATAGACAGGTACTCCTGCCAACTTTTGGAGAAGACAGAACATTCTGAAGTCACGTCTTTTATTTTTTTTGCTATATATACTGTTATGTATAAACCATGTTTTCAACAATGTAAATACTCTTATTATAATGTAATGGTTGTGTTTACTACGCTTACTATGATACAATTGTTGTGATACTACACATGACGTCCTCCGCCCCGAAACGTTTCCGCCATCGGTTTCGGGGTGTGACAAATTGGTATCAGAGCTATTGTTTATAGTGAACTAAGTATACCGAACCTTACATGGTATACAACTATAAACACTAAGGGGCTGAAGTGCTCTGAACTAAAAGTATACTTTTAAAATACAAGTATACCTACGGACCAGAATCAGTATCATAAGTAGAACAAAACAAAAGTATTTTGGGTGTTGAACATTGCGGTTAAACCTGGGCAGTTATGTAATCATGTCTAGGGTCAATATAGCCTGATCAACTATATTTATTCGAGACAAGACCAACATGTGCTTGGGAGTGACTTTGGTGTGGCAATAGGCCTAAAACTTACCCAGTATCCATTCAACAAGGTATCGAAAGAACAAAACGTGCAACTTAAAATACTGTAGGAGTATTTTAGCTAGAGCCGAATACATTGTAGAAATTCACTTCTAAGTGTTGCTACCTATTCGTTTCTTAGCAATAATTTACTTGCATTAGTAACCTTTCTTTACTCATCGCTTGGTAGAACACTTTATTTCAGGACGAGATATATTTTTTTTCATATATCTTGAGGACTTACCATCCTCTTCTTCCTGATTAATTTAGAACGAGATGCCTCCCCGAAAAAGACCCGTCAGAAGAAACGATGACACTCCGCCACCACCACCGCCCCCTCAATTCGATCCCATTATGTTTCAGGCAACTGTTACTGCTGCTGTGGCTGTCGCGATGTCACAGATGAATCCCGGTGGATCTGGTGGTCAGGGAGGTGGTACGCATCCCCAAAATCATGAAGGTGGTCAGGGACACTAGAAGGAGTGTTCCTATAAGGACTTCATGGGCGCGAAACCCACATCTTTCGACGGCAAAGGAGGAGTTATTGCTCTGACTCAATGGATCGAGAAAATTGAGGCCATTTTCGAAATTTGCTCCTGTTTTGAGGTCAACAAAGTAAAATTCGCCGCTTGCACTTTCGCCAACAGGGCACTGACCTGGTGGAATGGTCGGGTCAAATCCCTAACCCTACCAGTGGCAAATGCTATGGGTTGGGAAAGTTTAAAGGAACTCATGATAGCCGAGTACTGCCCACGAGGCGAGATGCAGAAACTAGAGCACGAACTCTGGAACCTGAGGATGAAAGAATCCGACATTGCTGCCTACACTTCTAGGTTTGAAGACCTAGCGCTTCTTTGTCCGGGAATGGTCACCCCGGAAAGCAAAAAGATAGAGAGATACATATGGGGACTGACACAACCCACCAAAGGAAATGTCCTGGCCGCTAGGCCAAACACCTTTGACAGCGCTAAGTGTCTGGCGCAAACTCTCATAGATCATGGAGTTGATCTGGATAAAGTGGCAACCGCTCCTGAGCCAGCTAAAGGGAGTGGTGAGAAAAGAAAGTTTTGGAAGCAGCGAAAGGGCCAGTCTTCTCAAGAGCCCTCGAAGAAACAGCAAAAGGTGGCAGTCCACGTTGCTACTACTCCTGCCGCTGCTCCTGCCACTCAAGCACCTACCAGTGGATATACTGGTACCCTCCCTTGGTGCAATAAGTGCAGTTATCATCACCGCATCCCTGGTCCATGTCGTGAGATGCTCTGCAACAATTGTGGTCAAAAGGGCCACCTGGCTCGAGGCTGCAGAAACCCAGTCCAACCAACCGATAAGGCCTCTGGAGCAGGTGTCGGTAAAGCCTGTTATGGCTGTGGGGAAGTCGGGCATTTCAAGAGAAACTGCCCCAAGGCAACAACTGCAGGTGGCACAGGGGGAGTGCTAACGATGGGTCAAGAAGAGACAGTCGCTGATCCCACCGTTGTTTCGGGTACGTTCCTCCTCGACAACTCTTATGCATGCTGGTGTGGAGAGAAGTTTTGTTAGCCATGCATTCAAACATCTTCTTAGGCATAAATCTCAACCATTAACTGAAACATTTACCGTCGAGATGGCTAACGGTGAGAAAGAGAGCACTAATGATATTTATGTAGGCGGTACTCTTACCCTAAACGATCATTCCTTTCCCATTGACCTTATGTCAGTCTCCATAAAAAGCTTCGATGTCATCATCGGCATGGATTGGTTGAGCCCCAATCATGCTGATATCCTTTGTTACGAAAAATCTATCCGCCTCAATCTCTCCTCTGATGAAACTCTCGTGATTTACGGCGATAAACGCAGTTCGAACCTCCGTATCATTTCATGCATCCAAGCCCAGAAACTCCTGCGAAAGGAGTGTTATGCATTCCTAGCCCACGTCATTAACGAGAAGCAGGAAGTTAAAGACCTCGAGAGCATCCTCGAAGTCTGCAACTTTCCCGAAGATCTCCCGGGAATCCCTCCCGAACGCCAAGTCGAGTTTCGCATCGACTTAGTCCCCGGAGCTACCCCTGTAGCTAAATCACCATACCGACTAGCGCCGGCAGAAATGCAGGAGTTATCCAGTCAGCTCAATGAGCTGCTCAACAAAAGGTTCATCAGACCGAGTTCCTCACCCTGGGGAGCCCCGATCTTGTTCGTGAAAAAGAAGGATAGATCCTTTCGGATGTGCATCGATTATCGAGAGCTAAACAAACTCACCGTAAAAAACCGTTACCCTCTTCCTCGAATCGACGACCTCTTCGATCAACTTCAAGGAGCCAGCTACTTTTCCAAAACAGACCTAAGATCAGGGTATCATCAGCTACGAGTCCATGAGAGTGATGTTCCTAAGACAACATTTCGGACTCGGTATGGTCACTACGAATTTGTAGTGATGCCCTTTGGTCTAACCAACGCACCGGCGGTATTCATGGACCTGATGAATCGGGTGTGCCGTTCTTTCCTGGACAAGTTCGTAATCGTGTTCATCGACGATATACTTGTCTACTCCAGAAGTGAGGAAGATCATCGACAACACTTGAGATCGGTGCTGGAAACCCTAAGGACGGAGAAGCTATACGCGAAATTCTCCAAGTGCGAATTCTGGATTCGCAAAGTAACCTTCCTAGGTCACGTGGTAAGCGAGGAAGGCATACACGTGGACCCCTCCAAAATCAAAGTGTAGAGTTTAATTGTGTTGCGTCTTGGGCTTTATGTTTTGTATCCGGATTGGCCCTATCCATCCGTGATTATCTAGTAGGGTTATACTATAAATATGCATGCATGTATGCATAATACGCAGTTGATCATAACGTTTATTGTTTTGTAACCCTAAACACCTCTACAGTCGAATTCTTAATCGAGCTCTTCTGAGGTGTTGAAGCATTAATCATACGACATATTCAAAGCCATACTCGTGTTCTTATTTACGTTCATAATTGTTTGCTTGCATAGAATCTAACGATCCTAACAGAACATTGTTCTAACAATTGGTATATTTTCGGGAACCAAAATGAACCGAACGCTCGGTCTATTTCGGCTCTGGAATTTTAAGGAACCGAAATGAACCGATCGCTCGGTCTATTTCGCTTCATTCAATAAAGATAAGGTTTCGGTTGTATATTCTGTATTTTCTATAATCTCTATTCTTTTTACTGCTTTCTGTTTTTATTATTTTTTTTCAGAAAACTTCAAAACTCCAAAAATATTTTCTCTTTCTGTTTTTATTATTATTTTTCAGACAACTTCAAAACTCCAAAAATATTTTCTCTTTCTGTTTTTATTATTTTTAAGAAAACTTCAAATCTCAAACATATTTTTTGTTTGTTTGTTTGTTTGTTTTGTTTGTGTGGTGTGTTTGTTTGCTCTTTCTTTTTATTAGATCATAAGTGAACCAATCCAACAGAATTTGGAGCTAAGGTAGGTACAATCATTTCCATAAGAACTAGTTAAGGGTCCCTAGAAGCATGCTGCTGCATGTTGACCAAAGCCTCTTTGACTAAGAGCAAAGCCTTAATGAATCGATCTCTACCTATCGTTTCTTCCTAATCAGACTGTTAAAATTAACTCAGTCTAGAGCTACCTTACTCTTCTCATATGAGTTAAGAGTTTTTCTGCATTGTCCCACCTATATAGCAGAAGGTACCTTCGGTTCTTTAAACCACCTTCCTTATATTCTCCATCTACTTTCGGTTCATCACTGCAACCCTTGAGACTCTCGGTCCTTACCACTGAGGTTGATGGTTGCACAAAATCTGTGTTTATGATCTTAGATGCGTATACCACGTGCTAAGTGAAACCCAAAATTCAACACCTATAATGAATTGACGGTGAATTCTTACATTCAAGATCTTACTGATTACCGATTGAAATCTTATTTTTATTTTTGAGTGATCTTTTATGAATTCATCTAACACCAAGGATTTTCTTCCCATAAAGATCCAGTTTATTTTTGTTTTTAAGATTTCTATATCTTCTTTAGTCATAATAAAATATCCTACCTACTTGTTCAACAGACCACATCGGTCTCACAAGTACTTCTTCCAACGTTCGATCTTATTTTAAGACTCGAAGTTCGGTTGAAGATAAGCTACCCAAAGCCTAACAATTAAAAGAAGCCTTTCATTGTTTCTCAACAAACACTTGATCGTATTTTCGGGAAACCACACAAGCACTTCAAGTCTCTCTTGACTTTGAAGGAAGCGATTCTTGCCCGGAATCCCCTGCTTTCTGTCTTATAATGAGACATCACTCACATCCCATACACATTTGCTTTATTTCTTTATCTTTTGTCACTCTATTGCACGAAAATTTTATTTTCCACATTCTGGTTGCTGTTGGTTCGAGTATTGTTTATCTTTTGACTAAACAGGGGCAATCCTATTTCTTGGAGCAAGATTGAATTTTAAACGACGATTGAAGATAAGAATTTGGGCGCGTGAATTTGAACGGTCTCTATACCCACGCGTGCTGACGTATTCCTGGGAGTAACCACACTGTCACATCGCGCTTTTTCAGGCGACGTTTTAGTGATCACGTCATTATCGTCATGATTTTTCTCTCTCCTGGCAACGGTATATAAAGGGGTTCTCCTTTTGTTTGTCTTTTACCAGCAACAAATTCTCTCAAATTACAAGGCAAGTTCAAACTGTTCATCTTCCTTCTTCGATCAACAATGGCGGCTTCTTCATCAGTTCACGATCAGACTGCTTCGTCCACATTGCTTTCAATAAAGCCAAATCAGAATATGATCATCGAACTCAATCCGTTTTTGTATGATTCATATATGCTGCACGTAGTTGAATGTTTGAAGTATTCACCGTTGGTTCTAGCCCTAACGCAGGTGGAAGCCGTTCCGATGTCGCTCTTTTCGCAGGTCTACTCTACTGCCATGTATGACAAGAACAAAGAACGCATCTACTTTCAAATACATAATAAAAAGGCTTCTATTTCAAAGGGGAGATTTTGTTCGTTGATGCATCTTGCCGTGGATTCCTCTGTCATCTCGCCAGACTTTATCACGACTACTCAATTATTCTCGATGCTTTACGAGATGGGGTATACGGATGTGCTCACCACAGTTACAAAGGTTAAGAAGTCTTGTTTACCATCACAGTGGAATGGATTGCTTACTCTTCTCATCAAGAGTTTAGCAGAAAGGAGTGGTGGATCTGATGGCACCAGCAAGGCTTTTCTAACCCTTCTCTATGGACTTTACAATGGTCTAAATCTTGATTATGGGACGATTATCTGGTCTCAAGTGGTGCAGAGCCTCAACACTTCTACGAGGCATTCAGAGATTTTGTGTGGACGCTTCTGGACTCTTATTACACGCAGGGCGATTGATACTTTGGACATTCCTGTAATGAAGGATGCCCTAGTCGCGTCAATTGCCACGTTTCACACCAAGAAGATCATTATTTCTGATCCAATCAAGTTCCCTCACAATGACTCTATTCCTGAGTCTATGTATCGATGTGTCACAGCCCAGAGTACGGTAATGGCTGATTATCGCAAACTTACTCCTACAGGACCGAGAGTCCTTTCTCCAGAACAGCAGGCTGCCCTGGAAGTTGTGGACAAGCCTGGAAACCGAGGGAAAAGGGCTACAACAAAGAAGGAGACAACAGAGGAGGTCAAGTCTAAGGCTTCTCAGTCAAAGAAGCGAAAGTCTGATAAAGGAGATTCTTCCAAGCCCAAGAAGATTAAAAAGATGGCCAGAAGGTCCAAGAGCCCCACTCCTCCTACCTCAGACAATGACAAGGAAGATGAAGAAGAGGAAAGTCATCATGAATCACCGAGAGGTAATACTCCTCCCCGCTCCCCAACTCCAACCGAACCTATTCATGACAAAAATCCTACCCCACCTTCATCACCGAAACCGATAGTTCCAGTTTCTGTTCCACCTATTCCTCCACCTACCAAATCCCCAACTACAACTTATTTACCACCACCACCACCAGTTACTTCTACTCCTATTTCTACAACTCCTTTACCACCTCCAATAATTTCCTAGTCTACCACCACCACTATTCCTGAACTGACAGTAGTGGTCAACGTATCTGATACGGGGGCAACTACTGAAACCAAACCTCCTGTCATCACTAAACCTCTTTCACCCACTAACTCATCCGACTCTGGTGCCACTCTCGGTGGTGCTAATGATGAGTATGACTCTACATACTTCAGTCCCTATCGGCTTCCTACTGATGAGGATGATGATGCTCCTATTACCCGCCAACACTTGCAGAGCATTCATGAGAAGTTGGATAAGTTGCTTGAAGACAGCAAGTCCTATAGTGGTGTGGTGCTCAAACCCTTTATGGATACTGCTCTAGAGCAATACACAGAGTCAATTGAAAAATCCACAAAAGCCATTGATGCGTCTACCTCCTCTTGCAAAAAGGCCACCAATGATGTACTGACATTGTTCATACCACTCAGATTTTTCTTGAGTCGCTGAAAGGGCATGCTGACACAAATACAGCCAAGGTTCAAGCCTCTGTGGATTCTTTTTCTAAGTCTCTTCAAGAAGAGCAAATCAAGTTTGAAGCTGTGCGTTCATCTATTCAAACCGAGAATTCATCACTTATCAGCTCAGTGACTTCTCGCCTTGAATCTCTTCACGCTAATCTAGCAACAGAAAGTGCTCTGAAGGAAGAACTGGCCCGACAATCCTCCACTATTGAAGTACAGAAAGTGCAGCTAGCCCAAGCAGAAAAAGAGATTTCTTTGTTGAAGACCGAAAGGGCTGTATTCCGTAGCTGTGCAGGAGATGTTAAGGACATGTTGACCAATCTTCTTGGTGCTCATGATCCTATTCTTACTTTGACAATCAGAAATCATCTCACTACAAAACTTCTACCTGCTCTTGCCATGTTTCACGAATTGAAAGGTGTTTCGGAGCCATTCACACCTCCAAAACAAGGAGGAAAAGGTGTTCAACAGAAGGTGATTGTGAAAACAGAAACTACCCAACCGAAAGTCAAAGTCACAACCGAACTGAAGGATAATGTAGCTTCAGGTTCTGGTTCAAAAGCTAAGCGAAAGGAGATCAATGATGAAAGTGATAGTGATGTGGAAGAAACCATTGTTGAGGCTCTCCAAAGAAAGAAGAGATACCGAGAGTTAGATGAGAATTTAAAGGTTGCGAAGGAAGCAGAGGAGAGGGAAAGGAGAAACAAGGAAGAAGAAGAAGCCTTGATCTGCAAGAAGGCCTTGTTTCCCTCATGGACTAAAGAGGCACTTATCAATCAAGCTATAGAGTTTCCAAGTGTTTATTGTTTGGAACCTGTCGCTTCGTTTGACTGTGATAACTCTAAGGACTCGCAGTTCGACATGCCAATCACAAGAAAAGCATTCACGTTTCACTGCTTTGACTCGACTGCTGAGGTTCCTTTTCCTCATCCAAAGGTTGACCGAGAGCTGATTGATTTCTATTTGAAGTATGGACAACCTCAGTACTTGACATGGAGCGCACAGAAAATAATCACTGTCAAGGTACTCAAACCAACACCTGCTGGGAAGTTTGTGAATGTCAATTTCAAAATCACACGAGTATCTGCAAACTCGGTGTCGATTATCTCACTGGCAGACCTTCCAAATCTAAACCCTCATGATTGGATTTTGCTGTTTAATATTCTGCTCACAAATCCGAGAGAATATGAGCCGATTTTGGAAAACTTGAAGAGGATGTTGGCTTCTTACATCCATGAGGTTGCGGCTATGGATCAAGAGATAGCAAAAGTGATGAACAAGAAACCGACCATCAAGCCAACACCGAAACCAGGAGATGTGAACAAGATGAGAATGGGCCAAATAGATTCAACACATCTTACTGTGATGTTTACCAAACACGAAGCTCACAGATTTTTATTCGCTCTTGTGGATAAACACTTGTTTTCAACCGACTCCTTAGAGCACATAATCAACATTATACATCGGTGCAAGCAAAACTCGGAGGCTGACAAGAAGAATTTTACTGACATGCTTCGGTGGTACATAACGTTTCGTCATCATTTGCTGGCTATCATTCCGAAGGTGTTCAAAACAATAAAGAAGACTTCTGCAGCTCAGCCGAAGTGAGCTTTCGGTTCCAGTGACGCAAAGGGGGAGATTGTAGAGTTTAATTGTGTTGCGTCTTGGGCTTTATGTTTTGTATCCGGATTGGGCCTGTCCATCCGTGATTATCTAGTAGGGTTATACTATAAATATGCATGCATGTATGCATAATACGCAGTTGATCATAACGTTTATTGTTTTGTAACCCTAAACACCTCTACAGTCGAAGTTCTTAATCGAGCTCTTCTGAGGTGTTGAAGCATTAATCATACGACATATTCAAAGCCATACTCGTGTTCTTATTTACGTTCATAATTGTTTGCTTGCATAGAATCTAACGATCCTAACAGAACATTGTTCTAACACAAAGCGATAGAGAACTGGTCAGCACCGAAGACACCCACAGAAATCCGTCAATTCTTGGGTCTCGCTGGCTACTATCGCAGGTTTATCCAGAATTTCTCCAGAATTGCCAAACTACCCAAGTCTCCGAGTGGGCACGATGCCATTTGGGTAATTGTCGACCGGCTAACTAAATCCGCCCATTTTCTGCCGATCAAGGAAAATTTCAAAATGGAGAGACTCGCGCGAATCTACATCCAAGAGATAGTCCGGCTGCACGGTGTGCCTGTGTCCATTATCTCCGATAGAGATAGCAGGTTCACTTCGAGGTTCTGACAGTCACTTCAGAAAGCTCTTGGAACTAAGCTGGATATGAGCACAGCTTACCATCCTCAGACTGATGGATAGAGTGAGAGAACAGTTCAGACATTGGAAGATATGTTGAGAGCCTGCGTCATCGATTTCAGCGTGTCATGGGACACTCATCTTCCTTTGGTTGAATTTTCCTACAACAACAGCTACCATACCATCATTAAGGCTTCGCCTTTCGAAGCCCTCTATGGTCGCAAGTGCAGATCCCCTCTGTGCTGGGCTGAGGTGGGCGACACGCAGCTAGCCAAGGGGCAAATCCCTGACAGCACTCTCACTGGCCCAGAAATCATCCGCGAAAGCACTGAAAAGATCGTACAAATCCGAGAACGACTTAAGGCCTCACGTGATAGACAAAAGAGCTACGCCGATAAACGACAAAAACCCTTGGAGTTCCAGGTTGGAGACCGAGTCCTGCTAAAGGTCTTGCCCTGGAAAGGCATGATACGCTTCGAAAAGCGTGGAAAGCTAAATCCAAGATACATAGGACCCTTCGAGATCCTCGCTAGGATCGGTCCCGTAGCCTACAAACTTCATTTACCGCAAGAACTTAGCAACATTCATCCTGTCTTCCACGTTTCGAATCTTAAGAAATGCGTATCTGACGAAACCCATAGGATTCCTCTCGACGAGATTGAAATCAACGAGAACCTGAACTTTGTGGAAGAACCAATCGAAATCCTGGATAGAGAGATCAAACGAACGAAACAAAGTCGCATCCCGATAGTGAAGGTTCGCTGGAATGCCAAGCGGGGTCCTGAATTCACCTGGGAGCGCGAAGATCAGATGAAACAGAAGTATCTGCATCTCTTTTATAATCCATGATTAGTATTCTATGTTCGAATTTCAGGACGAAATTCCCTCTAACGGGGGGATGATGTGACAACCCGAAACTTTTTCCGTTATCCTTACCCAGTTTCCGTTTATAAAATTTGGGGTTTTTATTTATTTCCGTTCACATTAGTATTATTTTTGGTCTAACGGAATATTCTGAACTTAGTTCGATCGAGTTTCATATTCAAAAACGAGGTTTTCTAAGTCAAAGCATAGCATCCGGGCCAAACGAGTTTTCGAGAGGAGCTTACGGCCGCAAACATAGCTTACGACCGTAAACTCTGTTTACAACCGTAAACCCTATTTACGGCCGTAAACCCTCCACCCCACCCCTTGGCCGTAAACTCACCCCTATATAAGGGATGAGTGGCCTTCATTTCTCACTTTACACACTCCAGAAGCTTTCTCTCTCTACTCTCTCTCTACAAACTTCGAATTTGCTCAAGGATCCTCAAGAATGTAAGTGATTCTTCACCTTGATTGTGTTTCTAACTCATTTCTAGTGGCAAATCCATGCTACTATCTCATGAATCTCATCTTTTTCTAGATTTTCTTTCTCACCAAGAACACACACTAGTTCTTGGTGGCTAAAAACCTCATTTCAAGCTTCCACTACGTAAGTACACTACCCTCAGCTTGTTGGATACAAGAATCTCTTGCTGAACATCTAGAAATCGTGATCAAAAGAGTGTTTACGGTCAAAGGCAATCTCCCTTGACCGTAAACTCTAATTATGGGGTACAAAGTTTGCACAACACCCTCCTAAGCTTAGAAACGAGGCTTAGAACACTTCCAGAAGGCTAGAAAGGACCTTGAAACACCAAAAATCGCACTTTTCGCCAAAGTGTTTACGGCCGTAAACCCATGGGCCGTAAACCCATGGACCGTAAACACCTGGGCCGTAAACCCATGGACCGTAAACACCTGGCCCGTAAACCCCTGGACCGTAAACCCCTGGACCGTAAACTCCTGATTACGGCTGCAAACTCCCCTCTTCAAAACACATGTGATTCTGACACTTAGTTTTAAGTGTTTCCTAGTTCCTAAGGTGGTTTCCTTCCATAAAGAATAGTGTTATGCCCTCACCTAATGTATATATGTACTTTTACATGCTAAATAGGATCCGTTTGTGTCCGAGGCTCTATTTGACACTCAACAACTCCTAGCAACTTACACTCGAATCCCACGTCAAACAGTGAGTTCATACCCCTACGCTTTTTCCGAGTTTTTCATGTTTTCAGGGGGGGAATACAAGCAAAAGTACAAGGAAACTTGTGCTCAATTATATTATTTTGTTTAAAATAATTATATGTTCAGTATGCTTTTAACTCAGAAAAACCGTTTTACCAATCGATTAAGAAATCAACTCGTAGAAACAGTTTTCAAAACTAAAGCAAGGAACTTGTAAATCTTTTCATAGAATGTGATATTTTCTAAAGGATTTATACAAAACATAAACAGGATTTTCGGTGCTATTACTTGTAAGTTTGTTATTTTAGGATTGGAGACACGTCCTTGGTAACACTCCACCGGATTCGTGAGTGTAGGACTAGCCCTTATAACCAGAATCTCTTGTAGGGAGAGCGTGGCTATTGTGTATAGATCTATACGGGACTGACTATCCCGCACCTCGCTGCTAGCTACAGTGGGACCGTTAGGTCTACGGGTGACAAAGTCATAAAAGGATACTGGCCCCGTTTCGTACCATATCTAGTTTAATGTATGGTTATAAAACTCGCAACCTAGATAACAAAGATTTACTTTTGTAATAATGAAATAAGTGAACTAACCTCAGAGTAATAACCGATTTGATTACTAGAGGGCATTAGCAATGCTCTTAGGATCTAGTTCACTACTTATTTATTAGTTTTATTTATGTAATAAGGCTAATACATCTCACTGAGAGTAAACAGGGTTTTCAAGGAAATTACATCTAACGATACAAGTATGGTAGATACTTGTACACTTCATTTCAGAATCGATAACCAACTATCAACTTTCAAGGAAAATATAGGATTTTCCTGGGATAACTAAATCTTTCGTAAACAGGCTGTTTAACTAATGGATAATCGAACTTCTTTCATAAGAAAATATAGGATTTTCTTGGGAAATACTTTTCAAAGGATTAAAGAAACATTTCTTTCACCTGATCTAAACGCTTATGAACTCACCAGCTTTATGCTGATATTTTAAAACTGCTTGTATTCTCAGGGCATCAATAGACAGGTACTCCTGCCAACTTTTGGAGAAGACGGAACATTCTGAAGTCACGTCTTTTATTTTTTTTGCTATATATACTGTTATGTATAAACCATGTTTTCAACAATGTAAATATTCTTATTATAATGTAATGGTTGTGTTTACTACGCTTACTATGATACAATTGTTGTGATACTACACATGACGTCCTCCGCCTCGGAACGTTTCCGCCATCGGTTTCGGGGTGTGACAGGAGGGTCGTTAGCCGAACGGGTATGATAGGACATTCTCATTAATAAGTATAATGAAAATACAAAGTAACTAAACCTTTTATAAATTCCAAATCTTAGTTACTTTAGGAAAATGTGAATTTGATGCTAATCCATGAAATTTCACATTGCGCCTTGTTGGTTGTTAGTGGAGCGTGTGTGGTTAACCGACACACTAATATGGGACTAACGAAGGATGGAAATGGGTTTCTCGTAAGATTATCATTGATCAATGGAGTGTGTGTGGTTAATCGGCACATTGATTAGGTGGCAATTGACATCGAGAATACCAAGCTAATTTTGCATGGTTATTCACACCTTGTTTGTGATCCTTGGTATCCCAGTCACAAACTTGAAGGGCATAATCGAGATTAAACATGTCATTGAAAAGTTCAATGAATCTCAAAAGATTTATGAAATTAATTTAAACTTAAATCGTTTAAAATTTCGTTTTCGTGGTGGAATTGGTAAATCGTCATTTACCTACCTTCAAATAATTTGCAATTGGATTACGACATCCCTCTTCCGAATTGTGAATTATTGTTTGGATCCTAGCCTTGATATTTCATTTGGGTGTTGTATTAAGGATCTAAGTAAACTAACTTGAATTTTCTCCCCTTTTGTAGATGTCTAGTTCTGACAACTATGGTCTTCCATATCCTTTTGGAAAAACCTTTCCATCTGAAGATGATGTTCCAAGTGTTAATCAAGGTGAAAAGTTATTACCTTCTTCAAGCATTGATGGAACTGGAAATCGTTCTCTTCCTCCACCTCCTCTAGTGATTCTCCCTGACCCATGTTTTCGTCAACTTGAAAAGTTCAAGGTTACTCAAGCCCTTTTGGCATGCAAACATAAAGATGGAAACTCTGTATGTGCACATGTTCTAAACATGAAGTCGCACCTTGACATACTGGGAATGTTGGGTGTCGTTTTCCCAAAGGAGTTGGCTATTGACTTGGTTCTTCAGTCACTTCCCGAATCATATGGTCGGTTTGTTAAGGACTACTATATGGAAGATCACGACGTGACCCTTATCGATCTGACACATTTGCTAATTGCTACCAAATCAGCAATGCTTTGGCGCACTGGTCAAGCAAATTTGATTGGAAGATCTACCTCCCAAAGTTCCATGGATCTTGGTGATGGCAAAAGTGATAATCCAGAAATGGTTTCTCCCCTTAAGGGAGAGATCGGCCATGATTGAAAAGTTTGATCATAGGAGAAAGGAAAGTTCTAATATAGTCCCATGTGTCATTCCCAAAGAGTCCATATGTTTCTATTGCCAAGAGAAAGGGCATTAGATGCGAAGCTGTCGTATCTACCTGAAAGATCGCAAGGATGGTAAGGTCAAATTGTGTGGCTCTACTTCAGGTATATCCACTATCTAACTCTATTAAGTTCCTATGTAGAGATTCTTAATATATGATGTGATAAGATTGCATTTTGATGTTTTTATAGGATCGAAGAAAAGAAAAGAAGCTTAAAGGAAGACTAAGCTGAGTCTGATTGTGAAGAGATGGATTTCAATGACATGGTTCGATGATCGGATTTTGAGTTGCTACTTAGGAGTTATGATAGATTGCTTAGGAATATTTAGAAACATAGTTTTCATTTGTATTCGCGTTGTAAGGACAAGTTTTTCTGCATTTCATTAATAAAATAATTTTTGATTTTATATTATTTTATGTTCCTTGCAATGGCATTATGTGAAAATTGTTTATATATATATATATATATATATATATATTATTAGCATTATTGTAAATGGATTTGATTCTTATATGTATATATATATATATATATATATATATATATATATATATATATATATATATATATATATATATATATATCGTTTGTGGTAGTGTCATAATTTATCAAATGAGGAAAGATTCTCATCACCCAAGTTTCAATTGGACAGAAACTTGGAATCATGCAATATTGAATTGTGTGATGTATGAGAATCTTAATCTTTGGGAAATTAAGACTAATTCCTTGTTCACATGTATATGTGAGTCAAGTGAAGGACTAAAAGGATCTAGTCACATTGATGTGGACTGTTAAGATCCACCACAAAGGATAATAAGTCTATTCATCATGATTTACTGTTGGTTCAGTAAATATGGTTATGCTTATAATATTAAGTATAATTCTAATACCTTGAAAAGTTTCAAAGTATAATAGAACGAGTAAGAAGAATCAATTAGGCAGAACGATAAAAGTTTCTCCAATCTGAAAGGAAAGGATAATACTTTAGTATCGTGTTTTAGGATCATCTTAATGATGATGGAACCATATCACAATTGATCTTCTAAGGTCACCTTAGTGCATCTGTATGTTTAAGAAGAGGAGTCGAGAATTGTTGAAATGGTTAAATCAAGAAGATGAGTCATACTTCGTTCTAAGATCAAGTTTTAGAGTCATACTCTAGATACTACTTTGAGTAACATGTTCTAAGAAGGTTTGTAACATCTCATGAAATGTGGAGTAGAAAATGTCTTCTTATTCTTGCACATTCGAAATTGGTAGTTGTGATGTTTTGGATAAAACAAAGACCAACTAAGACCAATTACATGAAATGTTGTCTTGATAAGAATCCTCACTAACTCTTGAATATTTGTTTGTCAAGGAATGCTCTTTGACAAGAGAATCTTACATGTCAAGAGGTTAGTGAGAGTCTTAATGGTCTTGAAAAGTTTCAAGAGCTAATCAAGAATAAACCTTAAGTCATCACTAGCATACGAACTGTGGTTTGTAACATATCGTGTTGACATATTCTTGTTTTTGATCCTATTCCAGTTAAGTTGACTATGCATGTGAGTTCTATGAGTTCTCATTTGACTGTATAAGGCAAAACACCTTGATTGGTGTAAGTACATTGATCTGTATAGGTGAGCTGCACAATAACCTGGAAGTACTGGTAGGCCCTTGTGCTGCCGGATGGCCATAAATTAAGAGTAAGCAAGTTCAGTGCATATGAGTTTGAATTTGTCATAAACCTTGTCTTTTGATAGTAGTTGGGAATGACAAATTCACATGGATAGGAACACATACACCAAGAAAACCTAAGTGGCAAGAGTTTTCTCTCTACTTCATGAAAATGAATGTGATGAAACACTTCTACTAGTAGATTTTAAAGGATTAGAGTAAGCAGTTGTGGAAATTGCATTCTCAAATCCGAGTATGATTACGGCATCCTTTGCGTAGTTCGAATTGTGAGAAATGGAAAATAGTTTGAACCTTCGGGCGTTGTTACATTAAGTTCTGGAAGTATTTAGACACACACATAGGCTATCTAAGGAAAGGTGTATGAGCTGGAGAAGTCTAGATAAAGACTTATCAAAGCACCACGTATCAGAAATCTGCACTTTGGTAAGAAAGTCAATAAGTATTGATTTCTAGAAGTTCAGCTGATTTCTGGATACATGTCAAATCTAGTGGGAGCGTAAATGTTATGCTAGAAATAACATAATTGTTATGCTAGTGGGAGCATGATTATTATGTTAAGCGTTGCGAGCTAGCAATGTTATTTATAGGAGATAAAATTCTAAATTTTCCAAGTTGCAAAATTTGGAAATTGTTTTGCTATAGAAAGTTTTAAGGGAGAGGCTACTAATTCTTCATTTCAAATCTAAAAGTTTAGTTTGAAATTTTAATGGAACTTAGTAATTAACATATATGAATATCATTTGTTGAAATGATACAACATAGGAAATTCTATATGTGGGAATATTATAGCAAGAGACTGGTCGGGTATCATGTCTTTATGTAAGACATTATGAATCGAATTCCATATGCTTCGGGTATAGGATTGATTGCATATCATATAATATTAACTTGTTCTAACTTTTCAAAATGCCTAGTGCATTAATAGGGAAAAGAACTAGAAAAAAATATAACTAAGGTTATTAAACAACTGTCAAGGACGATCTGAGGTTTACCAAAGGTTGGTTGCTTATGGACGGTTGGAAGTATAATAATATGTGGACCATATTGACGTAATTTTGAATAGATAGGATTCTGTTAAGAATGGATTGTCATATGTAATTATGGAAATGTTTCCATAATGGGAGTTGGATATTAAGAATCTATGTGTAAGATTAGAAACTTTTATGCAAGGAGGATGCTCAAAGGAATGTACTTTGACTGTGAGACTTCATTTCCATGGAATTGTATTGTCATAAATATCCAGTAGAATGCTTTTTAATATCATTAGCTAAGTCTTTGTGACTTTGGTGCATTGAGATTACAAAAGGATCATTGCATATAAGTTTAGACTCTAACACTTTTGGAAGTGACAAAAATTTGGAATTCTTACACTTGTAATAAGGATTTGGAATTGTGAAATGAGCATCATTGGAAATGTATTCAATGGATCTATTTCACAAAGGAAGGACCATAGATAAACATAGTATGCATGTCTTGTGCATGGTATGATTGATCTTTTAATTCAAGTATTAAGTTGATTACTCGAAACATTATACAATGAATAAGGTCTAGTTAATATGGTCATTAAATAAAAGTGTTTTATTTATATTCAAAAGTTTTGAGACCATATTGGATTAGGTTATTCTTGCGTTTCACTTCACATGTTTTACTTCCCGAATAACTAGGTTATTCAAACATCCACAGTCAATCATACTTTGGAAGTAAGTAATGAGGTAAGACTGCCATGAATTTGACTGTAGATTGTCTAAGAGCTTAGACATAGCACAAGTTTGTTGTAGTATTCATGAGTACTCCTGAAATAAGATATTGAGTATTGGATTAAACCCACGCTCATTTGAATCACTTCATGGATTTCATCACGAGTGATTGTGAGACGATAATATCTTATATTCTTGAAACGGAGACATATGGGTTGTTGTCTACGAGTCGGTTGCACATTGATAATACGAAAACACATCAGTAACTTGATGTTATAAAACGTATTGTTGTGTGTGATTTGATGAGTAAATAGTACAAGCATATGAGTCAAAGTTTATCCGTTCCTTTTACCCTAAATGGGATAAAAGCGATATCTGTGGGCCCCTCGATGATTTAGTGATGACACCTGAAGCGCTTGGCCAAGCCTGGACTGATTTGATTTGTTCAATTAGTCAATTGTCATAAATCGGAAATCAGGAAACAACACTTGGATGGAGAGAATGATTATAATCCATGTCTCATGTCCATACGATATCTTGTAGAACGGAGGAATATTTGACCCCTTATATAAAGGACGCGTTTCTGATATGATCAGAGTTCGACAACGAATTTTGAGAGCTACGATTGTTAATCAGATCCTGAAGTTGCTTTGTTAGTTATAGTTATTAGACTTATCCAAGTGGGAGACTGTTGGATTAGGTGCCTAAGCCCATAACTATAATTGGGATGTACTTGATCTGATAGTAGCATGGTCCTTTTGGGTTGCCTTCACCATAACAACTGATAGGATGAATTATGGAGAAAGAGGTTGATAAATGATTTATTAATATATTATATGAATAATATATTAATTGAGAAATCATATTATTTAATTAGTATTGATCAGAAGTTAATTTGGAATTAATTTGGTGATCAAAAGAGAATGATTAAAAGAACGGGGACTGATTGTGTAAATCAGTAATTGTTATAGTTTGGGCTAATGGATCCTATTGGCATAGGATGGACGAAAATCTATGGGGAGCCCATAGAGTTTTCGTTCAAGGCTTACCATATGGGGATCCATGTGTTGCTTAGAGCCTAAGCAAGGGAAATTAGAGTTTCCAGTTGAAAACCCTAGCAACTTAGCTATATAAGGAACCCCTAGGTTACAGTTTTCGGCTATGCATTCTTAGAGAACCCTTTGGCCGAAAATTGTGAAACTCCATAACCTTTCTCCTTCTTCTTCATTTCTAGTGGTGTTTTTGACTCCATTAGAGGTGCAACATTTGAGGCACTAAGCTCTTGAAGTTCAAGATCAAGCTACTAACAACAAAGGTATTCTTCTAACCCTAATTATGATTAGACTTTCGTTCTCATGTATGCTAGATTAGGGTTCTTGCTTTGGAAAATTAATTTGCATGTATAACTCGAGGAAAACCTAGATCCAAAGCATTAGGGTTGCATGTGCACCATAGGAATGTTGTTATGCATAGAACCTGTCATTACTCTAGTGGTGACAAGTATTGTTGGGGTATGAAGTCTTTTCCAACATTGAGTATTTGGATCATGTTCATGAAGCATTTGGAGCACTTAGAACTCAATGGAACACTTGAGGTTCATGGAGCATGTGACAAAGGAACGAATCTTCTGAGAAAGGAATGGATCATCAGACAAAGCAACAGATCAAGTTCAAAAGCAACAGATCAAGTTCCAAAGGAATGAATCATGTACAAGGGGGTTTGGAGAACCTGGAAGAGGTTTGGAGCACTTGGAAGAGGTTTGGAGCCCTTGAGAGGGATATGGAGAAACAAGGGGTCCTTGTTGTGCCGTTTGATAAAGGGATGGGCCAAGAGGGATGCTCTTGCACCATCTTGTTCTCCTCTTGCGCCATGATGCTTCTTGTTGCGCATGCATGTGCCTGTTGCTCCATGGTGATGTTGTTGCTCCAAGATTTATGTTTGTGCGCCATACTTGATGCTCTTGCACCATTTATATCCATGTTGCGCCATCTAGGGTTGTTGTTGCCCCATGAAGAAGTTGTTGCGCCATCATGGACTATCTTGGTATATGATGCGCCATATTGATTCCTTTGTTGTGTCATGTTGATCTAAGTATGCCTAGAAGATGATGATATTCAAGAATGTTCTAGAAGATGCTGCATGGTGGAATATGATTGGTTGTCACCATTCATGGGCCTATGGGCCACTGGGCTTGGCTCATTATGGTTTTTGGTATGCTCCCTCAAGTATAAATAGACTCATATCTCCATCATTATGTGTGTGCATAAATTTCAAGAGAGTAATCATTGTGGGGTTGAGAGCACTCCTTTCGAGCAGTTAGTAAGAAAGAGAAATTCTTTTTTTTTTTGAGAGCTCAAATGAGGTGTAACCTTTTGTATGATTGTAACTATTCTTGGAAGTTAATAGAATCCTCTCTCTCTCTCTCTCTCTCTCTCTCGTTCGCTCGTGGATGTAGGCCACCTTGACCGAACCACGTTAAATATTGTGTTCACTTGATTTACTTTTTCAGAAGTTTTATTTCCTCAAGGTCACGAAAGTTTGTTTTGTTTTTTTTTCTGAAGTGCTTAACTTGTTTTGTTGTCACCCAACAAACTGGTATCAGAGCCATGGCTGAAGACGGGAGAGTTAAGATCGACAAATTCAATGGGCACGATTTTAGTTTCTGGAAAATGCAAATCGAAGACTACCTCTACTTGAAGAATTTACATGAACCATTGTCTAAAAGTAAACCTGAAGAAATGAAGCAGGAGGATTGGGAATTGTTAGATCGGAAGGCACTTGGTGTGGTGAGATTATCCTTGGCAAAGAATGTAGCATAAAATATTCTCAATGTGAAAGACTACTCATGAGTTGATCAAGGAACTATCTAACATGTATGAAAAACCTTTAGCAGCGAACAAGGTTCACTTGATCCGACAGTTGGTAAATCTGAAGATGAAGGGGGGTGGCTCAGTGACTGATCATGTTAATGAATTTAATTCAATCCTATCAAGTTTGATGTTGGTTGATATTAAATTTGAAGACAAACTCATGGAATTGCTACTATTATCATCTTTGCCTGATAGTTGGTCCAGTACGTTGACAACAGTTAGCAGCTCAGCTGAGGGTGTTAAGCTGGCATTCGAAGGCATTTGCGATTTAATCCTTGGTGAGGATGTACGCAGACGGATTGATGGATAAGCTTCGAATAGTCTTCTGAGTACTGAAGATAGAGGAAGAGGTTCCAACAGAGGATGTGGGGGGTAGTGGAAGATCAAAGTCGAGAAGGAGAGGTGGATAGAACAATAGGAGGGATGTGACGTGTTGGAACTGCAAAGAGAGTGGTCATGTCAAAATTCATTGCCCAATGCTCATGGCAAATAAAAGACAAAAAGAGATGAATATGGCAGAATATTTTGAAGGTGACGCGGTCATATGTTCAGTTGAAAGTTCAATAGTATACGGGTCTTGGATTCTGGTGCATCATTGCATGCTAGTCATTCTAGAGATGTGATGCAGAACTTCAGGCGTTACCAAGGGAAGGTTAGTCTGGCAGATAACAAGTGTCTGGATATCATGGGTGTCAGAGATGTAGTTCTCAAGACGACTCTGGGTACGGATTGGACATTGAATAATGTCAAGTTCATTCCAAATCTAAAGAGGATGTTGATATCAGCTGGACAAATTGATAATGAAGGTCATCATGTTACATTTGGTGATCACAAGTGGAAAGTGAAGAAGGGAAACTTGATCATTGCTAAGGGTTAGAAACATGGTACACTATATATGGTGGAGGTTTCTGAAGAGGAAGCAAGCATTGTTGAAGGAGTTGGAACATCCACTCTATGCCACACAAGATTTATTCATATGAGTGAGGAGGGAATGAGGAAGCCTGTATCCAGTGGGAGGATGCCAGATTCGAAGAATGTGACAGATGTTTCTAAGCCATGTTATATTGGCAGACAGAAGAAAGTCAGTTTTGCGAATATAGGAAATCTGCCTAAGTTTGGGAAGTCGGGTTCAGTTTATTCTGGTCTTTACAGTCCAACTTCAGATTTTTCAGCGAGAAGATCCTAGAATCATGAAAAACCTATCTCTGGTCAAAGGATAGGCAGATGTTCAAGAAGCAGTAGGAGTTCTGATAAACCTAGAAATAGTGGGAGCTCTAGTGAAAATGGTTATAAGGGTGGAGTTGTATGTGTTTCAAAGATCAAACCACATATTATCCAGAGGAGCATGAAGCAAAGTACTCCAATGAGGTATTCTCCATCAACCTATGACACATTGATGTGTGAGAATGGGTCAAAACCAGAGGCCTTGAGGATGAACTCCATACAGTAGGAGAAGGCTATGGATGACAAGTTGAGCGGACTGCAGAACAGTAAGATGTTTCAAGTTAAGGATGAGATAGATGGCGGTAAAACTTGCAATGGAAAATTGGCAGTCAAAGGAATACAACAGAAGGGAGAGGACGATTCTCCAGTTGCAAAGATGACTACAATTAATTCTATGTTAAATGCAGTGGCCTCTGAAAATCTCTATCTAGAGCAGCTAGATGTGAATACAACTAATCTCCTTTATGACAACTTGGAAGGATACATCTTGAAGGCACAGCCAGAAAGTGCTCTTACAACTGGTAAGAAAAAGATAGTGTTCAAGAAGAAAGAAAACCTATATGGCATGAAGCAAACTTCTAAGCAGTGGTACTTAAAGTTTGATAACTTCATGAGGAGGAGTGGCTTTAGAAGACATGAGGTTGATCACGGTTGTTACTTGAAGAAGTTAAGCTCCTCAGACATCATCCTCGTATTAAATGTTGATGTCGTGTTGATTGCTGGTTCCAACACGCAGAAGATCAACGAGCTTAAGATGCGGCTGACCAGAGATTTCAAGACAATGAACCAAGGGGATACTAAGATGAAGAAAGTCCTTAGTATGGAGAACTTAGCAGATAAATGTACTAAGGTGTTTACCACTGAAAAGTTGAAGCCAGGCATGGCTTCAGCTGCCCTTCCAAGATTTTGAGGATGGGGGTTGGCGTAGAGAGGGAGAGAGATTGAGAAGAATGATGAAGACTTTGCATGACAGATGAAGTTTTTCAATCCTTCAAGTGGGAGATTGTTGGGGTATGAAGAACATTAAGAACTTGGATCATGTTCATGAAGCATTTGGAGCACTTAGAACTCAATGGAGCACTTGAGGTTTATGGAGCATGTGACAAAGGAACAAGTATTCTGAGAAAGGAATGGATCACCAGAAAAAGGAACAGATCAAGTGCAAAAGGAAATGATCATGTAAAAGGGGGTTTGGAGCACCTGGAAGAGGTTTGGAGCATTTGGAAGAAGTTTAGAGCACTTGGGAGGGATATGGAGCAACAATGGGTCCTTGTTGCGCCATTTGATAAAGGGATGGGCTAAGAGGGATGCTCTTGCGCCATCTTGTTCTCCTCTTGCGCCATGATGCTTCTTGTTACGCCATGAATGGCCTTGTTGCGCCATGCATGTGCCTATTGCTCCATGGTGATGTTGTTGCTCGAAGTTTTATGTTTGTGCACCATACTTGATGCTCTTGTGCCATTTATATCCTTGTTGCGCCATCTAGGGTTGTCGTTGCGCCATGAAGAAGTTGTTGCGCCATCATGGACCATCTTGGTACATGATGCACCATATTGATTCCTTTGTTGTTCCATGTTGATCTAAGTATGCCAAGAAGATGATGATGCTCAAGAATGTTCTAGAAGATGCTGCATGGCGGAATATGATTGGTTGTCACCATTCATGGGCCTATGGGCTAATGGTCTTGGCCCATTAGGGTTTTTGGTATGATCCCTCAAGTATAAACAGATTTATGTCTCCATCATTATGTGTGTGCAGAAATTTCAAGAGAGTAATCACTGTGTGAAACATCCCAAAATTCAAGACCAAAAATTTCATTTTTGAATATTAAATAAACCATAGTTATTAAAATCATCTCATCAAATCATAATTCATAGTATCTCAAAACATCATAAACGATATATCCATATCAAAACATATTTCAAATATATCAGAGTAAACATCCCAGACTAAACATCATGGTGTGTGCAATGCAGTCATCCCGATCTCTTCCCTTTGCTACCGGAAGTACCTGAAACCAAAACTGAAAACCGTAAGCACGAAGCTTAGTGAATTTCCCCCAAACTGCCACATACCATACATATAACATGCTACTAGGAGATACGGGCTCCGCCCAACCTCGAATAACGGGCCCCACCCTATAAGATACGGGCCTCGCCCACACTCAACTATCTAGGAGATACGGGCCCCGCCCACACTCAGCTATCTAGGAGATATGGGCCCCGCCCACACTCAGCTAACTAAGAGACACATACAAGTATCACACAGACAACAAGTATAACCAAAATCTACCAATCCATTCCATGTCCATACTCAAGTAATGCTAAGATACAGTCCATGCCCACACTTAGCTACTAATTAGCACACATAACATACACGGGCCGGCATTGGTGCCTTCGACCCGTTCAATCCAGGAGGAAACTCACCTCAAATGTTGGATGATAGCTGAAACGTCTCTGCTTCGGAATCAAGTCTACTCAACCCCTAAACCAAAACAACCTCTTAGGTACCATTTCATACTCATAACCCCTTTAGGGTCAACTATGGTCAAATTCAAAGTCCAAGTCAAGTCAAGGTCAACGCTCTGAGTTGACTCAACTCGTCGAGTCATCCTCTAACTCGCCGAGTTCCCACAAATCTCAGAATCGTGATATTACGAATCAACTCGTTGAGTCCTTCCTCAACTCGTCGAGTTCTTCCTTTTTAACAGAATTGGGACACTCCATCTTAACTCGTCGAGTTCCTCTATGGACTCATTGAGTTCTTCAGTTAGTTAACCCTTCTTAATGCATTAAGTTACTATTCTTCAAACCAAGGCCCTATCTTCTGGAACTAAGCTGGAAATATGTCTAGAAGGGTAAAGTTTCCAACTTTACCCATTAAAAACCTCTCCCAAGGCATAAAACTCAAACCCTAACCTAAAATGGCTTAGATCTGAATCCAAAAGCCATCAAAACTTCAAGATAGACCATGGGGTCATAGATCTGGACTCTAGGGACAATTTGGTCACGTAAAGCTCCCATCTTTACTCACATGTACGACCTAATAGGGCTTAAAAGACCAAAATTATGGTCTAAAGGTTGCATGGGACTTCCATGGCCATAAAGTTGGCACCTTTATGCCATGAAGTCCCCTCAAGACCCTAGATCTGAAGGGTTTGTCCAAATGGGACGTCCAAATTCCAACCATTAATATACTTGGACCAAAACAAGAAGCAAAACATCGTAAGACTAGATCTAAGCATATCATGGACAAGGTTGAAGCTTTATACCACAAATGAATCAGAAACGAAGCCCAACTTATGGATCTACAATCCTCCTACACGTTCTTGCTCCTTCTTCAAGCTCCTCCTTCTTCAAAATCACTAAGAATGCACAAGATTAGCTCCAAAAATCTCAAAAAGCATTAGGGTTTCGAGGCTAGGGTTTAGGAAAATAAAGGCTGGAAATGAGGCCAGCTTATGAGGGTTAAGGTGTTTAAATAGGGTGCAAACCCCAAAAATTAGGGTTTCATATCTGCCAACCTACTCGTCGAGTTGAGGCCTCCTAACTCTTCGAGTAGGTCACTTAAAATACGTGGCCCCTTATAGTCTCTACTCGAAGAGTTTGGGGCTTCCAAATCGTTGATTTGCTCGGTAAAATTGAACAATTTATAAGTTTAAATACATACCAGGAACCAGGCGTTACAACTCTCCCCCCACTTGTCTCAGACTTCGTCCTCGAAGTCTGCTGTCTCAAACAATCCTTGGTAATGCTCTCTCATCTCCTCCTCTGGCTCCCAAGTCCATTCCGACCCCTTGTGGTGCAGCCACTGCACCTTCACCAACTGAACAACCTTGTTCCTTAAGGTCTTCGTCTTCCAATCCAAAATTGCCACTGGTGTCTCTCAACATAGTTCATGCGGTCGTCCACCTGAATATCCTCCAAGGGCATGACTGCAGAATCATCCACTAAGCACTTCCGCAGCTGGGGGACATGAAAAGTATTGTGGATCTGACTAAGCTCGGTTGGCAGATCCAGTCGTTATGCAACCCAGCCCACCCGAGCCAAAACCTTGAACGGACCGATGTACCTGGGGCCCAGCTTGCCCTGCTTCGTGAATCGGATGACACCTTTCCAAGGTGACACCTTCAGGAGAACCATATCCCCTACCTGAAACTCTAGGTCCGATCGACACTTGTCAGCATAACTTTTCTGCCGAATCTGAGCAGTCTGGAGCCTGCTCCGGATATGTTGGATCATCTCAGTAGTCTTGAGTACCACCTCGGTACTCCCCATGACGCTCTGACTGACCTCGCCCCAACAGATTGGGGTCCTATATTTCCTCCCGTAGAGCATCGCGAAGGGAGGTCGATCTATGCTGGCGTGATAATTGTTGTTATACAAAAATTCCGCTATCGAAAGATACGTATCCCACCTCCTACCGAAATCCAATACACATGCGCGTAGAATATCCTCCAGAGTCTGAATCGTCCTCTCACTCTGCCCATCCGTCTGAGGGTGAGAAGTTGTACTGAAGTGAAGACGAGTGCCCATCTCGTCATGAAACCACTTCCAGAATCTGGAAGTGAAGCGAACGTCTCGGTCTGACACAACCGAAACCAGCACTCCATGACGTGCCACCACCTCGTGTACGTAGATCTCAGCTAGCTTCTCAGCCGATATACTCTCCTGGATCGGGATAAAATGTGCACTCTTGGTCAACCAATCAATGATGACCTAAATCGAATCCACTCCACGTGCAGTCCTGGGAAGCTTTGTGATGAAATCAATGTTGATGTCTTCCCATTTCCACACGGGAATCTCCAACGGCTGCATGTTGCCGTGAGGTCGCTGGTGCTCGGCTTTGACTTTCCTGCAAGTCAAGCACCGCTCCACATACCAGGCTATGTCCTGCTTCATGCATGGTCACCAATAATATGGGCGAAGATCCCGATACATCTTCGTCGCCCCGAGATGAATGGAGAATCTCGATTTGTGTGACTCCTCCATCAGAACCTGGCACACACTGCCCCAGTAAGGAACCCAGACCCTCCGATGCAAGGTTAACAACCCACGACTGTCATAATAAAATGAAGCCACCTGACCTATGATCCGCTCACACTTCCGGCGCTCCTCCTTATACCCTCGACATGAGCCTCCCGAATCCGTTCCAACAATGGAGTAATTACTGTCATCCTCAGGCATATATCCCGAATCGGAGCTGCAGCCGCCTTGCATCTAAGAGCATCGGCCACCACATTGGCCTTCCCCGGGTGATAAAGGATCTCACAGTTATAAGCCTTCACCACGTACAACCATCAACGCTGCCTCATGTTCAGATTCAGCTGATCCATCAGGTACCTCAAGCTCTTGTGGTCCGTGTAAATGGTACAACGAACCCCATAGAGATAGTGTCGCCAAATATTGAGGGCGAAAACAACAGCCCCTAGCTCTAAATCGTGCGTCGGGTAATTCGCATCATGAGGCTTCAACTGCCTCGAAGCGTACGCTATCACGCGATCCCGCTGGATTAGCACTGCACCCATACCTGTGATCGAAGCATCACAGTAAACCACAAAATCGTCGACACCCTCCGGCAATGTCAGAATCGGTGCCTCGCACAACCGCTGTCTGAGAGTCTCGAAAGCTGCCTGCTGATCAGGCCCCCAACGGAATGTCACCGACTTCTTGGTCATTCGGGTCAATGGAATAGCAATCTTGGAGAAATCCTGGATGAATCTCCGATAATAACCCGCTAAACCAATAAAACTCTGTATCTCAGATGGAGACCTCGGAACCTCCCACTGCACCACGGCCTCTACCTTGTCCGGATCGACCAGAATACCCTCCTGTTTGACAAGGTGCCCCAAAAACTGCACCTCGCACAACCATAACTCACACTTGGAGAACTTTGCGAAAAGTCTCTCTCTCCTCAGTGTCTCCAGCACCTTCCTCAGGTGCTCCTCGTGCTGCTCCTGAGTCTTGGAATAAACAAAGATATCATCGATAAAGACTATCACAGACCGGTCCAACATCGGTCTGCACACGCGATTCATGAGGTCCATGAACGCGGCGGGAGCATTGGTGAGACCAAACGGCATCACCACGAACTCGTAATGACCATAGCGAGTCTGAAAGGTTGTCTTCTGCGCATCATCATCCCTGACTCGCATCTGGTGATAACCCGATCGCAGATCAATCTTGGAGAACCAAGATGCACCCTGAAGTTGGTCAAATAAATCGTCAATCCTCGGGAGGGGATAACGGTTCTTTACCGTTACCTTATTTAGCTCTCGATAATCTATACACATCCGATGTGACCCGTCCCTCTTCTTCACAAACAGAATCGGAGCTCCCCATGGCCAACTGCTCGGCCTAATAAATCCCTTGTCTAACAGCTCCTGCAGCTGTGTAGACAACTCCTGCATCTTGGGAGGAGCCAACCGATATGGTGCCTTGGCTATCGGATCCTGACCAGGAATTAGGTCAATCCTGAACTCTACCTGCCTCTCCGGAGGTACCCCAGGCAAATCCTCTGGGAACACGTCTGGGCACGTCATGCACAGTTTCCTTACCCTTTTCCTGGGTATCCATGACATAGGCGACATAACCTGTGCATCCGTGTTGAAGGTAGCGTCTCGCCCTCACTTCCGAACACAAAGTCGGTCCACACTGTGGCCTCTCGCCCTAAATCACTAACCCAACCCCACTTCGGGTCCAAACTCTCACTAGCTGTTGCTCGCAGTCGATCACTGCCCCATTGGGGCTCAACCAGTCCATACCCACGATAACCTTATTCCCTCGCAGAGGAATAGGGACTAAATCCACGGAATACTGCTCATCGAACAACTGCAGCGTACATCCCCGGTGAACCCTCGCGACCCGAACGGTCCTATCATCCACAATCTCTACATCAAGGGGATAGTCCAGCTCCCCTAGAGCTCCAACAAATTGCTTGCTAAGCACGAGCGATACAAAAGATCGGGTAGCCCCCGAATCGAATAATACCAGAGCAGATATACCGTTCACTAAGAACGATCCTATAATAAATCACATAAACATAAGCGACAAATCAATATAAATAAAGAGATAAGGAGAAGATACATACCCGTCACAACATCGGGAGCTCCACGTGCCTCCTTTGCTGTCAGCTGGAAGGCCCTGCTCTTCGCCACAGGCGCCTCTGTCTGGCCCTGACGGACATCTGTAATCCTCAATGTAGCAGGAGCGGGTGCCGCCACCTGTCCTGCTGCTGTTAAACTCGGAGACTGGGACCTCTTGTGGCCCCTCTGATTGCACTGGAAGCAAATCAGATCAGATACTGTGGTGGTGGTGGTGGTAGCAGTACAATCCTTGCTGGCATGTCCAGTTCGGCCGCACTTAAAGCACCCCAAACTACCTGCCCTGCACGTCCCTTCGTGCATCCTACCACACTTGCCGCAGCGGCCTCGGCCCTGCTGGCTCTTCCCTCTGGAATCTACCTTGGGCTTCTTGCCCGAACCCTCCATGCTATACGCCGCATCTGGCTTCCTCTTCCTCTCAGTCTCTAAATCAATCTCCCTCTCCCGAGCCCTCGCTATCATGTCCTCCAACGTCTTGCAGCTGGACCGGCTCACAAACTGCCGAATGTCGCTCCTCAACATCTCATGGTATCGGGCCTTTTTCATCTCCTCGTCCGCCACATACTGTGAAACGAGGAGGGCCCTCTCTCTGAACATGGTGGTGATCTCCGTCACCGTCTCTGTTGTTTGCCGGAGATCTTGGAACTCCCGCGCAAGCTGCTGCACCTAGATCACAGGTGCAAACTCGTCCCTGAAACTGGCCGTGAAATCACTCCAGGTCATGGTGTCAAGGGCATCATCACCAATCGCATGCCCAATCTCCTCCCACTAGTCACGTGCCCTGTCCTTCAGGAGACAGGAAGCAAGTCGAACCTTGTCCCCTCGGGACAGCGGCTGGTGCGAAAGGCGTTGGCGACATCCGCCAACCACCTGCTGCTAGCAATGGTGTCCCTAGCCCCATGGTAATCTGGAGCCCCACAAGCTCGGAACTCCCTGAATGTCAACGTGCGCGCCCCCATCATGGCCGCTATCTCAGTGCGGAATGCACCCAACCTCTCATCTAAAATCTCCAAAATGCCCTCCTTGACCGTACTGAAGATCACATGAGTCTGGTCAATGATATTGCGTGTGATCTCAGATGAAATGAACTCCCTCATCTGATCCCTCGCCGGCGCCAGAACTGCCAACTGGTCTAGTGCGTAGCATCACCAAACTTAAAATACTCCATAACAATCATCAGAATACTCATCATAACTCAAGGGATCTCATACACTACAAGTTCCCTGCTTTCAGTAGTACAGGCCCATACTACCTTCCACATATATCCGTACTTTCCTCAATAACTTCCTTGACTCCACCAAGTCCCTTTCGCTACTACTCCTTTTCGCACTAATCTCATCCTAGGCTTACCGTAGGGTAATCTCTAACCCACTCTCCGCCATCAGATGCATAAGAAGTCCTTGTTACCTCTCCCTAACTAGTTCGCGAATACCATTTCATATTACTAAGACTAGATAATTCTTCGAATGAGAGGTCTCTCCATATAATGGTTGGACTCAAACAAGAGCTGCGAAATAAGGCTAAACCTATCCTTCTTAAATTATTTAGTCCCCGTAGTATGTAACTTAGTGTATTCGTTTACTAGTTAGTTAAAGATAACTAGAACTCCTAAAATCACAAAGCAAGCAACATTCGAGCATTGAGTAACCCAAAGCAAGCATATCCTAATCAGGTCATCATATCACTGACTAATCAGTACTAGCACACAGTTCAATAAGCTCATACAGTGGGCATACAAGGCATCCTTCCTAGATCCTTAGCCCTAATCTAGAATGCAGTTTACATATTCACAATTCATATCATAACATAAACTTGTATGGGTAATTTGGGAGAAGTTACATGAGCTCGGCTGATTACATGCACCACACCCTTTTCTCCTCTTTTTAAAATCCTTTTTATAAAAATGGTTTTCTTTTGAAAATTTTCATACCAAGTCCTCAGTTTGAGTTCAGACACACCCGAGAGTGTGCCCGAATCCCTCAAACCAAGGCTCTGATACCAACTTGAAACATCCCAAAATTCAAGACCAAAAATTTCATTTTTGAATATTAAATAAACCATAGTTATTAAAATCATCTCTTCAAAACATAATTCATAGTATCTCAAAACATCATAAATGGTATATCCATATCAAAACATATGTCAAATATATCAGAGTAAACATCTCAGGCTAAACATCATGGTGTGTACAATACAGTCATCCCGAGCTCTTCCCTTTGCTACCGGAAGTACCTGAAACCAAAACTAAAAACCGTAAGCACGAAGCTAACTGAATTTCCCCCAAACTACCACATACCATACACATAACATGAAACTAGGAGATATAGGCTCCGCCCACACTCAAGGAGATACGGGCCCCACCCTATGAGATACGGGCCCTGCCCACACTCAACTATCTAGGAGATACGGTCCCCGCCCACACTCAACTATCTAGGAGATACGGGCCCCGTCCACACTCAACTATCTAGGAAATACGGGACCCACCCACTCTCAGCTATCTAGGAGATACAGGCCCCACCCATACTCAACTAACTAAGAGACACATACAAGTATCACAAAGACAACAAGTATAACCAAAAACTACCAATCCATTACATATCCATAATTAAGTAATGCTAAGATACGAGCCCTGCCCACAATTAGCTACTAATCAGCACACATAACATACACGGGCTGGCATTGGTGCCTTCTACCCATTCAATCCAGGAGAAAACTCACCTCAAATATCGGATGATAGCTGAAACGTCTCTGCTCCTGAATCAGCTATACTGAACCGCTAAACCAAAACAACCTCTTAGATACCATTTCATACTCATAACCCCTTTAGGGTCAACTATCGTAAAAGTCAAAGTCCAAGTCAACTCAAGGTCAACGCTCCGAGTTGACTCAACTCGTCGAGTTATCGTCTAACCCGCCGAGTTCCCGTAAATCTCAGAATCGTGATATTACGAATCAACTCGTCGAGTTCTTCCCTTTTAACAGAATCAGGACACTCCATCTTAACTCTTCGAGTTCCTCTATGAACTCGTCGAGTTCTTCAGCCAGTTAACCCTTCTTAATGCATTAAGTTACTATTCTTCAAACCAAGGCCCTATCTTCTGGATCTAACCTGGAAATACGTCTAGAAGGGTACAGTTTCCAACTTTACCCATTAAGAACCTCTCCCCAAGACAAAAAACTCAAACCCTAAGCCAAAATGGCTTAGATCTGAATATAAAAGCCATCAAAACTTCAAGATAAACCATGGGGTCATAGATCTGGACTCTAGGGACAAGTTGGTCACGTAAAGCTCCCATCTTTACTCACATGCATGACCTAATAGGGCTTAAAAGACCAAAATTATGGTCTAAAGGTTGCATGGGACTTCCATGGCCATAAAGTTGGCACCTTTATGCCATGAAGTCCCCTCAAGACCCTAGATCTGAAGGGTTTGTCCAAATGGAACGTCCAAATCCCAACCATTAATATAATTGGACCAAAACATGAAGCAAAACATCCTAAGACTAGATCTAAGCATATCATGGACAAGGTTGAAGCTTTATACCTCAAATGAATCAGAAACGAAGCCCAACTTCTGGATCTACAATCCTCCTACACGTTCTTGCTCCTTCTATAAGCTCCTCCTTCTTCAAAATCTCTTTTTCTTTTTGAATGATCTTTATGAAATTGTCTAAACACCGAGACATTTTCTTCCCATAAGATCCAGTTTTATTTTTCTTGAGATTTCTAAAATTCATCAAGTCACTGAATATTTCATCAATCCTACTTGTTTAACAGACTACATCGGTCTCACAAGTACTTCGCCCACTTTCGGTCTTATGTCAAGCACCAAAGCATGGATTGAAGCTAAACCACCATCAATAACCTTATAATCAAAAGATGTCTTTCAATGCTTCTTATCAAGTATTTGATCGTATTTTCAAGGGGAGCCATACAAGCACTTGGAGGCCTACTGCATTTTCGAAGTGAGGGTTCTCGGCCCGGAAGAAGGTAGTTTCCGGTAATCAGCCATAACGTTGCTTACGCTCTAGACACACCGGTACATTGATTCAGGAATTGAACCAATGAATATGAACTTCATGGGATCGGTGACAATGATTTTTGTTGTGTGAAAGTGGCAATTGAAGATATCAGCACATTTTTCATGATTGGAACCTGAAAGTGGTCAATGGCTCTTCGAGTCACCAATGTCCAAAAGCGACCAAAAGAAATTTTTGAGTATCTGGTCGATGTGTTGAGGCTCTGCACCAGTTGGGACCAAATAAGTGATCTGTAATCCAGGTTAACTCCATGATAGAGGCCATAAAGAATGGTCATAAGACCTTTGCTGGCACCATCAGACCCATCAACCCGTTCAGCTAATCCCTTATAGATGAGTGTGAAAAGACCATTCTATTGAGGTGGTAAGGACGACTTCTTGAATTTCGTCACCGTGGTTAGGACATCGGTATACCCCATGTCATAGAACATCGTGAATAACTGAGTATTGGTGATGAAATCAGGAGAGATGACAGAGGCATATGTGGGAGATGCAGCAGAGAACAAAAACGAGCCTTTGATACAGAGGTCTTGTGATTGAAGATGTCAAAGAAGATCCTTTCCTTGCGTTTGTCGTATGTAGCAGATGAATAGACCTGTGAGAGCAGTGACATAGGAACTTGGTCAACCTGTGTGAGAGCAACCACCAGCGGGGAGTACTTGAGACATTCGACCACATGAAGCATGTACGAATGATAGAGGAATGGATTCAGTTCGATGATAAGATTCTGATTTGGTTTGATGACCAGAAGAGATGAGGAAGCAGTGTGCTCTTGAACAGATGAGGATTCTGCCATTGTTGTCGTGAGGAAGAAGATGAACAGTTGAAAATCGCCTGGTGTATTCGTGAGAGTGTGAAGAATTGGTAAAGTAACCTAAGAAGTGGGAGAAAACCTTATATACCATCGCCAGGAAAGAGAAAAATCCCAAGTAATGATTCGACGATCTACTGAATCGACGCCTAAAAAAGCGTGATTTGACAGCTGGGTTTCCCTAGGAATACGTCATCAGGCGTGATATTAGGAACCGTTTCAAATTCACGCGCCTTTTTGTTTTATGCTTATCTCTTTTTCAAATTCCGAACCGTTTCAAATTCCTGCTGACTCATCCTGATCTTATTAAATAAATAAATCAACGGCACTGTAAAGAACCGAAGCTATATGTCTGAAAATAGCTTATTTGCAACCGAACAAGAGTTTGGAAAAATCATAAAGATTTTCATGCAAGATAGTGTGAAAGATAAAGAAATAAAGCAAAATTTATGTGGGATATTAGTGATGTCAATTAAGACATGAAGCAGTTGATCCCGGGCACGAATCTCTTCCTTCAAAGTCAAGAGAGACTTCAAAGTGCTTGTGTGGCTCCCCGTGAAAATACAATCAAATACTTGTTAAGAAGCATTGAAAGGCATCTTTTGATTATAAGGCTATTGATGGTGGTTTAGCTTCAATCCATGCTTTGCTGCTTGACATAAGACCGAAAGTGGACGAAGTACTTGTGAGACCGATGTAGTCTGTTAAACAAGTAGGATTGATGAAATATTCAGTGACTTGATGAATTTAAGAAATCTCAAGAAAAATAAAACTGGATCTTATGGGAAGAAAACGTCTCGGTGTTTAGACAATTTCATAAAGATCACTCAAAAAGAAAAAGAGATTTCAGGTGACATTCCACAAGATTGGTTTCGTTAAATCATGGATGAGAGCTAGAACGTTTGATTGTTCACCGTCAATTCATTAGTTGTGTTGGATTTTGGGTTTCACTCAGCTCGTGGTAGAACGAAACTAAGATCATGAACACAGAAGATGTGCAACCATAAACCTCAGTGGTAATATCTGAGAGTCTCAAGGGTTACGTTGATGAACCGAAAGCAAATAGAGAAATGAGTGGAGGTGGTTAAGGAACCGAAAGTACCTCTGCTATACGAAAATGACAAAGCAGACAACTCTTTACTCTATATGAGAAGAGTAAGGTAGCTCATGACTTGAGTGATTTTAGCAGCCTGGTTGGGAAGAGACGATTGGTGTTTATCGAATCATTAAGGCTTCACTCAGAGTTTTGGAGGCTTCGGTCTACATGCAACAACATGCTTCTAGGGACACCTAGCTTACTACAAAGATAAGAAAGTTATACCTGTCCCAAAATCATTTTGTGTCTTATATGTGAACTTGAAACAAGATAGGAATAGAGAGAGAATATTAAAACAAATAAAAATATTTTTGTAACTTTGGATTTTTAGAAATTCTGAAAAATAAAATATTTTTGGATTTTTTTAATTTCTGAAAAATAATAAAAACAGAGAATAAAGTATTTTTGGATTTTTGTAATTTCTGAAAAATAATAAAAACAGAGAATAAAGTATTTTTGGATTTTTGTAATGTCTGAAAAATAATAAAAACAGAGAATCAAATACCATAGTAAAGCAAGCGAAAGGATAAACAAGATATACATGAATATACAACCGAACCCAATCCTGAGATAAGATGAAGCGAAATGGACCGAACGTTCGGGTCAATTCGGTTCCTAAAAATTCCAGAGCCGAAATAGACCGAGCGTTCGGTTCATTTCGGTTCCCGAAAAATTCTAGAGCCGAAATAGACCGAGCGTTCGGTTCATTTCGGTTCCTCAAAAATTCTAGAGCCGAAATAGACCGAGCGTTCGGTTCATTTCGGTTCCCGAAGAATTCAAGAGCCGAAATAGACCGAGCGTTCGGTTCATTTCGATTCCCGAAAAATTCAAGAGCCGAAATAGACCGAGCGTTCGCTCTATTTCGCTTGTACAGTTTTAATTAGAAGAAAGGGGTTTCGGTACAGACTCAACTTCCATCATTCCCAAGCCTTGGAGTATCTTATTAAAGCTTGCTTCAGGTAAGGCCTTGGTGAATATATCAGCTAGTTGATCAGCAGATCTAATGAAATGGACTTCGATATTACCATCTTCAACATGATCCTTGATAAAATGGTATCTTAGTGCAATATGCTTTGTCTTGGAGTGTTGCACTGGATTGTGACATATTCTAATCGCGCTTTTAGAGTCACAATAGAGGGGAATCTTCTTCATGCTTAGGCCATAATCCCTATGTTGGCTTTGAATCCATACAACTTGTGAAGTACAGGATGCTGCAACGATGTACTCAGCTTCGGCTGTAGAAAGAGACACGCAAGTTTGTTTCTTTGATTGCCAACTAACGAGTTTACCATCAAGAAATTGGCACCCGCCAGTAGTGCTCTTTCAGTCCATACCACATCCACCAAGATCATCGTCAGAGAAGGCTTTAACGAAGAAGCCTGATTTTGCAGGATACCAGAGACCGAGAGACGAGGTTCGCTTTAGATACCGAAAAATATTCTTCACAGCCATCATGTGAGGTTCGCGTGGATTAGTTTGAAACCTGGCACAATAACAGACAGAAAACATTATATCTGGTCGACTAGCTATCAGATACATTAAGGACCCTATCACTTGTCGATAGAGGGTCATGTCAACAGCCGGTTTTTCCAGAGAAGGTGTTAACTTCATGCCAAACGCCATAGGAACCTTCACTTTTGAGTCTCCCATCATACCGAACTTCGCTAGTAGAGTCTTCGTGTAAGCCTCCTGATTAATAAAAATGCCTTCTGGTCCCTGTCTAATGTTCAGTCTAAGGAAAAAGTTAATCGGACCCATTGCGCTTATTTCAAATTTAGTCTCCATCAACTTCCTGAATTCGACTATTAAGTTAGGATTCGCGGAGCCGAAGATGATGTCATCGACGTAAATTTGAACTATCATTAAATGTTCGCCTTCTTTCTTGCGAAAGAAGGTTAGGTCAACCGAACCTTGTTTGAATTTGGACAACTTAAGAAAGCGTGTTAGAGTTTCATACCATGCTATCGGGGCTTGTTTCAAACCGTAGACTGCTTTATCCAGAATGTAGCAATGAGCTGGATACTTCTCGTTCACAAATCCTGGTGGTTGCTCTACATACACCGTTTCTTCTAAATCTCCATTTAGAAATGCACACTTGACGTCCATTTGATATACTTTAAAGTTCTTGTGAGCAGCATAGGCCAGAAAGATTCTTACTGATTCTAACCTGGATACTGGAGCGAAGGTCTCTTCGTAGTCTATCCCTTCTTCTTGACAATATCCCTTCATAACCAGTCTTGCTTTGTTACGAATTACATTCCCTTCTTTGTCCATTTTGTTTCGAAATACCGATATCAGTCCAACTACAGATGCATCCTTTGGCATAGGAATCAGTCTCCATACCTTGTTTCGCTCAAACTCGTTGAGTTCGTCTTGCATTGCCTATACCCAATCTGAGTGATCGAGTGCAGTGTTGACAGTCTTCGGTTCAATTTTGGAGACAAACGAATTAAACATACAAAATTCCACTTGAGAGAATAATGCAGTTTGCTTCGCTTTCAGTTAAGAACGAGTAAGAACTCTTTCTGATGAATCACCAATGATTTGGGTTTTTGGATGATCTTTTGTCCATTTGGTGAGAGGTGGGTAATTTGGATCATAGGAGGGATCAACCTCAGCATTTACTTCTTCTTCGAATTCTGACTGAATATCATCATCATTTGTATTTGCATTCTCCCCCTCAAATGATGAGACAGTTTCGCCTTCAGGCATTGAATTCTCTCCCTCAACTGGACGTTTGGTTGATGGGTTCTCCGCCTGGAATGATAATTCAGGGTTATCAGATGTAGATGAACCCTCCCCCTGAAATGTAGAATTTTCTTTTGGAGGTTCGCTTGGACTAGGTTGTTCGGTAGTTCCCGGTTGTTCTTTTCCATAACCTTCGCTGCATCATCAATGATCTGCTTCAAGGATTCAATCTTATTGTCAGCAGCCTTTGCTTCAGAGTGAATGGCTTTCTCTGGTTCATCAAACAATGACATATATTGCTCAAATAAATTCGAAATGGAAACAGTGACTTGACCAGACGTTGGAAAGATTTCCTCCAATGAACCTTCGTTTGTCTGAAGCTTTTTGACGTAGTTGTCCTCGAAGGTGACATAATAGGTTTCTTCGATTTTCTTGGAACGTTTGTTCAGAACCCTATATGCCTTGGAGTTTAAGGAGTAGCCAAGAAAAATCCCTTCGTCAGCTTTGACATCAAACTTGTTTCGGTGCTCCTTTGAATTGAAAATAAAGCATCTGGAACCGAACACATGGAAGAACTTGACATTTGGCTTACGTCTGTTCAAGATCTCATATGGAGTAATAGAAAAGCGCTTGTTGAGAAGAGATCTGTTATGTGTGTAGCAGGCAGCAACAATAGCATCAGCCCAGAATCATAAAGGCAATGAGGCGACACTGAGCATGGTTCAGGCTGCTTCACACAACGAGCGGTTTCGCCTTTCAACGACACCATTTTGTTGTGGAGTGTAGGGAGCAGAAAAGTTGTGAGATACTCCCTTTTCAGCAAGAAAGTCTTCAAATTCATTGTTTTTGAATTCCAACCCATTGTCACTTCGAATATTTCTTACCAGCTTTCTCAGTTGAAGCTCTATTTGCTTGACAAATATCTTGAGCTTTGGTGTAGCCTCTGATTTCTGTTTAAGAAAAAATACCCAGGTGAAACGAGAAAAGTCATCTACTATTACTAGTATATATTTGTTACCACCAATGCTTTCAATAGCCGAAGGTCCACGTAAATCTATATGCAGAAGCTCAAGTGGTTCGATGATCTTCGTGTTAACACGTGTTAGATGACTTTTACTGCTTTGCTTTCCCATTTCACATGCAGCACACAGATGTTCTTTATCAAACTTGAGTATTGGAAGTCCTCGCACATGATCACCAAGAACTAGCTTGTTGATGTCTTTGAAGTTGAGGTGCGAGAGCCTGCGGTGCCATAACCAACTTTCGTCTGAGTGTGCTTTCGTTAGCAGACATACAACTGGCTTCCCTCGAATGGGATTGAGATTCAGTGGGTACATTTCGCCTTTTCTTTTGGATTTTAATAGAACTTATTTGGTCTTCTTCTCTACTATTTCAGATCCTTCATCATCGAATGAAACCTTCAGTCCAGTTCCCACCACCAGTTGTGAAACACTGATGAGATTGTGTTGTAAGCCCTCCACGTATGCTACTTTTCTGATCGAGAATTCGTCATTTGTGATCATTCCATAGCCTTTTATTGTGCCAAATGAGTTGTTGCCATATTTGAGACATCCACCATCCTTGATAGCTCGAAACTCCCGAAGCTCTTCCTTTCTCCCTGTCATGTGACGTGAGCAGCCACTATCAATGTACCATTCGTCGTCGAACTGCTCGTCACGCATAACCTGCAAAAATCAAGCAGATTTAGGAACCCAAAGTTTCTTGGGTCCATGCGAGCCTTTTACAGATCTGGATATAACAATAGAAGAGTCAACCAAGTAAGTTCGTTTGATTAGGGTTGTTTCATCTTTTCTTTTGATTGTAAAAACTTTGATTTTATTATCTTTTGACGCTTCAACCTTAGGTCTAGGAATTGGATCTTTATTGTTTTCTAACTTTTGGTTTTGTTTCCTTAGATTAGTATTCATCTTCTTTTCATCTCCTGAGACGATCTTCCCTTTTCCCTTCACATCTTCTTTAGGATTGTGCTTTGAGTGAGAGGAATGTGTTTTAGAAGCGAAACCTTCCTTTCGGGTCCTTTCGCTTGTGGATGAGGAACCAAAACTTCCTTTTCGGTTGTTGAGTGGAGAGCTGAAACCACTCTTTTGGTTTCTTTCGCTTCTATTTTGGGGACCGAAACTTCCCTTTCGGTTTGCTTGGCTACATGAATAGCATTGAGAACAAGAAGTAGCTTGATTCTTTGACACTCCTTTGTCCTTAGCGGTTGGACTTTTGTCTGTTTGAACGTAATTTTGGTTTTGAGACTGCCAGAACTGTTTCCTTTCTACGAGATTCTTCTTGTATCTCCTTTTACGTTGATGTTTCTTCTCAGACACCTGTTTGGGTGTTTTATGGATGTTGGCCTTTAGTTTCGATCTTTTATCATGAGTTTCGCTCTTTAATGAGGAGGTTTCGCTTTTCACCTTAACTGATTCACTTGGAATCTTTTTGGTGCCACTGGTTGTTGGCATATCAAAATGTGCAGGCTTGTTGAGTGGTTCTGCCACATATCTGCCTTTAACCCTCCATGATGTTTTCTCAGATAGACCGATCGTTTTATTAACATTGTCCATTGGCGCTGACCAGAAGAATTCATCACATCCATCAGCATTATCTTCATTCACTAATGTTGTGAGTTCGGCTGTTTGCTTCTGTGTAGCGCCGGTAATTACATAAACTTGATTTGGCGTGGTTTGGACCTTCTGATACACCACAACCTTTTCTTTCATAACTTTGGACTTATTTTGGGACAAACGAGCGAATTCAACCGAGTTTTCAGAAATGAGATTTTTGGTGGGTTCGGGTTCGCTCTTGACAAATTCAGAACAGTCTACCACATCTTCTACGGATATTTCACTCATATCATCATCCTCATCAAATTCATAAGTATTTTCAACATTAATTTTTGTTTCTGAACTTAACTTGGCATTCAATGAATCAAATTTCTGTATAGTTTCGGTTTTAATTTTCAATTTATCATTTTCGTCCAATAAATTCTTAAGCATATCCTTGTGGTCTTTAGACTGGATAAAGGATTCAATTTTGTCAAGACCAATTTTATAGCCAGGAGAAACTTCATCAGACGAGACTACAACTTCACAATTATAAGCATCAACATCAATTACGTCCTCCTTTAATTCAAGGAAAAGAAGAATCATACTGTGAATTTTCCTGCCTATTTCACAATCCAGATGCAATTGAGTGATATTGGAATATAAACGTTTAGCAATTAAACAAAAAACATTTCTCTGTTTCAAAAGCTTCAAATTATCCCTTTGCAAATAAATTGTCTCATCCTTAATTTTAATTAACTCTTTCTCCTTTTGCTCAATCCACATTCACCTATCCTCACTCTTCAAAGACACCCTGCTGAGTTGATCAGTGAGGTTAGAATTTGTGAGGCGATTTTGGGTTAAACTACCACTCAAACTAGAAAATTTAGAATTTAATCCGTTCAATTCCTTTACATAGTTTGTGACAGGGATTTTTAATGATTCGAGAAGAGATTGTACCTTTTTGATCAATTGGCCGCACTCATTGATCTGCTCACCAACAGGCTTGGCAGCAAAGCACCTGTATTCTCGTTCCTTCGCTTCATCTTTACCCCCATCAGTGGTGTAACCCCTCATCTGTGACACTCCAGCTGTCACCATTAAGCACTTTCCTTCAGCAGCATACTCATCCTCTTTCACCACGAAAGCTCTGCCATGTGTAGGCCTTCTCACCTCTTTATCCTCTGAGTCAGTAGACCAGACTTCAACACCACCAAATTCATCATCTGCAACATTTTCCTGCACAATAAGAACATTTATAGTGTTATTTGCAAGAGCTTTCTTCTTCTTAATCTCTTCCAGCTTTCGCAGGTGGTATGCTTCATCGTCTTCACTCTCATTCTTCTCAGTCATCTTCCTCAACATACAGTCCTTGGCAAAGTGGTTTTTGCCTCCACAAAAGTGACAATTAAATCCTAAGTCACTAGACGTCTTTCTCTCCTTCTTTGGTTCTTCTTGTTGGGGAGTGATCTTCGGTTCCTCCTTTGCCTTTTCTGAACTGTAGTTTCCTTGCCAGTTTCGGTTCTTATTGGTGGGAAACTTTCTGCGAATGAACTTCTTTGGGTTTGAAACCATTAAAGCATATTCTTCATTTGTCAGATCAAATTCAGAGAGATTCAAATCTTCTTCTTCTTCAACTGTATTCTTTCCTTTGGAAATTAGGGCCAAAGAACCCATGCTAGAAACCACATTCGTTTATTTAGTCACTGCACCTTCATGTGACTTTAGTATACCCACTAGCTTCGCCAAAGAGTAAGACTTGAATTGTTCATGGGCCTTTACAGTAGACACAACAACCATCCATTCGGATCTTAGGCCATTCATGAATGTGACCTTCTGCTCAATAACTTTCATCTCTATGCCATGCTTTATCATTTTGTTAAGAAGTTGATTAAAGCGATCAAAGGCTTGTATAAGCTTCTCTTTAGGTTTCTGCTTGAAGTCTCCAAATTCTTAAAGCAATAAAGTCTGGATCGAATGCTCAAGATCCTCATCGGTAGAATACAACTCTTTCAACCTGTCCCAAACCTCTTTCGCCGTCGTGCATGAACTAACCAACCGAAAGGTGTCAGACTGTAATGTAAATCTGATCATTCTTAGCGCTTTAATATTGCATACAAACTTCTCCTTTTCATCTTGAGGAAGATCTTTAACATCAACCACAAGTTGGTTGTACTCCTTTTGAGTCTTTATGATTCGGTTTGTGCCAATGTGAGTGAACGGACCTACAGTGATCGCTTCCCAGATTAAATATCCATTGTCTTCAGAACCGATCACATAATCTTCAAAGTGATGCGTCCATACTTCGTAATCCTGAGTATATAGAATGGGAATCCTAGTTGTGGATCCAATGCTGTTGGAAATATTGATAGGGTTTGCGTTGGAATCGTTGAGTGACATGATGATACTGCGAAAAACCTGTTCAAGATCAGACTTGTAAACAAAGTCAGGGTAAAATCGAAATCCAAGAATTACGTCAACAACAAGATGATGACTTCTAACAGAGATCAGTATTAGCGGAAAACCCTGAAACCTTCTTCGACAGAAGAGATGCGTATAGATTACACAGTCTCCTGCTCTGATACAAATTGATGAGTTAAACACTCTTTAGATCGATAGATCTTTAACAGGTAAATAAGCAATAACAATAAATACTGGAACACACAATGAATCAATCCGTATGTCGAATGATTAAAATGTAGTCACACCTCAGCAGAGCTCAATTAAGAACTTCCACTGTAGAGGTGAGCTAGGGTTTACAGTACACTTGATAAAATAATAATGAAAGTGTTAATGATAAGAATGCATGCATGCATCTTATATACTAAACCCTAGAAAGATAAACACGGTTGGACAGGCCCAAACCGAGAATACAAAATGGACCGAACTACTAAGGCCCAATGGCGCAACCCTTTAAACCCAAAACTAAGAATGCATAAGATTAGCTCCAAAAATCTCGAAAATGCATTAGGGTTTTGAGGCTAGGGTTTAGGACAATGGAGGCTGGAAATGAGGCCAGCTTATGAGGGTTAAGGTGTTTAAATAGGGTGCAAACCCCATAAATTAGGGTTTCATATCTGCCAGCCTACTCGTCGAGTTGATGCCTCCCAACTCGTCGAGTAGGTCACTTAAAATACGCAACCCCTTATAGTCTCTACTCGACGAGTTTGGGGCTTCCAACTCATCGAGTTGCTCTGTAAAATTGAATAATTTATAAGTTTAAATACATACCAGGAACCAAGCGTTACACTGTGGGGTTGAGAGCACTCCTTTGGAGCAGTTAGTAAGCAAGAGAGATTCTTTTGTTTTTTGAGAGATCAAGTGAGGTGTAACCTTTTTTATGATTGTAATTGTTCTTGGAAGTTAATAAAATCCTCTCTCTATCGTTCGCTTGTAGATGTAGGTCACCTTGACCGAACGACGTTAAATATTGTGTTCAGTTGATTTACTTTTTCAGAAGTTTAATTTCCGCAAGGTCACCGAAGTTTTTTTTTCTTTTGTGTGAAGTGCTTAACTTGTTTTGTTGTCACCCAACAAACTAGTATCAGAGCCATGGCTGAAGACGTGAGAGTTAAGATCGACAAGTATCCATGAAGATTGGTAGAAGCCAAAGAAAGAGTGTTTGCCATATGAGTATAATAAAAAAAGGATGAGAAGTATAGACAAAGCGATCGAGGCTACTACCCAAAAGAGCAACCACCACCCAAGAAGAATATGGATTTTGAAGTTGTGCTTAATAGGTTCATGGAAGCCTCAGAAAAAAGGCATGACACTACTGATCCTAATGTGAGAAATCATCAAGCTTCCATCAAGAACATAGAGACTCAACTTGGGAAAATAACAACACTTGTAAATTAGAGATTACCACTGTTAAAAGCGTGTTGCAACGCCTAACAAACATATAATATAATTAAGAATACTGCTCTAATACACTAAGGGGTAGTACATGAAAGCAGGGTCGAATCCACAGGGACACGTCCTAAGGTTTATGCCTCTCTTGTGTACGGCACTCACTAAGTTAACAGAAATTAACATGGGGGGATTTGTTGACTAATTAAAATGAGTTTTGACAGAAATTTATAAAAGGAAGAAAACACAATTTAAACTCTAAAATAAAATTCATAAGATAAAAACAATTTCAGTTTTCGCGGTGACTCTCCTAATCATGCAAATAACATTCAACACGATACTTGAACTGTGTACTGTTTAAACTGGTACTGAAAATCATTAATAAGCTCTATGAATTTTCTTTTACTAAAATGTTTTACCAAAACAAACTATTTGAATTAAACTTTACTTTTTACTGAATTAACCAAATAAGTTCTTAATTAATTTAGAAAAGTAACATTAAGCACAGTGTAAAATTCCCACTAAAGTCCAATACTTCTCACAAGCTCGGAAGCGTAAAGACTTGTTTGATCGATTTATATTAGAGGTAACCCTAACATATAATTAATCTAATATTTGTTACTTTTACTCATTAATACAGACAATTAAAGTTGAATCATGGATCATAATGATGCAAAATAAAAAATTAAAATTGAATCATTGATCAAATTTAATGATGCAATTTGTTTTTTCCAATTTGTTTTCTCCCGGACATAGAATTATGCTCGATTTTATAATTTGTATTTTTTTTCAATTTTTTAAGGTGTTTTCACGAGTCATCACTTTAAAATTAGTCATCACAGGAATCGAACCATATATATATATATATATATATATATATATATATATATATATATATACATTAAGAACCTGTCACGTCAAATCAGCTTTCGCTGAAGCAGTGGGTCGCACCCGTAGGGGCCAAGCTCCTATGCTTTCACTTTTTCGAGAGCCACAAATATCATATCACACATCTCTTCATTCACCAGATTTGACTTTGAGATGACTTTTGATTTGATTGAACTTGAATTTGTATCTTTTTCTTTATCTTGAGTTCTTCAATCAACTTTTGAATTTCTTGAGATTTCTTCTATTAAGTGATTTAAATTTTGACTTGGGTACTGGATATGACAGTTGTACCCTTCCTTTCTTCTTGACTGTGTGGATCTGATAGAAGGGCTCTCTATTACCGCGAAGGTAACGCGTGTCAAAAAATACGTCCGTGTTCTGTGGGTCCACAGTTGTCGATAAAGGTTCTTTTTAAACATTCAAAAGCAAATCACCGCAAAACTGATATTGCCGCCCACAAAACGTTTCAGTACACCGTTTTTTTATTTTCTAAGGCTAGTGTCTCAAATTATGGTGTTTGGGTCCCCTAGTTATGACAACTGATTCTACACTTCCAATAACAACTCGGTCGCTTTGTACTTTCATTTTCCATCTTCGCAAAGCTATGAAATGTAAAGAGCATCCTCATCTCGTATTTTTTTTCAACATGACAAAAACTAAAAATCTTTTTGGTTTATTTTTTAAATGCAAATGCAAACATGCGGAAAAACGGAATATATATATATATATATATATATATATATATATATATATATATATATATATATATATATATTTAAAACAAACATTAAGAAAAGAAGTCAAAAAGTAAAAACTTAAACGAATTTTTTTTGGATTTTTAAAATTTTTTGATTTTTTTGTTGTTTTTGTTTTTCATAAAAACTAACGCAGCAGAAAATAGAAAAAAAGAGAACGAAATAATTTGTACAAAAAGAAGAAATCCCCTCCCCAAGCTTAAAATAAAGCATTGTCCTCAATGCTTGGGAAGGAGAAGGAAACGTCTATTGAGGAGGAGGTGGAGGCGGAAGTCGGCGGAGTACCTCACGGAAACTACAAAGCTCACCTAAAAATGTCGTCTCAACATGTTGAACATCGATACAAAGGTTTTCATTGCTTTGCTGGAGGGTAAGGTAGTGCTGATAGGTGAGAGGGGTGTTGGGGTCAATGTGAGGTGGGGGTTGTGGGGTGATATTGCCATATTTATACGTAGTTTTAGGCAATATTGATCTACATTTTATTAAATATTTTGGTTATTTGCACAGAATTATGGTACTTATAAGGATAAATTGTTATGTGCAGCCAAATAGAAGTATTTTCAAAGAAAGGGACCAGAAGTAACAATACTTGGAACTTTGGGGGGCTTGAAGAAAAGAAGAACGAAAAAACACCCAAAAGACGTAATCACGACGTGAACAGTTGAAGTTCACGACGTGAGTAGAGAGTTTTAGAAGATAAACATCCGGGTGAAGGAATCCTTGCCGAACACGATTATTTCGAAGTTCACGACGTGAACGGGAAATTGAAAAGATATTATAAATACCTTTGCCCATTACGATTTGGGAGACTTTTGGCAAAAGGAAGAAGTTCCAGGAGACGATTTACAGCAGAAGAAAGGCTCTGGAAAAAGGGTTTTCACCACCAAAAGAGTAAAAGTTCATAATTAAGTTATTTGTTTAATCCTTATGAACATGTTTTTTTATTTGAGTTGTGTTTATATGCTAGTGGCTACTATGAGAAGCTGAATCTAGCTACTCTTATCTAGCTAGATGAAGCTTCAAACTTATGAATAGCATAATTTTTTATGGATTTATTTAGTTGGTGAATTGCTTGTGTTTGATTTAATGTTACCTAGCATGCTTAAGTTGTTGCTTTAGTTGCTTAAATTCATGTTATGTGTAGCTTAGTGACCATTAACTACATGAACTTGATAACCTAGTAATTTAGTGAACATTGAATTGCTAGAGCTAGGATCGACCAAAATCTTAGTTAGTAATTGAAGTAATTAACCTTGCTGTGCTAGAGAACATAGATTATGACCATAATTGTGTTTGCATGATAAATCTTACATAGCCTATTCATAAACATAATTGGTTCTGTGTTTAATTGTGTGTGACCATACATAGTTTTACATGAATTAATTAACTATTGGTAAATTTAGACCTAAATTACTAATATAATAACAACCAACTTAATAATCCATAATTATTAGCTAGCCATAAGGACGAAGTGGATTCGAACTAGATAAGAGTGTGTTTTTAATTATTGATTAAATTTGAGTTAAGTTAGTATGATCTTGCAAAATCAGATAAAAACCCTTTTAGCTTGTTAATAATTAGATTAATTTAGTAGTAAATAGATTAATTAATAACACTGTTCCCTGTGATCGACACCCGACTTACCCAAGCTATACTGTAATCTGACTAGGTACACTGCCTATAAGTGCATAGTTAGTCTAAGTTTGTTAGGTTATAAATATTAAAATTAGTGGGTACTTCCGTGCACATCAAGTTTTTGGCGCCGTTGCCGGGGAAAATTTTGATATTTCCATATTTATACGTAGTTTTAGGCAATATTGATCTACATTTTATTAAATATTTTGGTTATTTGCACAGAATTATGGTACTTATAAGGATAAATTGTTATGTGCAGCCAAATAGAAGTATTTTCAAAGAAAGGGACCAGAAGTAACAATACTTGGAACTTTGGGGGGCTTGAAGAAAAGAAGAACGAAAAAACACCCAAAAGACGTACTCACGACGTGAACAGTTGAAGTTCACGACGTGAGTAGAGAGTTTTCGAAGATAAGCATCCGGGTGAAGGAATCCTTGCCGAACACGATTATTTCGAAGTTCACGACATGAGTCTTAAATTCTCACGACGTGAACGGGAAATTGAAAAGATATTATAAATACCTTTGCCCATTACGATTTGGAAGACTTTTGGCAAAAGGAAGAAGTTCCAGGAGACGATTTACAGCAGAAGAAAGGCTCTGGAAAAAGGGTTTTCATCACCAAAAGAGTAAAAGTTCATAATTAAGTTATTTGTTTGATCCTTATGAACATGTTTTTTTATTTGAGTTGTGTTTATATGTTAGTGGCTACTATGAGCAGCTGAATCTCACTACTCTTATCTAGCTAGATGAAGCTTCAGACTTATGAATAGCATAATTTTTTATGGATTTATTTAGTTGGTGAATTGCTTGTGTTTGATTTATTGTTACCTAGCATGCTTAAGTTGTTGCTTTAGTTGCTTAAATTCATGTTATGTGTAGTTTAGTGACCATTAACTGCATGAACTTGATAACCTAGTAATTTAGTGAACATTGAATTGCTAGAGCTAGGATCGACCAAAATCTTAGTTAGTAATTGAAGTAATTAACCTTGCTGTGCTAGAGAACATAGATTATGACCATAATTCTGTTTGCATGATAAATCTTACATAGCATATTCATAAACATAATTAGTTCTGTGTTTAATTGTGTGTGACCATACATAGTTTTACATGAATTAATTAACTATTGGTAAATTTAGACCTAAATTACTAATATAATAACAACCAACTTAATAATCCATAATTATTAGCTAGCCATAAGGACGAAGTGGATTCGAACTAGATAAGAGTGTGTTTTTAATTATTGATTGAATTTGAGTTAAGTTAGTCTGATCTTGCAAAATCAGATAAAAACCCTTTTAGCTTGTTAATAATTAGATTAATTTAGTAGTAAATAGATTAATTAATAACACCGTTCCCTGTGATCGACACCCGACTTACCCAAGCTATACTGTAATCTGACTAGGTACACTGCCTATAAGTGCATAGTTAGTCTAAGTTTGTTAGGTTATAAATATTAAAATTAGTGGGTACTTCCGTGCACATCAAGTTTTTGGCGCCGTTGCCGGGGAACGGCTTAGTTAATTATTAGTTTGTTGCTTTAAATTAATCGATCCTTTTTGTAGGATAAAACCTACAAAAAGTTATTTTTCTGTTTTAATTTTTTTTGCATTACAGGACTCACGACGTGAACCTGTAAGATTCACGACGTGAGAACTGAAGTCCTTAGTTTTGTTTATTTCAGTTCGTTTTTCTTAGTTCAGTTTTATGTTTTATCTTTTTGTTTCATTTCAGGAGTTCATGACCAGAGGTTCTAACACACCTTTGGTACCACCACTTGAAGATCCCGAGTCTACACTTCACAAAAAGAAGGATAAGAGCGTGAAAGAAGATCAAACACCAAAGAAGACACCTTTACAAGAATTCAAATCAGTGTTCTCAAAGAAGTCAGGGAAGAAAACGGAGGAGTCAAGTTCATCTTCAAAGAACAAGAGCAAGCTTGAAAACTTAGAACAAATACCCATCCAAGCCGAGTCCGCGTACGATACCGAGCCTGAATTTGAATTACAAACAAGTGAACCCGAGAACGAGCTGGAGAACGAAATGGCGAACATTGATGAGATGGCCATGGGGGACTACAAGAAGCGCATTCGAGATGATGTGGGGTCGGGTTTAGTACATCCTACGATTCCTGCCAATGCCACATTCGAGTTGAAGGGACATATCCTTACTGCACTTAAGGATATCCCATTTTACGGGAAGGATCACGAGGATGCTTTCAAACACTTAGACGAGGTGAACGATATTGCGGATTATTTTAATACTCCCAATATCCCAAGGGAGACAGCTTTGCTAAGGATGCTACCAGTCACTTTCAAGGGAGCAACAAAAGACTGGTTAAAGGCACTCCCACCTGGTACAATCACCACATGGGCCCAATTGCGTGAGAGATTTCTAGATCAGTTTTGCCCACCCTCCAAAATCTATAAACTCAAGAAGGCGATTGCCAACTTTGAGCAAAACCCGGGGGAGTCATTATACGAGGCATGGGAGCGCTACAAGGGGTTGTTAAGGAATTGTCCTCAACATGACCTAAATCTTCAGCAAGAAATGTCGATATTTTATGATGGGGTGAATACCATGACTAGACAACTCCTTGATTCGCAAGGACCACTAACAAAGAAGAACCCAATTCAGGCCAAGGAGCTGGTTGAAGAATTTTCAAAGCACTCTCGTGAGTATCACAACCCAAGACGCGATGGAATGAAAGGCAGTGGAGGTGCACAAACTGAAGAGATGGCTGCTATGATGGCAATGCTTAACACTATGGATAGGAGATTGACCCAAATGGACCAATCAATTCATGCAATTCGAGTTGGTTGCGAGAGATGTAGTGGCCCACACTTGACAAAGGATTGCAATATGGATGAATATGGAAACAAGAAAGCTCAAGTTTGCTATTCGAGTGGGGACAAGTATGATGAAGATTGGAGAAAACTAAAGAAAGAGTGGCTGCCTTACGAAGAATACAAGAACCAAAAAGAAGAGAAATTTAGGCGAACTGGCCGAGGCTTCTACCAAAGAGAGCAACCACTAGTTGAGAAGAAATCAGAATTGGAGACCATGTTGATGAAATTCATGGAAGCTTCAGCAAAAAGACACGATGCTACTGACACTGCAATGGAAGAACAAAGAACTATATTGAAGAATAATCATGAAATGATGATAGATCAGCAAGCATTAATAAAGAATCAGCAAGCCTCCATCAATAACCTTGAAGTACAACTTGGTCAACTTACCACTTTGGTTAATGAGAAGATGTTCCCGAAAAATCCTGAAAACAAAATCCAATCTCACGTAATGGCCATAGATATTGAAGAAGAGGCGATTTCTGAGTTCCTAGAAGCCTTATAAGTGGAGCCACAACAGCCCGATCCAAAGCCAAAGAAGCCGAAGCTCGAAATTGAAGAATCTGCTGGAATACCCAGTTCACGTCATGAGCCCGCCATGCTCACGTCGTGGGCTCAGTCTGAACAAAAGAAATCCGTATCTGTTCCAGCTTATAAACCACCTTTGCCATTCCCGTCTAGAGCAAATCTCAGTCCACTGGAGAGAGAACATCTGGAGTTTATCAAGCAATTGAAGGGTATTCCTATCAATACTCCTTTTATTGGTTCACTTGCAAAAGTTCCAGAATTTGCTAAGTTCTTACAAGACTTGTTACACACTCATCAGCAATTAAAGGAGAATTCTAAGGTAATTCTAAGTGAGCAAAGCTCAAAAGCTGTGTTGGGAGAAATACCTAAGAAGATGGGGGATCCTGGACGACTCACTCTCCCATGTGAGTTTGGGAATAATATGAAGGTTTATGCTTTAGCCGATTCTGGGGCTAGCATAAATTTGATGCCTTATTCGTTTTATCAAAAATTAAATATTCAGAAGTTGAAGGCTACAAAGATGACTATTCACATGGCAAACCGTTCAGTGACACAGCCCCGGGGCATTGTGGAAGATATTCTCATGAAAATTGGGAAATTTGTTTTTCCAATAGACTTTGTGGTTTTAGGTATGAAAGAAGATCCCAATGTTCCAATTATTCTTGGTCGCCCGTTACTTAACACTGTTGGAGCTCTGGTTGATATACGCGAATCCAAGCTCACCTTGAGAGTTGGGGATGAGAAGGAAATTTTTGGAATAGAAGATGGTTTCCAAGGGAATCATGATCGAGAAGAGGTTTTCAATATTGATGAAGAAAATGAACTTGAAGAATTAGAGAAGCTCATGGAAGAAGAAATCAAAACAATTCAACAAGTTAAAAGAACAAAACCGAGAGCATCTGTTCCATTTTTAGTTGAAGTCATTGCCTACACAAATCCAACTTCTTGGGTGAGCAAGGAAGATGATGAGATGACGAGTGATAAAGAGGAGGTTACATCAAAAATAACAAGTCCAATGGTAAAGGAAGAAAAGGATACTATGGAGTGTAAGTATGAAGACAAGATAGAGACTAAAGGGACCAAACGCAAGCTGGATGGAGACGAGGTCAAAGCTAAAAAGGAAAATTCGAAAAAGGCGTATAAAAGATGTGTTCAAGCTTACAAGAGGCGTTTCAAGGAGCAAAAGATCCTGGTGGTGAACTCTTCAGATGATTCAACGTAGGAGGCACGGAGTCCAGCTCAAGACTCCTCAAAAAGAAGCGCTTCTCGGGAGGCAACCCGAGTTTGGTTTGCATTTTCTTTCTTTTTCTTTTTAGTTTTTAGCATATTTTTAGGAAGTCGATCATGTCATCCGAATTATTATCTGCATAATAAATTACCAAGTAAGGAGTCATTAAAATCAAGTGGTAAAACTTATTGAATATCTTACAAAATTAATTTTGGAGAAATTAATAAATCAGACGTACATCACGACGTGAACCAGTTCGGATTCACGATGTGAATTCTGATGGAATACGGGCATGATTATTTTATGATAACTATATTTTTTGTAAGCCTGCTCACTTTCATTAATGACCCAATATATGCCTTAGCCCACTTCCTATTTAAATGGCCTAATTTTAGAAGTCCAGACAAAACTCACGACGTGAACCATTCCGGATTCACGACGTGAGTTGTAAATTATTCGGGACCACAGATTAAAGGATAAGGAATCAGTTTGACCTACCACTTTGTTTATTCCTCATGAAGTGAAACCGGGAACTGGTCCCCTCCGTTCGATATTGGCCGAAACCACTCTATTTTCCTTTTTGCTTACGTAATACTTCCATCTAAGGTAATTATTCTTAAGTACTAAGTTTAATTCTTCTCTAATAGTTGAAATTAGGTTTAGGGTTTGTTAGTTAGTTGAATTGTATAAAATATGCCCTAGAATTCGTGAATTAGCCTTGGAATGTAGATGATTTATGGTCAAAAGTAACATAGGAGTAAACCCCCAGCATTGCATTGGCCGATTTGTACAAGAACAGACCAGAATGTGACATCGATGACGAATTCACGACGTAAATTCTTAGGAATTCACGACGTGAATTCTGGGCTGAACAGTTTTCTGTTTCTTTTATTTCTAAACTTGTGGGTTGTTTCTTGTGGCTGTGTTTGTTGCTTGTTTTTGCAGAAATGGGTCCTAGAAGGGAGGCACCTCTTGGAGTTGCGGGTTTACACCCATTTTACAATTTTCCCACAACGATGTCACGAGACATCTTGACACGATGGAACAACAAATTAGGGTGGCTCTACAACCGAGAGATTGCTTTTGCTCCTACAATCAATTGGACGCGGTTAAGGGAAGTCGGGCTCGTGGAAAGGTTGTCCCCGTTTTTGACAAAGATATTTATTGGAGATGGGTATTAATTCACTTGCTCGGGTTGGTTCAACCTATTTCGGATCCAAGAGCGGGTGTATAAGGAATTTTGTGTTGAGTTTTTCTCAACAGTGACATTCCAGGAGACTGTCCTAGACCCACATTGGCCGCAAGCTTAGGTATTCCGGTTAGGGGGTGAGTATCGGGAGTGCAGCCTCGTTGAATTCGCTTGGAGGGTTGGAATATATGATCGACGAGAGGCAATGACTCCCGAATTTGGTATGTTCTTGAGCGAGGCAGCTAGAGGATACAAGGAGGGTGTCACTGGATATGCTTTTTGGCATAATATTGCATCCATGATTTTTAATTCCGGAGTGTCTCCCGAAAGTAGTATTCGGTCCCCTATCCACCGCTTACTCCACCGTTTCATCACATTCTCCATAAATCATAGGAGGCATGGAGACAAAGTAACAAGGCAAAATCTATTCTTCTTATGGTGTATCTTGCAGCCCGGAGTGTGTTGCAACATTCCGTATTTTTTGGCACATTTTCTGGCCGGGTCTGCAGCTAGTTCTCGCCCGGGGAGCCCTATTTGTGGAGGGCAATTTATTACGCGTTTGGCCCGCTCATATCATTTGCTTGTCCCTGATATTACTTGTTCCATGACTTGTGTGGATGAGCATGAGTTTGGCATGGGGTATTTGGAGACCATGCGGGTTGTCAGAAACTTTGGGTCGTATTGGGGAATGGTACCTTCAGATGATGAGGGTAATGAGGGTGATGAGCAGCCTAATACACAACCACAACAACAACCACAGCCACGACCTAGGAGAAGAAACGTGAGAGGAAGAAGAGAGAGAGGACAGCCAATGCATCCACCCGCACCCATGGTAGGAGCACCTTTTAGGAATGAAATGGCTGGGTATTTTGACCAGTTATCATTGAGCGTCAACTGGATTGGGGGTACCATGGAGAACGTGGTTCAACACCTTGGGGTGGAGCAGCCGCCTCATTTGGGGTATCATTACCCAATTTGCCCGAGGTGGACGGAGTATCGAGAACATGGAGGAGATGGGGTGGGCACTAGTGGAGCAAACGAGGAGGATGAAGATGATTGATCAATTAGTTTTATTTTGTTTATTTTAGACTTGTTTGGTTTGTTTTTATTTTGTTTTTAAATTTGTTTGGATTGTAAGACTTTAAGATATTATGTTACTTTGCTCTTCTTTGGTTGTTAACTTTTAGTTTGCTAAGGAGTCTTGGGGAAGGAGTAAGGTCAAGTCAAGAGTCGTGTTCGTTTAAGCGAGTGTCGTTTAAGTTTAGAAGTTGATAGTCGAAACCCACAATTGGAAATAAGTGTGGGGTGGGTCGAGAGAGATGTTATAGTTGGAAGAGTCGTCAAAATACACTGAATTTAGAAGGGTCTTAATTCGTTAAGATGTTGAGTGGAGTATATGCCTTTATAAGGAAGAAGGCAGTTTTCATTCTGGATTACCCAGAGTTCACGTCGTGACCCTATATTTCTCACGTCGTGAACAAAATTCCAAGGAAATTCAGAATGCGCGATTCAGCGACTTCACGTCGTGAGCCTGTACTGATTCACGTCGTGAGTTGTGAATTTCCACCATATTCATTTCGTTCCGTTCTTCTTCATTACACGGAATTACTACCATTCCTTATGACACTTTTGTGACGATTCGATGGGCTGGTTTCTCTAATATACAATGTGGCGTATGCTTTCCCACATTGTCTACATGATTTGGAGGTTTGCACCATTCTTTTTGAAGATTAAAGTTTTGATTGATGGCTGGTTTCGCAAATTCAAGTCCGAGTTCTTATTTTAAAGAGGTCCATATTTGAGATGCACGTTTTTCCACACTTTTGGAGTTTTGATCACGCCACTATCCCAGGGGAGTCTGTTCCTTTTTCTCCCTTCTCTTAATTTTTATATTATTTTAAACATACAATGAGGGCATTGTATGAATTAAGTGTGGGGTAGGGGGTAGAAAACGTAAATTGCTAGATAATTTGGTAAATTTAAAAAAAAAGTTTAAGTTTTTATTAATTGGATCTAGTAGTAATCATTTGAACTGTACTTGCTAGTGGAATGATCCGATAAGAGCTCAAATGTTTAGTTGAGCCGATATACGTTATAATGCATTTGTGGCCTCCCTTATTTTAGTGAAATCATGGAACAAAAACACAACCCTGCTCAGTTTGAGGAATGCAACATGTTTAGCAGCCTAAACCTGAAATGTATCCAGGAAAGATATGTCTTAACCAATAAAGGTTGAAGTAAAGCGCCCCTGCTTAAGCATGTAGGTTTTTAAGTGATATTTTTTAAAAAAAAGTGAGTACATGTAAAAAGAAAAAAAAGAGAGAAATTACCAAAAAAAGTGAATAATTGAAGAATTTTTGGGAGAATAAAAGTATCAAAGTAAGAAGATCAAAGATCGAAAATTCTGAAGTTTCACAAGTTGAAGATGCCAAAAATCATGAAAGAAGTGAATTCAAAGAAATTAAAGATCAAGCATCAAAGAAAAGAAGAATTCAGGAGCTCCAAGTTGTGGTATCTTCTAAAAAGTTGTAATTCTCTAGTTTATGTATGCTTGGGTAGCTTTACAAAAATACTTTGAGGTTAAGTAGGATTTCTGGGGATGGATTCGGAGGGTTGCATAAAATGAGCATTGTTCGAAAGAAGTGGGCGAGTGTTTATGAAGATTGTGAGTATTTAAAGTATGGGGGGTTACTTAGGAAAAATTTTAGACACAAATGCATGCGTTGAGGTCCTGGCATAATGGCTGAGCTGGAATTGGATTGTTCTATGTAATGCTAGTGATGAAGGTTTAAGTTTAAATAAGTAGATTTGCTTGAGGGCAAGCAAAGCCTAAGTGTGGGGTATTTTGATATTGCCATATTTATACGTAGTTTTAGGCAATATTGATCTACATTTTATTAAATATTTTGGTTATTTGCACAGAATTATGGTACTTATAAGGATAAATTGTTATGTGCAGCCAAATAGAAGTATTTTCAAAGAAAGGGACCAGAAGTAACAATACTTGGAACTTTGGAGGGCTTGAAGAAAAGAAGAACGAAAAAACACCCAAAAGACGTACTCACGACGTGAACAGTTGAAGTTCACGACGTGAGTAGAGAGTTTTAGAAGATAAGCATCCGGGTGAAGGAATCCTTGCCGAACACGATTATTTCGAAGTTCACGACATGAGTCTTAAATTCTCACGACGTGAACGGGAAATTGAAAAGATATTATAAATACCTTTGCCCATTACGATTTGGGAGACTTTTGGCAAAATGAAGAAGTTCTAGGAGACGATTTACAGCAGAAGAAAGGCTCTGGAAAAAGGGTTTTCATCACCAAAAGAATAAAAGTTCATAATTAAGTTATTTGTTTGATCCTTATGAACATGTTTTTTTATTTGAGTTGTGTTTATATGTTAGTGGCTACTATGAGCAGCTGAATCTAGCTACTCTTATCTAGCTAGATGAAGCTTCAAACTTATGAATAGCATAATTTTTTATGGATTTATTTAGTTGGTGAATTGCTTGTGTTTGATTTATTGTTACCTAGCATGCTTAAGTTGTTGCTTTAGTTGCTTAAATTCATGTTATGTGTAGCTTAGTGACCATTAACTGCATGAACTTGATAACCTAGTAATTTAGTGAACATTGAATTGCTAGAGCTAGGATCGACCAAAATCTTAGTTATTAATTGAAGTAATTAACCATGTTGTGCTAGAGAACATAGATTATGACCATAATTGTGTTTGCATGATAAATCTTACATAGCCTATTCATGAACATAATTGGTTATGTGTTTAATTGTGTGTGACCATACATAGTTTTACATGAATTAATTAACTATTGGTAAATTTAGACCTAAATTACTAATATAATAACAACCAACTTAATAATCCATAATTATTAGCTAGCCATAAGGACGAAGTGGATTCGAACTAGATAAGAGTGTGTTTTTAATTATTGATTGAATTTGAGTTAAGTTAGTCTGATCTTGCAAAATCAGATAAAAACCCTTTTAGCTTGTTAATAATTAGATTAATTTAGTAGTAAATAGATTAATTAATAACACCGTTCCCTGTGATCGACACCCGACTTACCCAAGCTATACTGTAATCTGACTAGGTACACTGCCTATAAGTGCATTGTTAGTCTAAGTTTGTTTGGTTATAAATATTAAAATTAGTGGGTACTTCCGTGCACATCATGGGGCATCCTGGAAATCAAGTTGAAAGTCAATCTGAAAATCAATGTGAAAATCTGTGTGCATTCGATCAGGAGAAGTGTAATAGTCATCGTCGTGCAGAACTCGGATAGGGGTTGCATCTGCATAATCCTGATGTACAATAGAGGATGATGGTCGGCCAGGATGGAAATGCGGAGGGTTCTACTGCGGTTTACGCGAACGGGAAGATGGTGCAAGATTCGACGCGAGAACCCACTCGGTCGAATTGATGGGTTCAGCAAGGGCGATTATGGAAGGATCTGTGACTCAGAGATATTGAGAACATCCACACATCCAAACGTGGCCGTGCAGAATGGTTCGGAACATATGCATCACACGAAGGTTCTCTAAGGTGAGGCGATACCAAACTGTAACACCCAAAATTTTGAAAACTTTTTCAAATGCTATGGTTATAAAAACATTTGGGTATTAACTCCCATTTAACATTATACCGGTCCCACAAAAACAATTACAGTTAAAACCTTGGGTGTTACCATTAAGCATCGTACAACCATAGCCAACAAATACGAATTACATCAATAACATTAAATAAGGAACTTAACAAGTTCCACTCCATTCTATATCTCTTAATCTTCTAACTTCCATCTATCAATTTTCTCCTTAATTGAAACTTGGAATACATGGAATTAAAAAGAGATACGTAAGACAAAAATGTCTCGTGAGCTACGTGGGTTTGTGACCCAAAACATTTATCACTTTTTCATAAAAAAACGTTTCATCTTTGCAAAACATAGTTTTTGACTATAAATCAGTTTCAAGCATTTTCAAGGAAAACTCGTTTCGTACGCATCATAAATATCATTTCATTTCTTTTCTTTTCTTATCATTTCATTTCAAAATACATATTTCCATATTCCATTTTATTTTATCATTTAGGGCTAATTTTGGTATTAAACCGTTGTCATTTTTATACTTAGGGTCTACGTCCAATAAAGGAACCACTCCCAAGTCAAGACCAAGATGGAAAGAACAAATCAATCCACCAAGGCATCATTTCCATTAGGACATCTATCTCGCGAAGGGGAGGCGCCACCCCGATAGATTCCTCTAGTGCCTCTTACGAGGTATCATGGCCCGGGCAGTTTTCATTTCATTACTTTCCAATTCCTTTCATTACTTTCCATTCCTTTTCATTACTTTACATTTCTTATCATTACATTCAATTTCTTGTCATCACTTTCCAAACTTTAAACATTTCATACATTAGTATCAAAAGCTCATTTCAAAAGTAATGTATCTATATTACAAAACATTTCAAAACATTTGATCTTCCAAAACGTTCTTTTCTTTCAAAAAACATTCTTTTCTTCAAGGTATTATTTCCAAATATCATTTCCAAAAACATTTGACATTTTCATTTCAAAACATTTCATATATCAAACATTAGTGTTTTATTATTAAAAATCATTTTGTCATGTACCCCAAAGTGGGAAAATGCCAACACGTACTCACCTCAATCACACGTAGGTTAGCTAATGCTCTTCTAGGTCCTTTCCCTAGATTAATCCTCTTCAAACACTACCTACACCACATATGGACACAAATCATTAAAATGACCAAAATACCCCTCATATCTTCCATTACTAAATGTTATTGTTCCAAATCATTCCTTATGCAAAAATATGAATGTAGGCGAAAACCGTACATAAATCCAAGTCCGTATGCAAAAGTTATGAAGAAAACAAGCAAATCTCCGAATCAGGAATTTACGCGGGCCGTGTAAATTAAAGCATTCATTTACACGGGCCGTGTTTTCATGTCTGGACACACCCAAAACTCGATTTTTCTCAAAATAACACCCTAATTTGCATAGTTCTTGAAGACCCCTTTCCCATTCACTTTGTTCCATTTATTCAGGTTCTCACACATGTTTAGGAGGTGTTTTTATCATCTTAAAACACTCCACTTAATCCATTAAGTGTTCATTGAAACCTTTAGATCATGATTATCCTCAAATGTTTAAAAGAAGGGTAAACTAGTCAATTTTTCACTTGAACATTCCAAAGCTCACAAGGCTTGTTCCCAACTTATTGAACACTCAAATAAATGTTGCCAAACACATAAAACCTTAATAAATCTCATTGTAAGTACATAAACTAACCATGGAATCCTCAATTCTACTCCTTGTTTCCCAAATTGCCCTTTAGGCTAAAACAATCACTAGAACCACTTATAGCTCAAGAGATCCTTCATGTTTATGTTCCAATTCCATCTCTAAAGTGTCAATTCATGTTCATGAATGTCATTCACTTGCAATATGTCAATCATCATATAATTATCCCTAGATTTCCCAAAATACCCTTATGGCCAATTATTCCATATATCAATCTAGGAATCAAGCAACACCTCATGTTTTGAATTCAAAACATTTCAATAACATCCATTCATGGTGAACTTCATTTGCTTAACAATTATACCAAATTGCATAAAATCCATTGATTTCCTCATATCTTTCCCTAAGTCACCTAAAATTCATGTTTGTGCTTGATTATACCATCATGGATGAATTTGAGCATTCCAATTGGTTTTATTGCTATCAAATATCATCTAGGTCATAGAATCCAATCTTATTAACCATCAATTGCAATATCCCAAATTTGGGGTTTCTAGGGTTCATGGAGCTTATTACCCAAATCATCAAATCCATCAATAGGATGATTGGATTGAGATTAGAACCATGGAAACCACTCAAGGGAGGTTATAAAACCAAACCCTAACCCTTAGAAGAAGATAAATTCGACATTAGTGTTTTCTCCAAGCATTGAACTCGAAATTTAGGAGTAATAGAGAAGAGATTATACCTCATTAGCCTTTGATTGTTTCCCTTCTTGTTTGAATGCTTCTAAACTTGCTTGATTCAAACCCTAGGAGCTCTTTAGATCAAAATCGCCACTAGGAAGTTCTTCCCTTGCAAAACACGATCTGTAGAAGAAGAATGAAGGAGGCTTGCATCTTATTTCCCAATATTTACACAATTGATCCCTCTAGTTTACATTATTTGGCCAAACCCCACTAAACCACAATATTTGTGACTTTAACTTAAGTTTTTGACATAAGAATTCCTTCTCCATCCATTTTATCACTTTTTTAGTCCCTTCCATTAATTGAGTCAACCCTTTGGTCAACTCACTTTGTCAACTTGACACTTTTGGCCCATTTAACCTTTAAAATGTTATTAGTTGCCACTTCTGACTTTCTAAACTTCATATCAACTAATGATATGATTAACCCAATATTATTTAACTATATAAATCAGATTTCATTTATTTACTTTGTTAATTAAAGAACCTAGTATTAAAATTTTAGGATGTTTCCTTAAAAGGATTTCGTCCTCGGAATCACTTTGCGGATCATCTCACTAGAATTTCGTCTCGACACTTTTTTTAAATCTTCAATGGTCATGTCACCTTGGTCATTTTGTCACAATTTCAATCAATCGTAATAATTAGTAATACATCATTAGGGGTATTAACCCTCTTGGACACTTTTACCCTTTTGTCCCTTTTGGAACTTTTAACAATATCATGCAATAAGGTTATCCAACCTTATGTCAATATTTGTATCTTTCCTTACTTAGGTCTTCTATATTTACTAAGCATGTACCTTTGTGCTTAAGCACATCACCAATATTCCATTGATTACTAATTTCATTAGTAAGTCATTACCCCGATTTAGCTTCAAATATATCTTTTCTTCTTGTCCTTTTCAACCTTCTATGGTGTCAAAGTCGCAAACATTTGTAGTATACCTAACTTTTCTTAAACACTTGCCAAAACATGATTTGCATGCTCTACCTACCGACATCTCATATGCCATACATGACAGAACATACTATGGTACACGTACCGTTTTATTTTTATCACTATAATCCTAGTCAAACCATTGTTGGATTTTATACTTAGAGTTTAATCACTCTTTATGCCCTCTCATTTCTATACTTTCTTTTATATAGATATTCATTTCCAAGTCATAATATTGACACTTTACTTTGAAGATATATTGCCAATTTATCTATACTAATGATTTTCTCTTTCTATGTTCACCCATGCGATAACTTAACCATATATATCACTCTAAATCTTATATTTTTGTACCAACATGTACTATACCATCCAAGTTCATTCACTTTAACTGTTGAGTCAAACCTAAAATCTTATTTCGTGGGTCAACTCACGTTTTAGGCCTGCAATCTTATGACAAGAAGATCCAAGGCACATGGTGTTGTTTCAACTCTTCAAAAATCTTGTTGGGTCCAAACTGTCTCATCACTTGTAACTTGATTCTTTCCAACTATCTACACCTTAAAAGAAATGAAGGAATTTCTTTTAAGGTTAAATCACAAGATGATCATCATCATGTAGCAAGATGTTTAGTATATTTCCTTGCGGAAATCTCGTTACCTCACATTCACTCCTTGTGGTATTCAAATTTCACCTTTGCTTTACTGTAACATCCATAAAAATTGTGCCAAATTTAAACTTTTAAAAACATTTCAAAACCATTAGTCATTACAAAAATTGTTTTCAAAATAGTAAATATCAGAGTATCCTAGAAACATAATCATAAATGTGAGGAGCTGTACGATCACGCCTTTGCCTTTCCGCGATCACCTGATGTGCCTGAAACAATAAACTGAAACTGTAAGCCCGAGGCTTAGTGAGTTCCCCCAAAATACCAACCTCATACAACCATAAACATATCATATAACAAACAACATGTATCTCGAGTCTACAGTATGACTGGTCGCCCGCACCGGGCCTTCAGTCCACCTGGTCCACTCTCGGAGTCTACAATATGACTGGACCGCCTGCACCGGGCCTTCAGTCTATCTTGCCCACTCTCCGAGCCTCGGCACGTCTGGATCGCCCTCTCGAGGCCTTCAGCCTATCTAGACCGCTCGCCGGGCCTTCGGTCTGATTATGGTCATCCCGGGCCTGCAGTCTATCCGGTCCGCCCTGGGTATGTTGGCCTACAACACGAAGCAGGACCCGCCTCAACCCAATCCCCCATACCAACCAACAATCATGTGCACATAAATATCATACGCTAGCATGTATATAACAGATAATCATGCAGATCTAACAGATCACTGACACAAAAACCATCCTATAACCAGGATACCGACCTAACCGATCACTAACATAGCATCATCCTATATACCAGGATACCGACCTAAACCAGGTCACTAAGTATAACACCATCCTAACTACCAGGATGCAGATCTAGCAGATCAATAAACATATCATGCATATACCCACATACAAATCCGATAAAGGGTCGGCCTTGGTGCCTTAGACCCTGTTGATATAGTGAGGATAACTCACCTTGCAATGCCGAACTGAACCACGAAATCACGTTCTCGAAATACTGCCCCAAACTCCAACACCTATAACCACCAATGATCCATTTCCATAAATACCCATTTACCAAATACCCTCAAAAGTCAAACATGGTCAACCCTGGTCATAGTCCAAGTCAACAGTCAAGGTCATCAGTCCATGTTGACCCAACTCGTCGAGTCCAACTACTGACTCGTCGAGTTCCTCCAAAACTCAAAAACCGCGAAAACCCTGAGTCAACCCACCGAGTTTCCCACCAACTTGTCGAGTCCACGCGTGTCTAAATGTCGAGAAGAAACCTAACTGACTCTTCGAGTCTTCTTACTGACTCGCCGAGTCCATGCAGAACCAATACGGGCAATCTTCAACCGACTCGTCGAGTCGACCATGCAACTCGTCGAGTCTCATTTAGTCCATCACTCATTCATACGATTCTAAGCTGCTCCAAAGCTCCAAACAGTAGATCTATGATCCTAGGGTGTTGTTATCACGTAAAGTTGCTAACTTTACGTGCATGCAAGGTTCTATGAAGCTAAAACACTCATAACTAGCATTAGGAGAAGGATTTGGACATGAAGGAGGGCTAGGGCTTCATAAATCTTGAGGCTTTATGTCCATAAGGCCTTGGGAAGTCAAGATCTGAAACTATGCCCTTGTGACAAGCTCAAACCCGAGTGTGACCCCATCATGCCCTAGAAATGACCATTTCTTTTAGCAGAAAGGGAGATCTAAGCAATGAAATGTAAAGGTGGTAGCTTTATACCTCAATCTTGTTGTCACAACACTGGAAAGGCTGGATGTATAAGCTCTTACTTGTTCCAAGCTCTTAACTCCTCAAGAAATGCTCCAATACAATCTCTTTTGGTCTCACACACTCAAGAGTAGAGGCTAGCTAGCTATTAGGGTTTCTCTGGACGTGAAGGTGACAAGGGAGGCTGAGGAGGAAAGTTAAGGACCTTTAAATAGGGTGCAAACCCTAAAAATTAGGGTTTTCACTTTCCAGCACCTACTCGTTGAGTCGGGTCCTCTAACTCGTCGAGTAGGGTCTAAAACCCACACGGCTGATTTGGTCACTACTCGACGAGTTGGCTTATCAACTCGTCGAGTCACCTTTGAAACATGACTCTTAGAGCTTTAAACTGATATCAGAAAATCGGGATGTTACAACTCTCACCCACTTAAACTAGGCTCCGTCCTCGAAGCCTGCTGCAGTGCATAAATTCGGATAATGTCCTCACATTGCAGCCTCCGGCTTCCCAGTCGACTCAAATCCCTCCAGGCGCTGCTACTGCACCTTTGCCAAGGTAACTCTTCTCTGTGCAGGACTCTTACTTTTCCTTTGCAAGACGACCACCTGTCTCCCAACTTAATTTCGGCATGCATGAACCTGAGTATCACCCAATGATACCACAAAATTCCCGTTCTACACGCACTTTCGCAACTTGCGAACGATGGAAATCACCATAATCCGGCTAAGCTCCTCCAAAAGGCCTAATCTATCTGCCACTTTGCCAATCCTGGCAATTATCCTGATGACTCAAAGAATCGGGGACTCAACTTTTCCCCTTCCTGAAGCGAACCCCTTTTCGTGCTGACAGGATAATGCGTCCTTCGGCTCCCGAAACAACTCACATAAACAAGCAGCTAACAAGCATGGACACTCATACCTGGCCTAATCAGCCTCGGGCTAGAATACCAGGCATGCTTACGATGGGTCCGGCCATCCCTAGGATGGAATACCCTATATTGGAATACCAACATATGTACAACTCGGGTCCCAACCCATACTTGAAATCCATGGGCCTATCCTTGCATTTCACTCAAACTCCTCTGATTCGTCGCAACCTTCTAATATCGTGGGTGTAAAGATTCTCTCACCCGCCGCTGAGACTACCAGTCTCTTATCTGATCCAGCCTCCTGGTCCCCCAGAACCTGAAAGGCACGACATTCTAATCCCAAGCCTTCCTAAAGCTAATAAATACCCCTTCAGATCTACTCCTAGTCCCCAACTGGAGTATTACCAGATTCGAGAAGATTAATCCCTTGAGGCACTCCGAACTGATGAGATTACCAAAATCCTCTGTACTCCGTCCGATCTCTAATAACAACTTCCGATCAAACCAAAAATACACTGGAGTCTTCAGCCTACTCCAGCTGTATGTTCAATACTTAGAGGCAGACCTACTGATCGCTATAGCATAACAGTATACTCAATACCCGAACATAGTTCTACAAACACATACAGAGTCTTCAACATGACTGGACCACCTCACCAGGCCTAGAGCCTATCTGGACTCAGAACCTTCAGCATGTCTGGACCACCTCCCTGGGCCTTCAGTTTGTCTGGACCATTCTCCGAATCTTCAGCATGTCTGGACCCCCTCTCTGGGCCTTCAGCTTGTCTGGACCGTTCTCCGAGCCTTCAGCCTGACTGGTACGCCCCACCGGCCTTCAGTCTATCCGGACTGCTCTAAACTGTTGAGCATCACCCTGGACCACCCCTTCCTGGTGCTCTTTCCCATGCAGCCTGTTATCACTCACTTGGGGTCTCGAACTCCTGATCCATTCTGTGGACTATAACCCCGGCCTAATCCGAGGACTTATGTCGATCTTCCACCCTCTCGGAAAACCATGGTTTGATCCTTGACCTGTGTATCCACCACATGCTCTAAATAACCCGTACACCCGTGCTGAATATACTGTCGAGCCCTGGAAGCTAACAAAACCCTCAATGGCTGATGCTCCATCAGAGAATTCCCAATTCTCCCCCACTTGGGACACTAACTACTCCCTACTGGTGACGAAACCAAAACACAACTTAACCATCCCTACTAGGTATTATCATCCTTAGCTATGGATCGATTACCCCTTGAGTGAACAACCTCCACAGGACAACCTTCTCGACAGGGAGCAACCAAACTTCAAAAGAAACCCGAACCCCAGTTGAACACTTCTGCGTCTCCGATTTATAACTATTGGCCTTGGATACTAACCGTCTACAACCCCTCGATAATAAATTTCTCTGACCCTCCTATGTCCTAATGTATTATGCATAAAGAGGTGGAAAAATTCACAATATAATCATAAACAGTAAGATAAGAGGTAGAAACGTACCCATAGCCGCATCTGGCGCTGTCCTGGCCTCCTCTGCCGTAAGCTGGAAGGCATGTCCCTGAGCCCTCGGGGGCTCTACTCTACCCTGACCCCGACGGTAGTCCTCATTGTAGCCGACGCTGGAGTCTACACCGATCTATCAACAAGCTGTGGACAGTTGGTCTTCATGTGACCAACCTGATGGCAGTGATAACAAATCCTCACGTCCTGAGCCGGGGCCAACTGGTGACAATCCCTCGCATAGTGCCCCTCATTTCCGCACTTGCGGCACGCACCACCGGACTTACAAACTCCGGAATGACCCTTCCCGCACTTCTCACAAGTGCGGCCGCTCTGACCTCCAAACCTAGAATCAGCGGTCTTGGACCGCTTTGGCACCGGCTGTGACTGCACCGGGGCCTGCCTCTACTCTCGCAACTATAACTCAATCTCCAGCTCATGCTGCCAAGCGGCCTCCATTAAATCCAGTAACGTATCACATCGCTGGGTAGCAACGAACTGCCTAATGTCAGTCTTGAGCATGCTCAGATAGCGTGTCATCTGAGCCTGCTCGGAAGCAAACTCTGGGAAAAACATTTCCCTCTCAGTGAACATACGGGTGATCTCTGTCACCGACTCCGTATCCTGTTTCAACTCCAAGCACTCCTGAGCTAGCCGCTCACGCTCGACCCGTGGAATGTAGCGGGAGCGAAACATCTCCCTAAACAGATCCCAAGAAACTGCAGCTCTCTGCTCATCCGAATAAGACCCTGTCAACAACCTCCACCAATCCTTCGCCCCGTACCTTAACATGTTCAGGGCACACCTGACCTTCTGCTCAGTCGGGCAGGAACATGTGAAAAATCACCCCTCGATGTCCGATAGCCACCTCATGGCTATGATAGGGTCCTGAATCCCATCGAAAGTCGGGGGCTTCGTGTTATCGAAGTTCCTGTACTGGAAGCCCCGACTGGCTCCTCCCCTTGTCGCTGTTACAGCTATTGTAGCTGCTGCGGTAGCCGTCTCAGCTAGGGATGTGTATCTGTCATCAACATACTCCATCATAGAGGTCTTGATAGACCCAAACAGCTCCAGAATCTGACCCCAGACAATCTCGACCACCTCCTCGCGGATGATCTCCCCGACTCGATCCTCTGTCAATGCTGGTCCATCCTGACTGATGACCTCGGGTGCTACCGGGGCACCCTGATCGTCTTGCCCTGATCCCGTCACGAAACTCCTCGTAACCACCATACTGAAAATACACCAGGAAGATATCAGGTAATCTGCACAAATGACGGGGAACCTAACCCCAACCAAACCCTAGGGGTTGTGACATCCTTGCAACGCATATGGGTCATGTGCTTTCAGTAGTATGGGACCATACTACCTTCCACACCTACCCATATTTGTCTCAAGTATCATCACAACACCCTAACTGTATACATGAACATAGCGAGCGCCCGATCGTCACTCCTAGAGGAATGCTAAATATCTCATAACTGGCCTCCCGGCCTCACACAACCCACCCATGAAACTTCCACCAACCCTGCAGCACTTGTGTATGCTAGCCATACATAACGCGGGACCCTATAGACTTTCGAATATCTGATCCTATCCTAAGCCCCCAATCAGACAAGAACAGAACATAAGGCCAAACCAAACATTCTCAGGCTATAGATCTTGATTATGTATAACCGTGATGCATACACTAAGCAACTACAGTAATGATGTCAATCTCATATAAGAAAACCCTAGGCTAGCATGCATCATGTAATTAGACAATTCTATCATGCAATTCCTGAAGATCCCTAGCCTATTACTAGCATGCTGTTCTAACATATCACAATATCAAATAACCGTATGGTATTTTGGGGTCTACTTACTGGCTCCGACTGATCGTACGCCCTGCATCTTCTTTTGATATTTTAAAAACCTTTTTGAAAAAAATCATCTTGAAAGTCCTTTCCTTGGTTTGAGACTGGATTCACACAAGTGTTCCTCCAATTCACTCAAACCAAGGCTCTGATACCAACTTCTAACATCCATAAAAATCATGCCAAATTTAAACTTTTAAAAACATTTCAAAACCATTAGTCATTACAAAACTTGTTTTCAAAACAATAAATATTAGAGTATCCCAGAAACATAATCATAAATGTGAAGAGCTGTACGATCACGCCTTTGCCTTTCCGCGATCACCTGATGTACCTGAAACAATAAACTAAAACTGTAAGCCCGAGGCTTAATGAGTTTCCCCCAAAATACCAACCACATACAACCATAAACATATCATATAACAAACAACATGTATCTCGAGTCTACAGTATGACTGGTCTACCCGCACCGGGCCTTCAGTCGACCTGGTGCACTCTCTGAGTCTATAGTATGACTGGACCGCCCGCACCGGGCCTTCATTCTATCTGGCCCACTCTCCGAGCCTCGACACGTTTGGACCGCCCTCTCGGGGAATTCAGCCTATCCGGACTGCACGCCGGGCCTTTGGCCTGACTATATGCCTTCCCGGGCTTGCAGTCTATCCGGTCCGCCCTGGGTATGTTGGCCTACAGCACGAAGCAGGAACCGCCTCAAAACAATCCCCCATACCAACCAACAATCATGTGCACATAAATATCATACACTAGCATGTATATAACAGATAATCATGCAGATCTAACATATCACTGACACAACAACCATCCTATAACCAGGATACCGACCTAACCGGTCACTAACATAACATCATCCAATATACCAGGATACCGACCTAAACTAGGTCACTATGTATAACACCATCCTAACTACCAGGATGCAGATCTAGCAGATCAATAAACATATTATGCAAATACCCGGATACAAATCCGGTAAAGGGATGGCCTTGGTGCCTTAGACCCTGTTGATATAGTGAGGATAACTCACCTTGCAATGTCGAGCTGAACCACGAAATCACGCTCCCGGAATACTGCCCCAAACTCCAACACCTATAACCACCAATGATCCATTTCCATAAATACCCATTTACCAAATACCCTCAAAAGTCAAACATGGTCAACCCTGGTCAAAGTCCAAGTCAACAGTCAAGGTCAACAGTCCATGTTGACCCAACTCGTCGAGTCCAACTACTGACTCGTCGAGTTCCTCCAAAACTCAAAAACCGCGAAAATCCTAAGTCAACTCGCCGAGTTTCCCACCAACTCGTTGAGTCCACGCGTGTCTAAATGTCGGGAGGAACCCTAACTGACTCGTCGAGTCTTCTTACTGACTCGCCGAGTCCATGCAGAACCAATAAGGGCAATCTTCAACCGAATCGTTGAGTCGACCATGCAACTCGTCGAGTCCCATTCAGTCCATCACTCATTCAGATGATTTTAAGCTTCTCCAAAGCTCCAAACAGTAGATCTATGCTCCTAGGGTGTTGTTATCATGTAACGTTGCTAACTTTACATGCATGCGAGGTTCTATGTTGCTAAAACACTCATAACTAGCATTAGGAGAAGGTTTTGGACATGAAGGAGGGCTAGGGCTTCATAAAGCTTGAGACTTTATGTCCATAAGGCCTTGGGAAGTCAAGATCTGAAACTATGCCCTTGTGACAAGCTCAAACCCGAGTGTGACCCCATCCTGCCCTAGAAATGATCATTTCTTTTACCAAAAAGGGAGATCTAAGCAATGAAATGTAAAGGTGGTAGCTTTATACCTCAATCTCGTTGTCACAACACTGGAAAGGCTGGATGTACAAGCTCTTCCTTGTTCCAAGCTCTTAACTCCTCAAGAAATGCCCCAATACACTCTCTTTTGGTCTCACACACTCAAGAGTAGAGGCTAGCTAGCTATTAGGGTTTCTCTGGACGTGAAGGTGACAAGGGAGGCTGAGGAGGAAAGTTAAGGACCTTTAAATAGGGTGCAAACCCTAAAATATAGGGTTTTCACTTTCCAACACCTACTCGTCGAGTCGGGTCCTCCAACTCGTCGAGTAGGGTCTAAAACCCATGCGGCTGATTTGGTCATTACTCGATGAGCTGGCCTATCAACTCGTCGAATCGCCTTTGAAACATGACTCTTGGAGCTTTAAACTGATATCGGAAAACCGGGATGTTACATTTACACCGTTAATAACCTATAGCTTCTATCTAAATTTTCATCATTCATGAGTCCTTCAATAAATCTGTTCGAGTACTCGGATCTTCCATTCATCACTTAGCCAATTTAAATTCTCAAGTATCATGATACTTTACTTCTTTCTATTTCTTGTCCCTTACTTGTGATTGAATAACCAAATTTTATATCAATGGGTTTTCTCATACTCTGGTCACAGTCGAGTAACCTATAATGCTCTGAGTCAATCTTCTATGTGAACTTATAACATAAGATCTCACTATCATAAGTCTACCCACTCTTCATTTGGTTGGTGAATCCAGCTTAGCGCCAATACCCAAACATAGTACTCAATTATACTTGAACATGCTCGGTTCATATCATCAGGTTTCACAACTTAGGAGCTATAAATCTTATATCTTTGGTTCGTTCATTTCACCCATAATTCCAAGCACCACATGTTCTTCTTACTAAGACCCCAAAATACTATGAGATCTTGTAACATCACATCATCACATTTCCATATCCTAAGGTTCAAAACTCTATGAAATCTCTTGATGATTAAGACACCAAGATTCAGGCGGTACGATCTGGTTACCATGCACCAGAGTATGAAGCGTTCGGCTTTCCCGACTTTTGTCATTTCGGTTTGCGTGTGAAGAATATTATCAGGACAGGATGTAAAATACTAGTTTGTAAGGAATGTAATGAGTCATAATTTTCCAGGCCCGTGATACATGTCCAAAAATATCGTACGCTAAAACCGATGGGGGACTGAAAACGGTCCGTGACAGGCGCATGAAAAAAACTACAAAGATGACCGACATGAACGTTGTGGGGTGTGCTGAAATAGCGGAACGTGAAGTTACCCTCGTGGTTAACTTCACTCATGGTAGCTAAAAATTCTTTGGTCAACAGAGGTGAGGTGGAAAAATCAGCGTCTAAAAGTCTTTCCCAGCCAATGTTGGCGAAAAGGGCGTAGATGACGTCATAAATATGGAGCTGTTATAACACATCAGAGATGGGGGACCAAGCCTGAGCTACGACTTGTCACTCAAAAAGCTGTTGATAACAGTCCAAGGCGGCTAGGGATCCTAAGTCAATACTCACATCACCTTCCTGAATAACAAAGGAGGGGCTGGGGTGTCAGCATTTCGACGTTGACGGGTATGTCTCGGAGTCATATTCGGGTCAGTGGGCAGGGACAGGTCTGACACAATTTTCCTCAAATAATTATATCAAGCAACTACTCCCAAGAGGATACACAAGCCAACATAGATATATGATAGAAAATGAATAGTGTCAGTTTCAGAACGAATATACCTGATTGCGTGTTGAGCAACAGTGTATTTTTCGCGTCCGATTTTTTTTTTTGATTTTTCAAATTCTGTTCGGATGAAACTCTTATAGTCTTTGTTTGAAACAAATGCTTCAAGTCTCGGGTCCTGTGGAGCTTTAACGATGCATAGATCTAAAAAAGAAACTTGCAAAAATTAAAATTTCAAAATAAGGAAAACGAAATTTTTGGAGAATTTCAAGTGTGGAATCACGTTTCTAGTACCGTAGGAACATAGTAGAAGTAAAAAAGGAAGAATTTGATACCTTACTTGATTGATTTGGACAAGAAATGAACAATTTATGCGGGTTTTGTGGGTTTTTTTGAGAGAAATGTGAAAACAGAGAGAAAGGGACTGAAATCTGCGAGTCTGAGTGCAAATGAGGGTTGCGATCGGAATTTATAGTGGAAATTACGAAACATGTGATCGCATAAACACAACCTGCGATCGCATATTTTCAAAATTTTCTTGGAAACGGGTTTAAAATCCTCAACAGTCATATTTGAATGCAAATACAAAAACCTGTGATCGCATGTTGGAACCTGCGATCGCATAAACATAGCCTCTGATCGCGGTTTTTTTTTTCTTCTCAAAAATCTAGTTAAAAAACCTCAAACCTTACATGTGAACACATATGCGATCATATGTTTTGAAAAAACATGATTTTGACAAAGTTTTTAACACATACCACTCTCTGTTTTTGTTGCTTGGAAAACACGATTCGATTAACAATGAAACACACCAAAAAAATAATAAGTTGCAAAAAGAAATAAAAACTACAGACACCCAGGTTGCCTCTCGATGAGCTGCTCGTTTTTACTGTCGTTGGCACGACATTGTTACTTGGTTCTTTCATTTGCGGTAAGTCATGATCTCTACAAGCCCCAATTCTTCGTTTGTGACTTGAAAACCTTCTTAAAAAGGTTTGAGCCGGTGACCATTAACCTTGAAATTTTTTCCAGTTTTTTCGCTTTTAATCTCTATGGCACCATGATCAAACACGTTAGTAACAACAATAGGTCCCACCCAACGAGACCTCAATTTACCGAAAATAAGTTTAAAACAAGAGCGATACAAGAGTACCTTTTGACCGGTAGTAAATACCTTTCGCTAGATCATCTTGTCGTGAAAAGCCTTCGTTTTTTCTTTATAAATCGCTTCATTATCCTAAGCATCATTCCGGATTTCTTGTAGCACTTGAATATCCAACCTTCTTTTTCCTACCAGCTTCATCCATGCTCATATTAAGTTTCTTGATAGCCCAGTATGCTCGGTGTTCTAACTCCACAGGAAGTCAACACAGTTTCCCAAAAATGATTCGATAAGGCGACATTCCAATTGAAATTTTATATGCTGTTCTGTGAGCCTATAATGCATCATGCAACTGAATACTCCAATCTTTCTTAACAGGGTTGATCGTTTTCTCAATAATACCCTTAATCTACCAGTTAGAAGCTGCAGCCTGACCATTGGTTTGTGGGTGATAAGCAGTCGACATTCAATGTGTAACACCATATTTCTTCTGAACAACCTCGAGGGCGCAGTTGCAGAAATGTGTGTCCCGGTCACTGATGATGGCCTTTGGTGTCCCAAACCTAGCAAAAATGTTGGTTTTAACGAAATCGACCACAACCTTCGCGTCATCTGTCCGAGCAGCTTTTGCCTCAACCCATTTTGATACATAATCCACTGCTAGCAAGATGTACACAAAGCCAAAATATGGTGGAAATGAACCCATGAAGTCTATTCCCCAAACTTCTAAAATTTCACATACTAAGATCAAGGTGAGTGGCATCTGATTCTGAGATGTTAAAGACCCAGTCATGTTGCACCGGTCACATGTTTTGCAAAACAGGAAATGAATCGCGAAAAATATGAGGCCCATAAAGACCGTTGTACAAAACTTTGTGCGCGGTTCATTGTGGACCATAATGCCCTCCACAAGCTTCAGAATGACAAAAATTCAGAATTGATTTAACTTCATCTTGGGGTACACATCTTCTAATAACTTGATCAACGCATTGTTTCCATAAATATGGCTCGTCCTAGACATATATTTTCACCTCCTTCTTTATTTTATCTTTTTGAGCTCGGGTGAGATCTGAAGGGAGTTCTTTGGAGACCAAGTAATTTGCTATATCAACAAACCATGGTGGATTCTGAACAAAAAAAAGATGCTTACCGGGAAAGGTTTCGCGGATCGGTATCAGGTCTTTAGGTGGAATGAGTCGGATCAGATGATCAGCTACCAGATTTTCTTTCCTGCTTTTGTCTCTGATCTATATATTGAATTCCTATTGCAGCAGAATCCATCTGATCAGCCATGGCTTTGAAACTTCTTGGTGAGGAGATACTGAAGGGTTGCATGGTCAGAAAAAATTATGACTTTCGTCCCCAGCAAATATTGTTTGAATTTCTCGAGCATGAAAACAATTGACAGCGGCTCTTTTTTTGTGGTTGAATAATTTGCTTGCGCGTTGTCCAAAGGTTTTGAAGTGTAATAAATAACATGGTAGACCCAATCTTTCCTCTTCCTCAAAACAACTCCAACACTCGTATTACTTGCATCACATATTATCTCGAATGGCAGACTCCAGACAGGTGGCTGAATTATCGGGGCTGAAGTGAGCAGATTTTTCAGCAAGTCAAAAGCCTTCTTGCAATCTTCATTGAAGTCAAACTCTGCATCTTTTTGCAGCAACTGGCACATGGGAACTAATATCTTCAAAAAATCTTTTATGAACCTCCTGTAAAAACCCGCATGGCCTAGAAAAGAACGCACTTCCCGAACACTCCTCGGGTAGGGTAAGCTTTTGATAACATCTAATTTTGCTTTGTCGACTTCTAAACCTCTTTTTGAAACAATATGACCCAAAATCATACCTTGATAAACCATAAAGTGACATTTTGTAAAATTAAAGACCAAGTCTGTTTCAATACATCTTTGCAAAATTTTTGTGAGGTTTTTGAGACAAATATCAAAGGAGTCTCCATAGACGGTAAAATCGTCCATAAAGACTTCTATGGTATTTTCAACATACTCAGAAAGGATACTTACCATACACCTTTGGAAGGTGGTCGGTGTGTTGCAGAGTCCGAATGACATACATCTATACACGAATTTCCCGAATGGGCACGTGAAGGTCGTTTTTTCCTGATCTTCTGGAGCAACTGGAATCTGATGGATGCCTAAGAATCCGTCCAGGCAGTAGTGATTGGATTTTCCAGCAAGCCTCTCTAACATCTGATCAATGAATGAGAGTGGAAAATGGTCTTTCTGGGTGGTTGCGTTTAATTTTCTATAGTTGATGGAAACGCGTCATCCATTATGAACTCGAGTTGGGACCAACTCTCCATCTTTGTTTTCTACCACTGTCACTCCAGCTTTTTTCGGTACGACTTGAACTGGACTTACCCATTTGCCGTTAGATATTAGGTATATCATTCCAACATCTAATAGCTTCATCACTTCTTTTTTGACCACCTCCATCATTGGTGGGTTTAGTCTTCCTTAGGCTTCTCGTGAGGGCTTAAAATATTCCTCCATCAAAATTTTATGCATGCAAAGAGATGGGCTAAGTATCTTGATGTCTGCAATGTTCCACCCAATCACGTTCTTATACTGCTTCAGAATTCCGATTAGTTCGGATTCTTCTTTTTCTGACAACTTGTTGGATATGACGACTAGAAGTGTTTTTTTTCTCCAAGGTATGTATATTTCAGATGTTCTAGAAGTGTCTTCAGCTCCAAGATGGGTTCTTGCACTACAGAAGGAAAAATTTTGGAGTTAGAAACTGGTAATTTAAGAGTTTGGTTATCATACCTCAACTTTCTATGCTGGTCCATGGGAGTTGCCATTTCCTGCACTTGTTTTTTAACAACATATTTCTCTGATAAAACATGGACTGCATTAACAGACATATTTCTATGGAGTACTAATGCTAGTGACTCATGGTTAGCAATCTAAAATGTTATGCAGTTTATAACGCATGTCATCATAAATGCTGAAGTTGATAACTTCACCATCGAATTCCATGGAAAGGGTACCATCATAAACATCTATTTTAGTCATGAAAATTTTTAAAAATGGTCTCTCCAAAAACATAGAACTGGAATTCGGTGAGTCGTTATCTACCATATCTAAGACGTAAAAATCAGCTAGGAATATCAGCTTATTCACTTGGACCAGAACGTCTTCCAACACACCTTTGGGGTGTACCAGTGAACGATCAACCAAATGAATGATAACTCATGTTTTTTAGTGGCCCTACCCCGATAGTTTTTAAAAAGTAAGTATGACAAAACATTTATTGAAGCACCTAAGTCCAGCATGGCGCGTGACACTAAAAGGTTTCCCAACTTGCAAGGAACAGTAAATACTCCTGGGTCCTTGCACTTTGGGGGTAGCCTTTTTGTAAAACAGGTGAAACATTTTCGCTAACCTTAACTATTTCGTTGCCATTTTATTTTCTTTTCGAAGTACATAGTTCTTTCAGAAATTTCGCGTATCGGGGTAGCCGTTTTATAACATCAAGAAGGGGAATATTTACCTCTACTTTTCTGAAGAAGTCCATAATCTCTCTGTCCTCCTTTTCTTTTTTCGTATTTTTCAGTCTTGAGGGAAAAGGAGGAGTAATTTTTACCTCAGCTTCAACAGGTTTATCCTTTTTCTGCACCTCTTCAGTCGCCTCAGATTCTTGCTCAACTACGATCTCTTCTTCCCCATCTTCTTGCTGATCTGGTCCCTTGTAGTTTTTACCACTTCTGAGAGTCACAACACAAGCATTGTGCTTTGGGTTTTTCTCAGTATGAAATAGGAATTTTCCTTGTGCTTGTGCTTCCAGTTTGCTCATAGAGTTCGTGAGTTGTGATACCTGATGTTCTAGCTTTTTGATACTAGACTTGGTCTCATTCTGAAACGCTTGGGTACTGGTAGCAAGACTTTTAACAATATCTTCTAGAGACATGCTAGAACTACTAGCTTGTGGCTGAACAGGTGGTTGTTGAAAATTGGTTTGATGCTGATTTTACTGAAAAGGTTGTTGAAATCCAGGTAGAGTCTGGTACTAATTTCTCTGCTAAAAATTATGTTGGGGTATTGGCTGGAAGTTATTCTAGAAGCGTCCCCAAGCTTGGTTGTTGCACGGCTGATTGAATTGTCTTTGATGTGCTTGATAACCTCCAATGGCCTGTACAACTTCAATATCTTCCTGTAACATTGGGCACATTTCTGTTGGGTCCCCAGTCTTGGCGCAATCCCACAAGTTCTGATCTTTGGTTTAAATCCTTTTTCTTTTGTAAGTAGAAGAACAAATTTTGTTAATTTTGAAATCTGGGACTCAAGGTGGGAATTGTTGATTTCTTTCACTCCTTGCGGCTGATTTGGATACCATTCTTCTTCACTCAAGGTGGGAATTGTTGATTTCCTTCAGTCGCCTTTCCATCGGAGTCAGGCCTTCACAGAAACATTGATAAAGCTGATAGTCACTGATCCCGTGTTGTGGGCATCGGTTCAACAACTTCTTGAAACGCTCCCAGTAGGTATGAAGGGCTTTTCTTTTTCCTTACTTTATGGTAAGGATTTCTCTGTGGAGGTTATACACTTTTGCTTCTGGAAAATATTCTTCCATAAAAACTTAGTGTAGCTCATTCCATGTAGTTATTGATCCAGACGGAAGGTCATACAACCATTCTTTTGATACGTCTTATATAGAAAAGATGAATGCCCTTAACTTGATCTGATCTTCAGTTATAACATGTGGCTTCATCCCAGAACATACTACATGAAACTCCTTGAGAAACTTGTGCGGATCTTCGTTCTCCAGGCCTCAAAAAGTCGGAAGCAGAAGAATCAAGCCAGAGTTCAGCTCAAAGTTATGAGCTTTAGGGAAAGTGATACACAAAGGCTGTTGTGTAACATCTTGTGTCGCCCATTCACGAAGAGTCTTTTCTTCTTCGTCTCCGTGAACACTCATAGCTGGTTCTGTTTCAGGATTTAAATCAGAAGGTGAGGATGTGGGTTAGTAATTTTTAATTGGACTATGGGAATGTGAGGATGAAGGTGCTTTGGGAAAATATGAGAAGGTTGTTTCAGGTTCGTTCCATAAGGGATTGCCTTGTGGATTTGTTTACTCTGGAGCTGGAAAACATGTTGATGCGAAAAAACCCTTTAACTTTTTCTACTAAAGTGCTTCTTTTCTGAGTTTCCTTGTTGTCTTCTCTATCTTATGATCAAAATGTAGGGAGTACCTGTAAATTTAGATCTTGGCATGAAATTATTAGTGTTTTCCGTGTCCTTGACAACGGCGCCAATTTGTTAACAGCGTGTCGCAACGCCTAACAAACAAATAATATAATTAAGAATACTGCTCTAATGCTCTAAGGGGTAGTATAGGAAAGCAGGGTCGAATCCACAGGGACACGTCCTAAGGTCTATGCCTCTCTTATGTAAGGTACTCACTAAGTTAACATAAATTAAAATGGGGGGATTTGTTGACTGATTAAAACTACTTTTGCCTGAAACTTATAAAAGGGAGAAAACACAATTAAAACTCTAAAATAAAATTCAGAAGATAAAAACAATTTCATATTCGCGGCGACTCTCCTAATCATGCAAATAACCTTCAACATAATACTTGAACTGTGTACTATTCAAAACCGGTACTGAAAATCATTAACAATCTCTAACATTTTTCTTTTACTAAAATGTGTAACCAAAACAAGCTATTTGAATTAAACTTTACTTTTTACTGAATTAACCAAACAAGTTCTTAATTAATTTAGAAAAGTAACATTAAGCACAGTGTAACATTACCAGTAAAGTCCAATACTTCTCACAAGCTCGGAAGCGTAAGGACTTGTTTGATCAGTTTATAGTAGAGTTAACCCTAACACATAATTAATCCAATATTTGTTAATTTTACTTAATACAGACAATTACAGATCTAGACGAATTAGATAACTGGATTGATTTTTAAACAATTAAAGTGGCCAACAAGAATTGAATCAAAATCAAATGTTCAATTGAGTATAAAACTGATCAAACTAACAGTAAAGACAGTCAATAATTGTGCCTAATGATTACTTGCAAAAAAAGGCGATTCGTTTGCGAAACTAAAATCTAAGGTTTTTAGGATGACATGGCTAAAAACGAATTACATTAAGTAAAAACAAAATCTAATTGACTAATTTTACTAAATGGAAATAAAACTTGAATCATGTTCTTCAGATCTGTGTTTGGAACTTGAAAACCTCTCAAAATCGCCTCTCATTCGTCTGGAATCACAAATTAGGTTACTGGGATCTTTTTGGGGGCCTTTTATATGTCCAACAAAGAAAACGGTCGTATATGCGATTGCAGGTAGGCACATATGTGATCGCGTATTTTCTTGACAATGCGTGTCGGGCTAGTTTAATGAAGTACATTGATAATCTGAGACTTCTTTGGCAACATGCGATCACAGGTTGGGTTATATGTGATCACATAAATTCCTTTTTTCTTCTATCTGAATTATTGACACGAAAAATCCTCCAAACTCATCTACTATCAAACCTGCGATTAAAGGCAATCGTATAAACAACATATGTGATCGCATATTCTTCAATTTGTATCCAATTGAGCTCCAAAGCTTACAATAACGCATCCCGAACTCACGTATGCGTCCACGTGCTCCAAATTGCCCTAAAAATCATAACAAACACGAGTTGTACAGGTGTTCTGCAATTATAATGAGAAACTGAAAGACCCAAACTTTCATACTCAAGACATTGTTACTCCAAACATGCTATAATATTTTACATTGATAATGTGATTACAGAAGACTGGATACAAACCGACTAAGTTTTAGTATATTACATAACTACCCAGGATATTATAATTTTTATACAAACGTAAACCCAAGTACAAAAGTATTAGTATAAACTATTCTATATCTTCCAACAGTATATGACTATACTAAATGCCTATTATATGCAATTGTTAAACACTGAGAGGGGTAAGCGGTGACTCTTAGTGAGTTCAATAATAGATACAATATAACGTTATGCCATATATATACTTCAATATGGAAGAAGCAAAGAGGAACAAGGAACAACAAAGGCATATGTGAATCATGTGACAAACTTTCCATATCAATCAATGATTTGATTCAAAGATATACAATCAATGAGAAATAACAATTTCAATACTTGATATACATCAATAAAGCTTTGGCCCAAATGGCACGGAAGAAATACAATTTCTGATTAAACATTTTGGTAGATTTCAGGCATTTAGCCCTATTTAACCTTCTGCCAATGCCATAGGGGTAGAAGTCATTCTCTTACGAGACATGCTCTACACGGCCAGAGGCTACATACCAATACCACTGTGATACTAGTCCTTTCACTGATCACATGGTCAAAGGTATAACTTTGCTACCATAATAACACGAAATAATAACACGAAATAATAACACGGGATGATAACATGGAAAAGCACATATCACATATAATACATAACATACAATTGTTCCTATATATTGAACTCACCGTGAAATAACCGAAGGAATAAATGATAATTTGGGCAACACTTCGACTCTAAAAATGACTTTCTATGACAAAACCGGGGATTTTAGTTGAAAACCGGGCTTTACGCGGGCAGAGTTTCAACTTGAAAATATTATTTTCTCGGGTCTTTGGTGCGTCGGGACTTGCTTCGAGTTTCAGGGATGATACTAGGACTTCGGGTGTTAAAAGTAGGCTAGAGAGGGGTTTTAGAGTGAAAGAGATTGAAAAATAGCAACCAAAATACGGGCAACCTCGCATCCCTTATATACGGTCTGAAGCACCATACTACGCGGGGCGTAGTCTCGCAGTACGCGGGGGTACGAGACACGCGTCTGGTTCTCCGAAGAAAGGGCACGTGGCTCGGACGTGTCTGTTACGTGGATATCATGTGAAGACGGGTGACGTGGTCAATCCGAGGCCCTGCCATGCGAACGCTGGGCGTAAGCCTCTACGCAGGGCGTACCTCCTCGGACTAGTCTCGATATTTGGGCCATAAACTTCAAAAATTTGTATCTTCGCATACGAGCTCTGTTTTTGACGTTCTTTATATCCACGCGTAGGTGAGATTATACTCTACAACTTTTTTTAGACTCCGTTGGCTAATTTTGAATTTATTTTTAAAGTTATATTTTTAACAGGCCGGGACAGGATAAGTCCGTTAAAAATTCATAACTTCTTCATTCGACGTCCGTTTTCGTCTGTCTTTTTACCGTTGTACTACTACTGACGAGACATTCGATTCTCGTTTAAGTTGTGTCGGATAAAAATTACTTGATCTTTATTTCGAGTTTTTAGCTGTATACTGCTATATCGAATCTTAGAAAAATCATAACTTCCTCATACGAAGTCATATTTGGACGTTCTTTTTATGAAAATTCCCGGTTTAACGAATACTACGACTTTCATTTAGATCATAAAGGCTAAAAAGTAGTTTATCGAAAACTCACTTTTAACGTCATATGGCGTCGTGCCGGTTCTGTTGCGAAACTTTAAGGAGTCATAACTTCTTCGTTATAACTCAGATTTCGATGAGGTTTTCGCCTAAATCTTTTTAACGAGATTCTTTAAAAATTTCAATAATATAATTTTACTTATTTTCAACTTTATATTTTCGTTAATTTCAATAGCGGACATTTGATTGGAATCTCATAAGATTTCCCATCACTTCTAGTAAAACTATCATGTTAGAACTCAACGCTCAAATTCATATAATATTTCATTATATTATTCACTTTTAAAATTACATAACACGATAACTGAACGTGTATGTTACAAATACCTCCTCCTTTTGAGGATTTCGTCCCCGAAATCACAACGATTTAAACAATTGGGGATATTTCGCTCTTATCTCATTCTTATTTTCCCATGTATAATTTAGGCCTCGATGGTGTTTCCAATTGACAAGCACCAACTCCACTTCTTTATTACGTAATTCAGTCGTTCTTTCGTTTACGATCTCTTCAGGCTCTTCTACATATCTTAATTTATTATCCAGTTTCACCTCGAATAGCTGGACCGTTTCATCATATATACTTAAACATTTACGCAAATAACTTACATGAAACACATCATGAATACCTGCCAAATCTTCCGGCAATTCCAAGCGGTATGCTTGCTTACCAATTCTCTGGATGATTTTGAAAGGTTCAGTAAATCTGGGACTCAACTTTTCTTTCTTCCCAAATCGCATAATGCCTTTCCATGGAGATACCTTAAGTATATTTTCTACTGTTTGGATTGTTCTTTCCGTCTGACCATCTGTCTGGGGCTAATAAGTTGTGCTAAGATCAACACAAGATCTCAATTCACATTACATACTCGCCTAAAAGCGAGAAGTGAAGTGATTATCACAATCGGAAATAATCTTTAGTGGTACACCATGTCTCGCAACAGTTCCATCCAAGTATACTTGCGTATTTCTCCATTGGATTTGTTTCATGCATGGCAAGAAAATTTGCACTCTTAGTCAGCCGGTCAACAATTACCCAAATGATATCATTCTGTCTAGCAGTCTTTGGCAATTGGAGCAGCACTAGACATAAAGCCAGTTCAAAAATCTATTTTCCTGTCCGGGGGAAGTCCAGGCAAATCATCGGGGAAAACATCAGGATATTCATTAACAACGGGAACATCATTTATAGTTTTCTTCCCCTCTTTTGAGATATCAATTGTATAGATAAGTAGAATACCCCTTCGATATAAGTTTACGAGTTTTTAGGAAAGAGATTATTTTTAAGATTTTAAGTCTTTGTTTACCGAAGACATAAAATAGAATCCTTCCCTTTGATAAGGATGTGTACCATCTTTTCGTAACACAAGAGTTCTGTGTGGTTCTTTAACAACCAATCCATTCCGAGAATAATATCAAATGTTGGGAAAGAAGATAGGAATCAGGTTAACAAGAAAACTATAACCTTCAGTTTCTATGACAAAATTTTTATAGACTTTTATCAGCAAGTAATGATACACTTCCCACGGTATCTACATGAAATGATTGGGCGAATGTATAACAAACAATTTGAAAAGAATGCGCAAATTCATGAGACACAAAAGAAATTTGAGGTATCAGAATCAAATAAGATATGAGCAGGTCTAGAGTTGACGAGAAATGAACCAGTCACAACATTCAGGTCCTCGTGTGCCTCTTCTATGGTAATCTGAAATGTACGACCTTTAACTAAATGATGGTCAAACTCTTCAAACCTCTTAATTGATGGTGGTGCTCAAATCTGCAGTCGCTCTTCATTCTCTATTGGGCCTTCGGTTCTAATCTCTGAGAAAAATCAATTCTCATTGCAGACTCTTACTCCTTCTTGAATTTGGGTTATAGACTCAATCCCAAGATAAGGTTTTCACTTTTGCTACAAGAACAACTCGAATGGTCATATTCTAATTACCTTTGATTTCATAATGCAAAAGACACACAACGAATCATACTCTTATTAGTCAAACACTATCATGGAAGAAACCTTCATTCATGTTCTAATGTGATATAATATCTTCATAACTAGTAGCATTTCTAGATAATGGTTGCTTAATCCTTTAATGAAGGTTTTTATACTTTTATCGACTACCTCGACCATCTCCTTCTTCAATCTTCCGATTGAAGTTTCGTCGCTACTCGAAACATGGTTCTCTGAACCAATCAACTCACTTCGCAGATCTATATTAGTCAGACTCGATTCTTTACGACCATTAAGGTCTGAACGAAAATCATCTTCTTAGTTATCACTGAAACGAAGGTAATGAAATACTCGAACAAAAAAGGAATTAATTTCTAGTTTCTTGGTAACCTTGTGACTTTCCCTTATCCAAGTGTGAGTCCTGTGCTTCCAGTAGTATAGGGGTCTACTACTATTCACACCTACTCATACTCGTCCCAAGTATTGTCTCGCAGTTCCCAAGTTACCATTCAAAAGTTTTCACAAAGCAACTTTTCACACCTGAATGTGTTCAGACAAATACATACAACAATTTCTCCTAGACTCAACTAGGTATTTCACTTTTCTATCAAACATATCTTGGATTTCTTAAATTTCGTCTTTTAGAATCCTTTTCACCCATATGCTTGATCTAGTATATCTTAATACTTTTTCATAGGTCGATAGAAATTTTACTTCCAAATCATATAAATTCTTTCTCGGGTAGTGTCTACTCTGCAAGACACACTACACCAAAATTTATTCTAGCAGTGTGGAGACAAACGATTTCCAACTACCTGCATCATCTTCTATCTCATGCAAGTTATTATGCATATTTGTTCATTTCATTATCCTTCCATGACATCGTCATTCCTGTACATGATTAAGTCTTCTTCTCATGAGTGTATCTTTTAAGTCTACTTCATAGGAGTCTATCCAAGGAAGTCTGCATTATAGCTGCATCTCAGTATGTTCTACTAGCTTCAACTTGGTTCTCTGTCATTCCTAACTACAACATCTCTTCTCATACAATACTATGAGTGTATATCTTCTTCAACTAAGTACTCTACCTTACTCTAACAAGTAAGTCACCCAGCCTTTTCACAACCAAATAACTTATTTCACCATCCTAATCATGTATGTTAAAGTCGACTTAACACACAATGGAACTTTCATAAGGATGTGATAGAAGACAATTGTCTCAGTATTATTAAATACTAAGTCTGAGCATCCTGTATAGGGTTACATATCAGCTCTTATCATACTACTCAAACTGCATACTACATCATAATGTTAGACAAGGTCTTGGCCTATTAAGTCTGGAAACTTTATCAACCTTTCCTTTTTAATTTTCATTGAAGTCTTTTAAATCTTGCACAACATAAATTTCGATATTATCGAAGTATTTATCACCATCTTCGGTTCTTCCTACTCTATAAGCAATTATTGCTTCAATCTGGACAGCGGTGGAACAACTTCATCGGCTATGCCAAAACATTCATCTCGTCCGAATGTACTTCGAATACACAACATTCTTCCAACGATGTTATTACATAGTTTGAATGTACAACACCACTCTATTGGTATTAATACACTATTTACGATATCACTTGATAAATATTATTTTACAATATTCCTCGATCGTTTATCTATAAAATTATCGATGTCGACTATCATAAGTCTTTTTATCACTTCGAAAAGTTTCATATCAGTTCTAATACAAAAAAATTTAAATCTGGAATACATAAAATTTCCTCTTCCGTACTATGGTCGGTAACAGACCTTAAACTTTCTCAAGTAATAGCAATATAGGTAAGCAACCTAAGGCATGATATATTTATTTATCATTAGCACATGTTAGAATATAAGGCATATCTCCAAAATATTCTAGTGCTTGTGTCCATTTAGGTATTCAACCTAAAATATACTAGGTACACATCGTATCATCATCACTTAGCAATCCATGTTTAAGTCTTGAATTTCTCAAAATTCCTAGTTCACTTAAACTAATTCTATAAATTTATTTTGAAGTAACTTAATATTTTAGAATACTAGGGTTTATCATTACCCAATACCCCACTTAAATCTTTCCTATGGTTTGTATCCATATATTCCTAATGAATCCGTTCATATATTGAAATTTCGACGGTTTAACTCTAAATACCAATCTGTGGTATTTACTTCACTTAAACTACTGCTCTGATACCATGATTGAAAGACCCAAACTTTCATACTCAAGACATTGTTACTCCAAACATGCTACATACATATTCATAAATAATATTTTACATTGATAATGTGATTACAAAAGACTGGATACAAACCGACTAAGTTTTAGTATATTACATAACTACCCAGGATATTATAATTTTTATACAAACGTAAACCCAAGTACAAAAGTATTAGTATAAGCTATTCTATATCTTCCAACAATATATGACTATACTGGATGCTTATTACCTGCAATTGTTAAACACTGAGAGGGGTAAGCGATGACGCTTAGTGAGTTCAATAATAGATACAATATAACGTTATGCCATATATATACTTCAATATGGCAGAAGCAAAGAGGAACAAGGAACAACAAAGTCATATGTGAATCATGTGACAAACTTTCCATATCAATCAATGATTTGATTCAAAGATATACAATCAATGAGAAATAACAATTTCAATACTTGATATACATCAATAAAGCTTAGGCCCAAATGGCACGGAAGAAATACAATTTCTGATTAAACATTTTGGTAGATTTCAGGCATTTAGCCCTATTTAACCTTCTGCCAATGCCATAGGGGTAGAAGTCATTCTCTTACGAGACATGCTCTACACGGCCAGAGGCTACATACCAATACCACTGTGATACTAGTCCTTTCACTGATCATATGGTCAAAGGTATAGCTTTGCTACCATAATAGCACAGAATAATAACACGGGATGATAACACGGAAAAGCACATAACACATATAATACATAACATACAATTGTTCCTATATATTGAACTCACCGTGAAATAACCGAAGGAATAAATGATAATTTGGGCAGCATTTCAACTCTAAAAATGACTTTCTATGACGAAACCGGGGATTTTAGTTGAAAACCGGGCTTTACGCGGGCAGAGTTTCAACTTGAAAATATTATTTTCTCGGGTCATTGGTGCGTCGGGACTTGCTTCGAGTGTCGGGGATGATACTAGGACTTCGGGGGTTAAAAGTAGGCTAGAGAGGGGTTTTAGAGTGAAAGAGATTGAAAAATAGCAACCAAAATACGGGCAACCTCACATCCCTTATATAGGGTCCGAAGCACCTTATTACGCGGGGCGTAGTCTCGCAGTACGCGGGGCGTACGAGACACGCGTCTGGTTCTCCGAAGAAAGGGCACGTGGCTCGGACGTGTCTGTTACGTGGATATCATGCGAAGATGGGCGACATGGTCAATCCAAGTCCCTTCCATGCGAACGCTGGGCGTAAGCCTCTACGCGGGGCGTACCTCATCGGACTAGTCTCGATATATGGGCCATAAACTTCAAAAATTTGTATATTTCGCATACGAGCTCCGTTGTTGACGTTCTTTATATCCACGCGTAGGTGAGATTATACTCTACAACTTTCGTTTAGACTCCATTGACTAATTTTTATTTTATTTTTAAAGTTATATTTTTAACGGGCCGGGATAGGATAAGTCCGTTAAAAATTCATAACTTCATCTGATGTCCGTTTTCGTCTGTCTTTTTACCATTATACTACTACTGACGAGACCTTCAATTCTCGTTTAGGTTGTGTCAGATAAAAATCACTCGATCTTTATTTCGAGTTTTTAGGTGTATATTGCTATATCGAATCTTAGAAAAATCATAACTTCCTCATACGAAGTCAGATTTGGACGTTCTTTTTATGAAAATTCTCGGTTTAACGAATACTACGACTTTCATTTAGATCATAAAGGCTAAAGAGTAGTTTATCAAAACCTCACTTTTTACGTCATATGGCGTCGTGCCGGTTCTGTCGCGAAAATTTAAGGAGTCATAACTTCTTTGATATAACTCAGATTTCGATGAGGTTTTCGCCTAAATGTTTCTAACGAGATTCTTTACAACTTTCAATAATATAATTTTACTTATTTTCAACTTTATATTTTCGTTAATTTCAATAGCTGACATTTGATTGGAATCTCATAAGATTTGCCGTCACTTTCTGAACGATTCTAAACATAGTTTTACTTCAATTCTAGTAAAAAATATCATGTTAGAACACAACGCTCAAATTAATATAATATTTCATTATATTATTCACTTTTAAAATTACATAACACGATAACTGAACGTGTATGTTACAGAAACACACAAATTATAATAACATTAAGGAGATAGTTAGCTTTTTATAGAAGAATACCGAGAAAAACATGCTAAAATATGCATATAAAATGCATCTAACACCACCTAGAAATCAAGACCCAAAACCACAATCTCATGTAATGGCGATCTAAACTTAAGAAGAGGTTCATTCTGAGGAATTTATGACCCATGAAACAGCTACTATCAAGCCCGATTCGTATTTGGAAGAAGAGAAGCCCTGAGCTAAAAGAGCAAAATGTGGATCGCATTCTGAGGATTCACCACGTCGTGGTGTTTCTGCCACATTGTGGTCACGAGAGGACCAAAAATTTTCACCTTTTTATTTGTATCAACCTCCTTTTCGATTCCCATCTTAAGTAATTAAGCATTCTCTAGAGTCAGAAAATAAGAAGTTTATGGAACAAGTACTCTCACTCTCGATAAACGCTCCATTCCTCAAGTCGATGGATAAGCTTCCAAAGTTTTCAAAAGATGTTACGACTAATAGGAAGGAGTTTGTAGCATCTGGAACCCTAAGGTACTAAATTCATTATCTTATTTGCATTATGAGGGTCCTCACGACGTGATATCTTGGGGGATCACATCATGGTGGACCACTGACCTGTTGACCCGCGTTTCTGGAAACTCATGACGTGAGGCATAAGGTCTCACGACGTGAGCGTGACTTAATAACCCACAACCCTAATATTCGGGTATTTAAGTGAATGAGACGCTAGGGTTATCCATCCTCAGCCTCTCTCACCCTCTAAGCCTATGGAAAACCCTAATCTCGACCCTCTTGAAGCTTTTATGCATTTTTGAGATCTTTGAAGCATTCTTTGGTGGTTTTTGGTTTCTTGAAGTGGAATAAGACCTTGGTTGAGCAACCTATTGGCGTTTGGGCTTTCACCTTGCAATCTCTTGGAGCTTTTGGACCATTGTAAGTCATAAAGCTTGAACCTTTCAACCTATTTCATTCTAGATCTAATTTATAAGCCCCTTTTTGCATGTTTGAGAAGGAATGCTTGCATGGGATCCATAATGTTGGAAACTTAATGGATCATTGACTCATTCTCTTCAATATAATCATTGGATCTGAGTTTTGGTGTATTTTGGGACTCCAAGCTTGAGTCTAGATCTCATTTTCTCCACTTTTGGTCTAGTAAGAGGTTGAGTCATGCATTAGACATGCATGACTGAAAAGTCTCGATTTTTTATCATTTTTTGGGCAAAGGAAGACCACGTGGAAAGTCCCAATTCATGGCTGTAAGGAATACGAACTTAATGTTTTAAGTTGGTCTAAATAGATCTCACGACGTGAGGTTTAGGACCGTCGTGTCATGAGGAAATTGGTCATTCTGTCTGTTTTGTCCGGATTAGGTCACGACGTAACTCATGTTTGAGTCAAGACGTGAGGCGATGGATTGAGTTGATTCGCTGAGTCAACACTGAGTCGAGTTGGTCCACACTATGTGACCATGGTTTGGTCATGACGTGAGAACCCGATGTTGGAGTTTGGACCGTAGATTTTGGACTATGTTGGGCCTTGGATTTTGTTTTGGCCTGATGATATTTATTGGAATTTTGGTTGAAGGCCCATGAAGGGGGTTGGGCCTAATTTGGAAAATTGGGCCATATGTCGGCTTTGGGTGATTGTTATGGAATTTGGGCTTTTTGGACAGTTGGATTGGGCTTTGGCCTTGGGCTAAGTTAGGGAGGGGTAAAAAGGTCTTTTTCCCTAGTTTAGACTTTTAGTGTGAGTCGGGATCTAATTATTAATTTGATGTTATTTTGTAATTGTTAGTGCGGGGATTTTTAGCGGGCCAGCAGCCAGAGATTTATCTGTGAGATTCATCAGTGTGATGTGAGTTTCATCACCATGTTTAGCGGGTCGAAGGCACCAATGTTGGCCCATGAGCAGTTATGCTAGGATACTAGATGTCTGTGTGACTCTTGGATGTGTATATACTTATATGATTTGTGTGTTGGGCGGGGACCATTATGCGAGTTTGGGCGGGGCTCGTTATACCCAGTGGGTGGGGCTCGTTACACTCAGTGGGTAGGGCCCGATATGCGAGTTTGGGCGGGGGACTTATACTCAGTGGGCGGGTCCCTTTATACGAGTGTGGACGGGGCCCATTATGTGTTTTTTTACGAATGGTATGTGGTATGTTGGGGAACTCACTAAGCTTTGTGCTTACGGTTTTTAGTTTATGTTTCAGGTACTTCTGGTTCCAAAAGGAAGGGCCTGCAATGATTGCAGAGCACACGCCACCTCGTTCAGCATTTTGTGATTTACTCTTATATAATATGCTGATTGATACGTTTATTTTATCTGGATTTTTATAATGATGTTTTTTTGGGATATTGGTTTTATTAATTTAAAAATGAAATTTTTGGGTCTTATTTTTGTTACGTTACAAGTTGGTATAAGAGCCTTGTTTTGAGGGATTTGGACATACTCTCGGGTGTGTCTGAACTCAAACTGAGGATTTGGTAAAGGTTTTCAAAAAGAAATGTATTTTTTTAAGAAAAGAGTTTTCTAAGACAATAAATGTTGTGGTGCATTTAATCAGCCGAGCTCAATTAAGTTTTACCAAAATATACATACATGTTATCTGATATGATTTGATCTGTGAATCTGTGAATCACGTGCTAGTTAGGGCTAAGGATCTGATCAATATTTGGATGATAGAATGCCAGGAGAGATTCCTTTGTATGCCTATTGTATGAGCTTGTAGACTTGGATGCTAGTGTTGATCAGTCAGTGATAGGATAGCCTGATTAGGTGATGCTTGGTTCTGATTACTTGATGCTCGAATGCTGCTTGCTTTGTGCTTTTAGGAGTTCTCCCTAGCCTCAGCTAACTAGTAACCGGATATGTTAAGTTACATATTACTGAGACTAAATAAATTTAGAAGGTTAGGTTTTAAATCTATTGCGCAGCTCCTGTTTGAGTCCAACCGTGGTAGGGTGAGACCTCTCATTCGAAGAATTATATGGTTTTGGTGATATGTAATTGTATCCATGAGCTAGTTAGAGGAAGTTAGCCGGAGTTTCTTCTGTAGCTGATGGAGGGGAGTGGTGTAGAGTTTTCCCTAGGGTAACCTAGGATGAGATTGTTGGATTAGTGTCTAAGTCCATAAGTATAATTGGTATGTACTTGACCCGAGAGTAGCATGGTCCATTTGGGTTGCATGGCACCGGAACAATCTAAAGGATGTATAATTGAGAAGAGGTTATTTATGATTTATTAATTTATTATAAGTTCTAATATATTAATATGAAATCATATTATTTAATTAGTATTGATCAATGATTGGTTTGGAATTAATTTTGTGATCAAAAGAGACTAATTAAATATATGAGGATTGATTGTGTAAATCATTCATTATTATAAAGTGGGCTTGTGATCCATAGTTCTTTATGTTGGGCTAAACCCATGTGATGACCCATGGATACTCCATGGAGGTTAAAACCCATGGAGCCTAAGGAATGTGGAAAGTCATGCACATTAGCGTTTGCATGGTGTAACCCTAGTTGTGTCACACTATATAAGAAGCCTCATAGCTACCAAAATCGGCACCTAAGTGAGTTGCAAGAGGGCAAGCCGATTTTGTGTGTGCAAGGAATCTCTTATGAAGCCCCTCCATTGTTGGTGGTGTTGTGTGATTCCATTTGAGGTGCAACACTTGGGGCACTAAGTTCTTAAAGGTCCAAGGTTTCCATCTACACTAAAAGGTATGTCATCTAACTTATATTTCATGTTGTTTATACTCCATTATATGCTAGTTAGGATGATGCTTTGTAAATGGAAAGTTTGCATGTATATTAGAGAAAACATAGATCCAAAGCATCTAGGGTTGCATGTCCACCATAGGAGTGTTAGAATGCTCAAAACCCTTCAGTGGTATCAGAGCCTAGGATTGTTTTCCAATATACTTGATGCTACTTGCTTTCAAATGCTAAAAAAAATCGATTTTCTGCTTTCTGGACAGTGGACTCTCCGAGTCCACTGGGGGACTCGCCGAGTCCACTCACAAAACTGACCAACTCGCCGAGTTTGTTCTTGCACTCGACGAGTTGGTGCTCCAGAGTGTAGATTTTCGAGTTTTAAGGCTAGATTTGGACTAGGATCATTACGCTAAGCTGTTTTTGAACTTATAAACCTGTTTTTGATGTGGTAATGATCATGCTTATCCAATTTAAAAGATAATTGTCAAAGTTTCATGATTTGTATTAGTTTAAATGATTAGGCTAATTTCTTGAAACTTATTTGATGTGAAGTATCTTAACTTATGAGTTTAATTAGATCATAGGCAAATTGTTTGATTTTCTTGTTAGAAATTTTGATCTAATTGTTTTTTATGAAATCCATAACTTGTCCTCAAGTTATGGAACGTGAACAGTCTCCTTATTAATGTCATCTTAAATGTTTTTTAAGTCTTCCATAACTTGTTCTCAATTTATCGAACTTGAAGAGTCTTTTACATAAATGTTTTTTATGAACTCCATAACTTGTACTCAAGTTATGGAATGTCAAAAGTCTTTTCATAAATCCTATATTAAACTCATAAGTTATGGAAACCAAAAGTTTTTGAATAGTTCAAAACTTGCCCTCAAGTTTTGGAATTTGTAAATGCAAAGTCTCACTTTGAAACATTTAGTTCCAAACCCTAGAGTTTTAAAAGTTAAAATTCTACCCTTATACTATTATAATATTATAGGCTTAATATTTATATATGTATAAGAACAAGTCAGTCTTAGCGTTAGTATGCCTCATTCACGAAGCTGGTCTATAAAGGGGGTATAAGGTTACTGCCTATAAAATGGCAGTTTAATGGGTGTCCACTCTCACCCACCGCTTCCTTGACTGGTGGAGGGTCGTTAGCCGAACGGGTAGGATAGGACATTAATTCTCATTATAAGTATAATGATAATTATAAAGTAACTAAACTTTTATTAAATTCCTAATCTTAGTTGCTTTAGGAAAAATGTGAATATGGTACTATCCCATGAAATTGCACTTTGCACCTTGTTAAGTCGTTAGTGGAGCGTGTGTGGTTAACCGACACACTAATCTGGACTGACAGTGCGTGGCAAAGGGTAGCTTGATGTTAATCATAGATCAATGGAGTGTGTGTGGTTAAGCGGCACATTGATTAGGTGGTTGTAAAATTGGGTGTACCAAGCTAATTTGCATGGTTATTCACACCTTGTTTGTGATCCTCGGCATCCCGTCACAAACTTGAAGGGCACAATCGAGATTTAAACATGCCATTGAAAGTTTAAATGAATCTCAAAGGATCTAGGAATTTCAATTCACTTAAAACCTAAAATTCTTTTTCGTTTTTCGTGGTGGAAATTGGTAAATCGTCATTTACCTACCTTCAAATACTTTACAATTGGATTACAGTATCCCTCTTCCGAATTGTAAATTATTGTGTTGGGTCCTAGCCTTAATATTTCATTTGGGTATTATATTAAGGACTTAAATCAACTAACTTGAATTGTCTCCCATGTAGATGTCCGATTCAGACAACTATGGTCTTCCCAAATCTTTTGGAACAAGCTTCCCTCTTGAAGATGATGTTCCACGATTGGATCGTGGAAGTGGAAATCATACTTCACTTCCTCCACCTCCTCCAATTATTCTCCCTGACCCACAAGCTCGAAGACTTGAAAAGTTCAAGGTCACTCGAGCCCTACTTGCAATGAAACATCAAGATGGAAGGCCTGTGTATACTCACGTCTTGGAGATGAAGTCACATATTGACAGGATGAGATTCTTGGGTGTCGTTGTCTTGAGGAAGTTAGCTATTGACTGGGTTCTTCAATCACTTCCTGAGTCATATAGTGAGTTCATTAAGGACTACTATGTGACAGACCACGACATGACCCTTATTGATCTTACCTATTTTCTTGTTGCTGCTGAATTAGCAATGATTTGGCGCACTGGAAAAGCAAATTTGGTTAGAAGATCTACTTCTCAAAATTCCATGGGCATTGACAATGGAAACATTGGAAGTCCAAAAAAGATCTCTCTTCCCAATGTAAAGGGATCGGACACGGTCAACCCGGTTGACCAAAAGGTAAAGAGAAAGGCTAAGTCTGAGATAGTCCCGTGTACCATTCCCAAAGAGTCGATATGTTTCAATTTCCAAGAGAAGGGTCATTGGTTGCGAAGCTGACCTGACTACCTGAACGATCTGAGAGAAGGTAGAATCAAAAAGTTTGACTCTGCTTCAGGTAAGTCCACTATCTAACTCTGTTAAGTTCCTAATTGATGATTCTTAATACATGATGTGACTAGGTTGCATTTTGATGTTTTTTAGGATCATGCAAAAGGAAGGAAGCTTAAAAGAAGAGTATGCTGAATCTGATCACGAAAATGGATTTCAATCGCATGGTTCGAAGATCGGATTTTTGAGCTGCTGCTTAGGAGTTATGATAGATTGCTAGAAAATTTGTAATGACATAGTTTTCATTTGTAATTGCATTGTAAGGACAAGTTTTTTCTCCCACATTTTATAAATAAATAAAATTTTGTTTTTATTTTTATTATATCTCTTTACAATGGCATTTGTGAAAAATTGATGTTTGTAAGTTTCCATGTTAGCAATATGAATTTGATTCTTTCGTTTGTGGTAGTGTCGAGAATTTGCCAAATAAGGAAAGATTCTCATCACCCAAGTTTCAGTTGGATAGAAACTTGGAATCATGCAACTTGTAGTGTGTGATGAATGAGAACCTTTGTCTTTGGGAAATTAAGACTAAATTCCTTGTTCACATGAATATGTGAGTCAAGTGACGGACTAGGAGATTGGGTACACTTGGTTGTACGTTGGTCAGGTCCACCACAAAGATCGATAAGACTATTCGTCATGATTTACTGAAAGTAAGTCAATATGGTTATGATTACAAGTTTAAGTATAATTCTGAAACATTGGAAAAGTTTCAATGTATGGCAGAACGAATGAGAAGAATCAAATTAGGTAGAAAGATAAAAGTTTCTCCAATCTGAAAAGATGGGAGAGTACTTTATTATCGTGTTTTATGATCATCTTAATGATTATGGAAAACCATATCACAATTGATCCTCTAAGGACATCTTAGTGCATTCTTATGGCTAAGAAGAGGATTCATGAATTGTTGAACTGGTTAAATCAATAATATGATTCATACTTCGTTCCAAAAACAAGTCTTAGAGTCATGATCCAAGATTGTAATTTGAGTGACATAATCATAAGAGGGTTGATAACACTCATCAAATGTAGAGTAAAATGTTTCTTACTCTTGTACATTTGAAATTGGTAAGTTGTGATGTCTTGGTAAGGACAAAGACCAACTAAGACCAATTGTGTGAAGTGTTTATCTTGATAAGAATCTGCACTAACTCTTGAATATTTGTTTGTCAAGGAATGATTCTTGACAAGAGAATCTTATATGTCAAGAGGCCAGTAGGAGTCTTAAAGATCTTGACAAGTTTCAAGAACTAATCAAGAATAAAATTTATTGTTTATCACTAGCACACGACTTGAGGTTTGTAACCTATCGTGTTGACATATTCTTATTTCTGTGCTCATTCCACTAAAAGTTTACTATGCATGTGAGTTCTATGAGTTCTCAATTGTTTGCGTAACAACTTGGAAGACATGGTAGGCCCTTGTGCTACCAGGTGGCAAGAAATTAAGATTGAACAAGTTCAGTCCATATGAGTTTGGATTTGTCACTAATCTTGTCTTATGATTATGGTCATGACAAATTCACATGGATAGGAACACATACACCATAAAATCTAAGTGTCATAAGGTTTCTCTTTAATTCATGAAAATGATTGTGAGGAAATGCTTTCACTAAATAGATTTTAAGGAGATAGCAATTGTGGGATTTGCATTCTCAAATTCGATTATGATTATGGTATCCCTTTTCATAATTCGAATTGTGAGAAATGGAAAAAAGGTCTAAACATTTGAGACTTATTGTTGTAAGTTCTTAAATTGTTTAGACACACATGTAAGCTGTCTAAGGAAAGGTGTATGAGTTTGAGAAGCCTAGATAAAGTCTTATCGAAGCATCTCATATCAGAAATCTGAACTTTGGTAAGAAAGTCAATGAAGTATTGATTTCTAGAAGTCCAGCTGAATTCTGAGTACATGTCAAAGCTAGTGGGACCATAAGTGCTATGCTAGTAAAGTGATGATTATTATGCTAGTGGGAGCTTAATCAATTATGGTAAATGTTGCAAGTTAGCAATGTTAATTATAGAAAACAAAAGTTTCAATTTGCAAGTTACAGAGTTTGAAAAGTTGTTTTGCTATAATTAAGGGAGAGGAAATTATACTTCATTTCAAATCTAAAAGCTTAGATTGTGAGATTTTAATAAAATTTAGTCATGATTGTGTTAATTGCGTTCTCAAAATTCGATTATGATTACGACATCCCTTTTCATAATTCGAATTATGAGAACATGGAAAATAGAAATATTGTAGCAAAAGACTGGTTAGGTATCATGTCTTTATGAATCGTGTCCAAGATGCTTCGGGTATAGGATCGATTACATGTGATATAATATTTATCCGTTCTAAAATTTTCCAAATGCCTAGGGCATTAGGAGGGAAAAAGGAATAGAACCGGATAAGACTAAAGTGGTTAAACAACTATTAAGGACAATCTAAGGTTCGCCAAAGATTGGTCGCTTGTAGTTGGAAGTATAAAAATGGATGGACCATATTGACATATTCTGGAAAGAGGCAACTCTTGTTCAGAAGTGATAGTCAAAATGGGAATATGGATATGTTTCCATAGGTGGAAGTTATTCCTTAAATCTATGTAAGATTAGAAAACTTAATGCAAGAAGGATGTTCAAAGGTATGTACTTTGAATTTGAGACTTCGTTTCCGTGGAATTGCTCTCCATTGGAATACTTTGTAATGTCTGTTGCCAACGTCTCTGTGACTTTTGTGCATAGTCATTACAAGAGGATCATTGCATATAAGTTTAAAATCTAACAAATTATAGTAAATGGCAAGAATTTGATATTCTTACATTTACGGTAAGGGTTTGGAATTGTGAAATGAGCATCATTGAAATATTGTCAATTGATCTATATTACAAAGTAAGGACCATAGACAAACATAGTGTGCATGCTTGGAGCATGGCATAGCTATTGTTTAGACAAACATAGTGTGCATGCTTGGAGCATGGCATGACTATTATTTTAATTCAAGTATTAAGCTGATTATTCGAAACATTATACAATGAATAATAAGTAATCAATATGGCACTCAAAAGTTTTGGGGTCATATAGGATTAGTATTATTCTTGTGTTTCACTTTGCATGTTTGACTTCTCGAATAACTAGGTTATTCAAACCATCCATAGTCGATCATACTTTGGAAGTAGGTATCGATGCAAGACTGTCATGAATGGGTCTGTAGTATGTCTATGTGTTTTAGACATAGCTGCAGTGTTCATGAGTGCTCTTGGAAAAAGATTCGAGAGTAACTATAAGTGGTATGTACTTGACCCGAGAGTAGCATGGTCCATTTGGGTTGCATGGCACTGGAACAATCTGAAGGATGGATAATTGAAAAGAGGTTATTTATGATTTATTAATATATTATAAGTTCTAATATATTAATATGAAATCATATTATTTAATTAGTATTGATCAAGAATTAGTTTGGAATTAATTTTGTGATCAAAAGAGACTAATTAAATCTATGAGGATTGATTGTGTAAATCATTCATTCTTATAAAGTGGGCTTATGATCCATAGTTCTTTATGTTGGGCTAAACCCATGTGGTGACCCGTGGATACTCCATGGAGGTTAAAACCCATGGAGCCTAAGGAATGTGGAAAGTCATGCACATTAGGGTTTGCATGGTGTAACCCTAGTTGTGTCACAATATATAAGAAGCCTCATAGCTACCAAAATCAGCACCTAAGTGAGTTGCAAGAGGGCAAGTCGATTTTGTGTGTGCAGGGAATCTATTCTCAAGTTCATCCATTGTTGGTGGTGTTGTGTGATTCCATTTGAGGTGCAACAGTTGGGGCACTAAGTTCTTAAAGGTCCAAGGTTTCCAACTACACTAAAAGCTATGTCATCTAACTTGTATTTCATGTTGTTTATACTCCATTGTATGCGAGTTAGGATGATGCTTTGTAAATGGAAAGTTTGCATGTATATTAGAGAAAACATAGATCCAAAGCATCTAGGGTTGCATGTACACCATAGGAGTGTTAGAATGCTCAAAACTCTTCAGAGATCTTGTGCTGGGAGCCCTATCTTGACGAGGGATAATTGTATGGATAAGAAGTAACTTGGTAGATTCAAGGAAAACCTTGAGGAAAGTATAGATAGATGTGGAAGGCAGTGTGGGCCCGTACTACTGGAAGTAGAGGATTCATACTCGAGTCAAGGAGAGTTATGATGAAACCAGGAAGCTTGTAGAGCTTTTGATTCCTCGATATATTTTGATGCTTATCCTGGTAGTTTATTTGATCTATTTTTAGTATGGTGGTCACTCGAGGAGGATTTGGTAGTGGTTTTGGTGCCGACGAGGGCGAGGGCTCAGGTTCTGGAGCCGAGTATTTGGATGATCAGACGATGGAGTTCATTTCGTCTGTGATTATGCGTTGCATTCTTCAACAGACTCCTGTGATCTTTGGTACGATCAAGAAGAGTATTCTGGAGATTCTGGATGAGCGTCTGAGCTCTTTTCATTCTGAGATAGTAGCCTTGGTTGGGGTGTGTTCATTGACCTTCAAGGAGTTCCAGGTTTGTGGAGCTTTGGACTATCACGGGGCGAAGGACCCGATAGCGAGCAGGAGGTGGTTAGTGGATATTGCTAACGCCTTCCGCACCAGCAGTTGCCTCGAAGGGGTAAAGGTCAGACTTGCTTCATATCTTCTGAAGGACAGGGCAGGAGATTGGTAGGAAGAGGTGGGACGCATAGTTGGAGATCTGGCTGTTGATACGATGACTTGGGATGATTTTATGACCAAGTTCAGGGATGAGTTTGCACCGGTGGTTGAGGTACAACAGTTGGCGCAAGAGTTTCAGGATCTCTGCCAGACTACTGGGACGGTGGCTGAGATCACCGTGATGGTTCGGAAGAGGGCATTTTTGGTTCTGTAGTATGTGGTGGATGAGGAGATGAAGAAGGTTAGGTATCATGAGATGTTGAGGAGCAATATTCGACAGTTGGTGAGCTAATCCAGCTGCAAGACATTGGAGGATATGATAGTGAGCGTTAGGGAGAGGGAGATTGATCTAGAGATGGAGAGGAAGAGGAAGTCGGATGAGGCTCAGGTATCGGGGGGGTTCGGGCAAGAGGCCCAAGGTTGTTGATGCGAGAGGAAAGGGCCAGCAGGGTCGGGGCCATTGTAGTATATGCGATAGTATGCACGATGGGGCGTGCAAGTGGGTGGTTCTAGCTGCTTAAAGTGCGGTCAGACTGGTCATATTAACAGGGATTACACTGCTACGACCACCGCCACCCCGTTATGTGATCTGATTTGCGTTCATTGCAATCAGAGGGGCCACAAGAAGGCCCATTTTTTGAGTTTGGCTACAGCAAGACCGGTGTCAGCACCCGCTCCTGCGACTCTTCGGATTACTGACGGCCGCCGGGGGCATGCGGATGCACCTGTGGTGAAGAGCAGGACTTTGCAACTGATAGCTGAGAAGGCTCATGCAGCTCCCGATGTGGTGATGGATATGTGTCTTCTCCTTATCTCTTTATTTATATTGTTTGGTCTGCTAACATTTGTGTGTTTTATATTAGGATCGTTCCTCGTGAATGATATTTTTGCTTTGGTATTGATTGATTTTGGGGCTACCCGATCCTTTATATTGCTTGCGCTTAGCAAGAGGTTTGTTGTGGCTCCGAAGGAGCTGGATTGTCCTCTAGATGTCGAGATTGCAGATGATAGATCTGTTCGGGTTGCGAGGGTTCATCAGGGTTGTACTTTTCAGTTATTCAGTGAGCAGTATCTGGTCGATTAGGTTCCCATTCCTTTGCGTGGGAACAAGGTTATTGTAGATATGGATTGGTTGAGCCCTAATGGGGCAGTGATCAATTGTGAGCGGCAATTTGTTCGAGTTCAAACCCCAAGTGGGGGAGAGTTAGTGGTTCATGGAGAGATAGCTCAGAATGGACTGATTTTGTGTTCAACAGCGAGGGCCAGACACTATTTTGTAGGGTTGTTCTGGATTTTTCACCTTTGTTCTGGATACCCGGGATAAGGGTAAGGCGAACGTGGATGATGTGCCTATTGTGCGGGATTACCCATATGTGTTTTTAGAGTATTTGCTTGGGGTGCCTTCGGAGAGGCAGGTGGAGTTCATGATTGATTTGGTTCCTAGTGCGGCTCCGATAGACAACGTACTATATCGATTGGCTCCTTCCGAGATGCAAGAGTTTTTTACACAGCTGCAGGAGCTGTTAGACAAGGGATTCATTTGACCGAGTACTTCTCCTTGGGGATCACTGATCTTGTTTGTGAAGAAGAAGGATGGGTCGCATCGTATGCGCATTGACTAACGGGAGCTGAATAAGGTAACAGTGAAGAACCGTTATCCACTCCCAAGGATTGATGATCTTTTTGACTAGCTTTAGGGTGCATCTTCGTTTTCCAAGTTTGACTTGCGATCGGGTTATCATCAGATGAGGTTTATAGAGGAGGATGTGCAGAAGACAGCTTTTCAGACTCGTTATGGTCATTACGAGTTCGTGGGGATGCCTTTTAGGCTCACCAATGCTCTAGCTGCGTTCATGGATCTCATGAACCACGTGTACATGCCGATGCTGGACCGGTTTGTGATTGTGTTTATCGATGATATCTTAGTCTATTCCAAGACTCAGGAGTAACATGAGGGAAGTGCAAGAGACTTTGAGGAAGGAGAGACTTATCGCAAACTTCTCCAAGTACGAGTTCTGGTTGCGCGCGGTGCAGTTTCTGGGGCACCTTGTCAACCAGAATGGTATTTTGGTCGATCTGGCCAAGGTCGAGACCGTGATGCAGTGGGAGGTTCTGAGGTCTCCATCTGAGATTCGGGGTTTCCTTGGTTTAGCAGGTTACTATCGAAGATTCATCCTGGATTTCTGCAAGATAGTTGTTCCTTTGACTCAGTTGAAAAAGAAGATGGTTACTTTTCATTGGGGCCTAAACATCAGACAACTTTTGAGACCTTGAGACAGAGGTTGTGCGAGTCACGGATTCTGACCTTGCAAGAGGGTGTTGAGGATTTTGTGGTTTATTGCGATGCGGCGATCACAGGTTTGGGAGCAGTTTTGATGCAGAGGAGTCGCATGATCGCTTACGCTTTGAGGCAGCTGAAGCCTCATGAGGCAAATTATCCGACACATGACTTGGAGCTGGGGGCTGTGGTTTTCGCCCTCAAGATTTGGTGGCATAACCTCTATGGGGTCCGTTGTACTATCTACTCGAATCATAGGAGCCTGACGTATATGATGGATCAGCCAAATCTGAATATAAGGCAACACCATTGGTTGGATGTGGTGAAGGATTATGATTGTGAGATCCTTTATCACCTAGGGAAGGCCAATGTGGTGGCCGATGCTCTCAGCCGTAAAGCGGTCACGTCTCCGATCAGGGATATATGTTTGAGGATGACCGTGGTTTCTTTGCTATTGGAGCAGATTTGTGAGGATCAGGTCGAGGCTATGATGGAAGAGTGCAGGAAGACTAAGCCTATTGTGGATCAGGTGGCTTCATTCAATTATGATAGACGTGGGTTGTTGAGTCTTCAGCGGAAAGTTTAGGTTTTGTAATAGGGTGGTGTGCGTCAGGTTTTGATGGATGAGGTGAACAAGTCTAGGTTTTCCATTCATCCCGAGGCAACAAAGATGTATAGGGATCTTCGTCCAGATTATTGGGGGCCCTGCATGAAGAGGGATGTGGGTTGGTTCATAGAGCGGTGCTTGACTTGCAGGAAAGTCAACGCCGAGCATCAACGACCTCATGACAAGATGCGGCCGTGGGAGATTCCTATATGGAAATGGGAGGATATTACCATGGATTTCATTACGAAGTTACCTCGGACTGCGGGTGTAATGGATTTGATTTGGGTCATCGTGGATCGATTGACCAAGAGCGCGCATTTCATTCCGATTCAAGAGAGTATTTCTGCAAAGAAATTGGCTGAGATTTATATCAGGTAGGTTGTGGCACATCATGGGATGCCGGTTTTGGTGGTTTCTGACAGAGATGTCCGGTTTACTTCCAGGTTTTGGAAGAGGTTCCATGACGAGTTGGGTACTTCGCTCCATTTCAACACAACATTCCATCCGCAGACTGATGGTCAGAGGAAGCAAACGATTCAAACATTAGAGGATATGCTTCAGGCGTATGTTTTGGACTTTGGTGGGAGTTGGGATACGTATCTTCCGTGAGCAGAATTTTTGTATAACAACAGTTATCATGCCAACATCTATCGGCCTCCTTTTGAGATGCTCTACGGGAGGAAATGCAGGACCCCAATTTGCTAGGGCGAGGTCGGTCGGCGGGTCATGGGGAGTACCAAGTTGGTACTCAAGACCACTGAGCCAATTCAGTAGGTTCGGAGTAGGCTCCAGATAGCTCAAAGTCAGCAGAAGAGTTATGCTGACAGACGCTGGCCAGAATTAGAGTTCCAGGTGGGAGATATGGTTCTCCTAAGGGTGTCACCTTGGAAAGGTGTCATCCGATTCAGGAAGCAGGGACGGCTGGGCCCCACGTATATCGGTCCTTTTAGGGTTTTGGCTCGGGTGGGCCGAGTTGCATATCGCTTGGATCTTCCAGTTGAGCTCAGTTAAATTCATAGCACATTCCATGCCTCTCAGCTGTAGAAGTGCTTAGTGGATGATTCCGTAGTGGTACCGTTGGAGGATTTTCAGGTAGATGATCGCCTAAATTATATCGAGAGACCGGTGGTAATTCTTGACCGGAAGACAAAAACCTTGAGGAACAAGGTTTTTGAGTTAGTAAAAGTCCAGTGGAAGCATCCCAAGGGTTTTGAATGGACTTAGGAGCCGGTGGATGAGATAAGGGAGCACTATCCATAGTTATTTGGGGCAGCGGACTTCGAGGATGAAGTCTGATTCAAGTGGGGGAGAATTGTAACATCCGGAACCCTAAGGTACTAGATTCATTATCTTATTTGCATTATGAGGGTCCTCACGACGTTATATCTTGGGGACCACGTCGTGATGGACCATTGACCTGTTGATCCGCATTTCTGAAAACTCACAATGTGAGGCATAAGGTCTGACGACGTGAACGCGGCTTAATGACCCAAAACCCTAATTTTCGGGTATTTAAGTGAATGAGAGGCTAGGGTTATCCATCCTCAGCCTCTCTCACCCTCTAAGCCTATGGAAAACCCTAATCTCGACCCTCTTGAAGCTTTTATGCATTTTTGAGATCTTTGAAGCATTCTTTGGAGTTTTTTGGTTTCTTGAAGTGGAAGAAGACCTTGGTTAAGCAACCTATTGGCGTTTGGGCTTTCACCTTGCAATCTCTTGGAGCTTTTGGACCATTGTAAGTCATAAAGCTTGGACCTTTCAACCTATTTCATTCTAGATCTAAGTTATTAGCTCCCTTTTGCATGTTTGAGTGGGATTGCTTGCATGGGTTCCATAAAGTTGGCAACTTAATGGATCATTAACTCATTCTCTTCAACATAATCGTTGGATCTGAGTTTTGGTGTAGTTTGGGACTCCAAGCTTGATTCTAGATCTCATTTTCTCCACTTTTGGTCTAGTAAGAGGTTGATTCTGTTGGGTTATGAGCATTCTAACACTCCTAAGTGTACATGCAACCCTAAATACCTTGGATCTATGTTTTCTCTATTATACATACAATTATGAACATCCAAGGTATTATCCTAATCTAGCATACAAAATAATAAATATAACAAGATAGAATACATACCTCTTTGATGTAGAATGTCTTCATGAAGCTTGAGTGCCTAGTGCCCCAAGTGTGACACCTCAAATGGTTCACACAACACCAAATACACTTGGAATAACTTGAGAGAAACTTGAACACTCCTTGAAATCGTCTAGCCCTCACACTCACACATTAGTGCTCGATTTCTTGAGCCATGGGATTCTTTTATATGGTGGCTATTAGGGTTACACCATGTAACTCATAACTTTACCCATTCCTTATGCTTACATATTTTGAAAGTTGTCAAAGACTATATAAACTAATATCAACTTTGTTGGAACTTTTTCACTTTTGGAAATTTAACAGGAGGATATGCAGATTTCCGACCAGAGGCGATAACGAGGATTTTAGAAAAAAAAATCAGATAGGATAGGGTGAATTCATACGGTGGAGGAGGGCGGATCAACGTCTCATATAGGTTGGATGTGTGGTGGACGAAAGAGTAGAATGACGGTGGTTATGGCTTAGACGGTTCTCTCTAGCAACGTAAACGAGAGGAGATATGAACGGGACTCTTAAAATTAGGTTGTAGAGAAGATATGGGTTGGGCCCACTTATATTAATATTTAATATAAAAAGTAAAACAAATCATTAATAAATTAATAAATAAATCCGAAAGAGAAAAATAGTCATTTCATGTCTGATAGAGACCAATCATGCAACAAAAGCAAATAGTAGAGACCTTCAGAGTTAAAAAATAAGTTAGAGACCAAATACACAAATTACCCTAAACTATAAGGACCATTTGTGTAATTTACTCTTTATTTTAAGACAAATTACAAAATGGTCCATATGGATTACCAAGTATCACGAATTCAGTCCCCGTTATACCGAAAAATAACAAAATACCCTCACATGCCTAACACGTGATATGCCCTAACGGATGAAAATGGACAACATGAGTAAAAAGGTCCCTCCAGGGAAAATTCATCCATAAAATTCATGAAAAATTTAAACTTTTAAAACCATCCCACAAATCAGCATTGTTTACAATTTAGTTTTCAAAACATGTTTAATATCAAAGTTTTCCAAAAATCATAAATGAAAACACGAGGAGGTGCACGATCACGCATTCGCCTTCCCGCGATCATCTGAGGTACCTGAAACATAACCCAAAACTGTAAGCCCAAAGCTTAGTGAGTTCCCCAAAAATATCAGCACAACACATAAGCATAACAATAACAGCAAACATCATGCATACAGAGCCTTCAGTCTGACTGGGATGTCCCACCGGCCTACAGTCTACCTGGTACACTCACAGAACCTACAGCAAGTCTGGTACGCCACACCGGGCCTTCAGCCTATCTGGAATGTTCTCCGGGCCTTCAGTTTGACTGGTACGCCTACTGGCCTTTAGTCTATCCGGGACCCCCTGTGTCTGTTGGCCTTCAGCACAAAGCAGGACCACCTCAACCCAACCACACATAAACCGTTTCGACACACATATATAACAGACAAGCATATAAATAACCAACCAATAAACACACAGACAGATCTTACAGATCACAAAGCATAACATCATCCTATCTACCAGGATACAGATCTAACGGATCACTATAGTATAAAATCATACTATAAACCAGGATAACAATCCAAAGGGTCGGCCTTGGTGCTTTCGACCTGTAAGTACAGTGAGGAAACTCACATCGCAAACTGAATCGAACTGATAAGGTCTAACTTTGAATCTCATCTCTCAAACTGATGACTATTTCCACCAAATGACCAATTCCATCAAAATCCTAAAATACCCCCAAGGTCCAACTTGGTCAAAGTTAACTGGTAAAACCTACTAAGTCAACTGAGTCAACCCAACCGAGTCAACCCAACCGATTCAACCCATCGAGCTGACCCAGTACGAGTACGCGGGGCGTACTCTGGAGGTACGCTTAGCGTACTCCAAGCCTCGCATTGACCACCATCAGGGTGGTTGACCGAGTGCGCGGGGGCGTACTTCCTTGTACGCGGGGCGTACCCTCGTCCTCTCAAAATCCACATTAAGTGCTTAATCCAACATGTCTAAATGTCCAATTTCAGATCCAAGCCTAATAAGGTGTTCCAAACCATAAAGTTTCCAACTTTATGGTTATGCATGTCTTATTAAGTCCCAAAACCAAGATCCTAGTTTGTCTTAACCATTTAAGACCTCTAGAACTTGCACGCATGCACCAAATGAGCCAAGATAGCATTTTTATGACTGAATGCACCTCAATTCTTCAGAAAGGATAGATCTTTTGGTCTTAGAGTAGCTCATACTCATTAAGGCCAAGAAAGAGACTAAAAACACATAAATTTCTTATGGCAAGATCTTAAAGAAATACAAGTCAAGATCAAAGCTTTATACCTTCTGGAGCTTCTTAAGAAGGTAAGAATCCCAGATCTACAAGTTGCTCCCATACCAAGGCTTCCCCAAGAATCTTCTTCTTCCTTCAATACACCAAGAATACATACTTGAGCTCCAAAACACACACTCAAGGGTTAGGGTTTTCAAAAACGTCTTAAATGAGGTGGAGACTGAAAAGGTTTAGAGAAATGAGGCATAATGTTGCTTAAATACCCATCAAACCCCAAAAATTAGGGTTTCCTCCGGACATTAGTACGCCCCGCGTACATAAGTGTACACCCAGTGTACTAGGGCGCGCCCTAGTACGCTCAACGTACACACATGTACGCTTGGCGTACTCCTCCTGCCCAAATTACGAAATTGGCACTAGGGCTTCAAAGCATAATTCTTGGACTTAGGGACTAATTTGACATGAAATAGAATTATAGGGATGAATTTAGAAGTACCTGAACTACAGGATGTTACAAAAGTTTTGTAAACAACCTGGACCATTTGCGACAAAAAGGGATTAAGTTTGCGACTTTTAGTAAACCACATAGACCATTTATGTAATTTTAAATCTAATAGAAAGAAAAAAACTTATTTTTGAAAATAATCATAAAATTATGGAGTAAATAAATAACAACTCATCAAAACTGGGAGGCTTTATGTTTTATGTGCTTTGTACCATATGTTTCTAAAATCATGCATTTCTTGATTTTAAGAAAAAAATGCAAAAATAGTCCATGTGTTTACCAAATATCACGAATTCAGACCCTATTATACCAAAAAAGATCAAAATACCCTTGCATGCCTAGCACATGATATGCCCTAACGGTTGAAAAAAGACGGCATGAGTAAAAAGGACCTTCAATGGAAGATTAGTAAACCACATGGACCATTTTCATCAAAAAAATGATTAAGTTTGTGAATTTTGGAAAACCACAGAGCCGTTTATGTAATTTTAAATCTAACTATAGAAAGAAAAAAAAATTATATTTGGCAACAATCATAAAATTATGAAGTAAATAAATAACAATTCACCAAACTGTGAGACTTTATGTGATTTGTACGATATGTTTGGTTTTCGAGCTTAATAGACAAATTCGTGAGCTCGATTTTGAGTAGAAATGACAAAATTCTAAGGCTCTACATCGGAGTATTATATATATATATATATATATATATATATATATATATATATATATATATATATATATATATATATATATATATATAAAAGAGTAATTTTCTAAATTTATTTTGGAGTTTACAATTTTAAACACCAACAAAATTTACAAAAGGTGGGATCACATCGATCGTTATACGATCCTACATACAAGCCTATGATCGTAGGTTTGATATTGCTACAATATATATTATACTGAGATCCAAATTATTTTTTGCTTGGAGGATCAGACAATCTAATTACTAATGTGTTAATTTTAACAACATTGATATTATGTTTAGATTTAAGAGAATTATTGTTCATTGAAGTCGTCTTCATTACAACACCTTGATTTACATTGTCTTACATATTTGGGAAATAGTAATTGAAATTGTTGATTTTCATGTAAACAAAATGAATATTTGTGTTTGTAAGTGGGCACGTGGTTGTGGACATTGATCAAATCATCAAACTAATCTATCCTCCTTAATAAATAAATGTTTTTTTGTCACATGTCAATCTTTTATGAGTTTTGACACTTATCATTTTATGGTATTTTTGAAATAAATATTATCCACTTGTTAATTTTTGGATTGTTTCAATTTTTAAAATTAAAGTCATAATTATATATATAAAGTATTAAATATCATATATATGATATTAAATTGTAATAAATATGTTTTCTTAATTTCTTATTTTAAAGTTGTATATTAAAAAATATTTTATATTACACTTTAATGTTTAATCTTTTTTTTAAAACAACTCGTGTAATACACGGGTTCACACCTAGTTCTTAATAAAAAAGTACTTTGCACGCCACGTGTCCCTCTTTTGCACCTCCAACTTGCCACGTGTCTTTACCAGGGATGTCTTTTGACTTAAATTCCCGCCCAGTCTTTGCACCACAAATTCGATTATATCATTTCCTATAAATCAACTCATACTTTTAAATTACCTGCAAATAAAAACTAATATCAATCTTACATTTATGGTCAATCCTATAGTTATGGTCAATCCTACATTTATTTGTTTTACAACATATATTTTGAAATTGAAAACATAAAAATCAACATTATCATCTCCTGTAAATCAGGAATAAATTTTAACCCAAATCGTTGACTTTAAACTACAATTTCGTTTTTTTTTCTGCCAACTATTTGTAGATCATACTCCTCTACCGATTTTTAAATTTAAATCAATTACCCACTAATCAAATCCATAAAAATCAAGAATAAAATATGCAAAGCAAAATACTTTTCTGCAATTAATAAAATTATTGTGCCTCATTACTCTACATATTTATATGAACCCATCGAATTGCACATCATCTTCTACTGGTTTGCCCTCTAATTTAAGTTTCTTATCTACTCTGCTTTACCGATTTGTAAAAGGTTTTTCTAATTTAAGTTTCTATTATTATTTTCTTTTAACATGAAACTCCACATCATTTTCTGTAATTTCATACATTCTTTGTTCTCTTTTTTTTTGTCTTTGTGTTGAGACCGTAATTCATTTCTTTTAACATCAAGATTACTTAGCTCCTGAATATTAATGTGGAATTCTTTACAACAATCCTATGTTGCCCAAAGGCTTTTATTTTTTATTTTTTTAAGCTATTTTTTTATTTTAATTGTGTTTGTTTGTTTTAATTTTTATTTATCTCTAGCATTAAATATGTTTTCTTTACTTTTTGCTATGTCTATTTATCACATGAATGAAAGAGACTTTTTTCTATTAAAAAATAAAAGATTAATATAAAAGGACATAATTGTCCTTTTTGCCATTAAAGAAATAATGATAGTTTTTTTACAAAACTCCAAATTGAATCCAACTGTAGTTGGTTTATGACTTTATGTAATCAAACAATGCCAATTGTTTTTTTTTGGAAATGGAACTTCCCTAACGAGGGTTTCCGGGCCAGCTTTCGCGTACCGACTAATCCCCCGCTGCAAACATGAGGCTTTGCCTCATGCCCTGGAGTCACTGCAGGCGAACCTCCATGGCCACAAGGGCTGAGTGGTGCCAGGATTTGAACATTGGTCAATAGGTTATCCACCATATCTTCCAGATACCTTACCAAGTCACCACAACCCAAGTGGTTACCATTCATAACAAAGTACTTTCATTTTTCGTTTTAGCTTAAATAGAAAAAGGGCGTAGTTTTATATTTACTAATATATTAATTTAAATTGGTGTGATGGTGATTACATTTAATACAAATTTTGCATTTTTAAATTAAAAAAGTATCATATTACCCCTACTATTTGTTTACTTATACTATTCATGTTTTTGTATTTCTATTTATTTCTTAGGACGTCATATATAAATTTTTAATACTTTTTACTATTTCATTTCCAGTTTTTCCTATTAACTCCATATTCTTTATAAAATTATTTCCTATTATAGGCCTAAACTTTAAAAAAATGATTTATTAACTGAACCAATGTCTTAAAATAAAAAAAAAAAAATCTTTGTAATATAGAAATACGGAACTATGACGCAATATTTACCCAAATAGTTGTAAGCAACTTGCTGTATACTACAACTATATTACTACAACTAGGAAAAAGAGACTTACATGTATTACTACAACGGAACTATGATGCTATAATATGCAAATAGTTGTAAGCAAGTTGCTGTAGAATTTCATAAATGAACACTCCAACCAAAGCTACAATCATACAACAAAAAATGAATATATAAATGGGAAAGTAAACACAACATATATAATACTATTTTAATGAAATTCGTATGAAAAAAACTTGATATGGAGAAGTTTTTTTTAATTAGAAGCATAATCAATTAATCAAGATTATACATTGTTTTGACAGATTTTAGAGTCAAACATTATAGAGATTTTTGCACAAATTTGGTCAAATTCCTAAACTTAATAGAGCAATACAAAATAAAGATTGTACATTGTTTTGACAGATTTTGTTTTCATGTGATTTGGTAAAAGCACTTATATGTAGAATCTTTAATGAATGAAATTAAAGATTAGACCATTTGACCTCAAAATTTAAAAATGAGATCATAATGTATGAACATACCTGAAGTAAACTAGGAATAAGTCCTGCATAAAGAGTTGAAACACGTCCATTTTCAACAATCTTTACACATACACATGTTGCTAAGACATTCATTTTATTTGCTCCAACTTGCAACTGTAATTGTCTTCTCACAACTTCAGAAGGGTAAGTAGCTACCTCAACACAAGCACTAGAAATGGCACCATGTAATAAAGTTCTCATTGGCCCAACTCTAACTGTTCAAAATTGTTCATTTCATCTCCTTGCTGCTTCATATCCTTGATTCTTTGCTTTCTTTCAGGTCAATTGAACTCCAAAAAACACTGCACTTGGTGGAGACAATTATGCTGAAGATTGAAGGAACCAATCCTTTATAAAAACAAAAGAATCCTTCTGTTTATATGTTTATATGATGTAGCGAAAAGCTCCTATCACACCTCCCAAGGTTTCACAACTAGGTACCACTAACTTTGCTAGTATCTATTAGAATCTAATATGACTTTTATTTTAAAAATATATATAAATAAAATTAACACAATAAAATCTGCTGACTTTCAGAGGACATGTCCTCATATGAAGTGTAAATCATTAAAATAAATCCTAGAAGAAAATAATAAGAAAGATGATGCACCTGGGTGATTTTGAGCCTTCAATGGACGATAATCGAAGCTTCAATAGGTGATTTTGTTGCTGTTGTGTTCTTTTAACCAGAAAATTGGGGAAGATAAAAGCTGTGTTTTAACAAAGAGAAAGATAAAGAAGTTATATATTTGGTTCTTAAAGTTTCTGCAACTTAGTATGTTTTATCCAAAATAGATACCTTTTATTTAATATTAAATTTTTGTGTTTTATAAACATATAATTTATTTAATATGAAATGTTTGTGTGTTAAAGAATATAATTTATTTAATTTTGATAAATAAATAAAAAATTAAGAAGTGTTAGGAGTGTTACAACTGCCTATGAAATGCTAAGTAGAGATGCTAACGAGGTGGCGGTCCAAAAAATGACATGGCAAAAAAAAATGATGTGGCAAGGCGCTAAGATTGCTACCACTCCCTTAGGGATATTGTATCATGTCCTATGTATTTCACTGTAGTTTTAGATGACATTTAAATTTGAAAGTACCATTTTATATATTTTTGTCAATAATTTTATAAGTGAATATAATTTATATAGTACTATACAATATCAATATTTTTAATTAATTTTTTTTAAACAATATCCTAAATATCATCAAAAACATATTAAATATTAATTATAATCATACACGTTATAAAATTTAGTTTTAAACTTAAAAGACAAATAGTAACATAAATATGCAAATTATTAATTGTTTCCAAATAATTGATTAATCACCGTGATTTAGATTTATTGTTTATTTACTATTTGATTATTGTATCAATTTATGTTTATGTTTTATTTAAATTTATATTGCATTCTACAAAATGATAATTTTCTAACATATCTACACAAATTACCAATTCGATATTTAAATTATTATGTTTTCGTAATTTCAACCTATCGTTATATCATTTTGAAATTACTTACAAAACATATATATTTATTAATTATTAATTTTTTTATTATCAACACTCAATAATTATGTTATAAATTAATTAAAATTATTTTTAAATTTCTCATCGGTAGTGTCCACGGGTTATAACCTAGTGTATTTACATAAAAGTATGACAATGAAAACTTGAAAGTACACATAAAACGATGAATATTATTAAAGATAAGAAACTAAAAAAAACGAATGGATATCTTAACTTGGCTCAACCTATAAACTATTTAGAAAATAAGGGGCAAATACCATGCCAATTGATATGACATTCACCACGAACAGTGTCATCTATTTTAAAGAAGAATTGCTCGTAAAAACAAATACAACATATATGTTGTTTGAATTTATTACAACATTTTTGGTTGGTGGTATATTTGGGTGTTCTAATGCTAAAAAGCAATAATCAAATGTAGTAATCTATGAATTGTGAATTTACTTTTTCCGCTGATAAGGTTAACATGACCTCCATGAAAAAAAACTAGAAGACCAAAGGTCTTCATGATTAACTATTCAAATAATTGAATTTTAGAGATATAAAGCAAAGATACATATGAGTTTCTTAAAGTTTATATGAGGTATTTATAGATGCTGAATGATAAATGCATTAAAGATTAACACAAAAGAAAAATTATTTTTTTTGTTTTTTTAAACATAATTTACCTTATTTAACATGTATTTAACAAATGAACTATTGTCACCTGTAATCCATATACATTTGAGTTAAGTAAGGTAAATTAATTAGGCTTATTGATTGCTTTTAAACCTTTCTAATTACGTTTTAATTAAATTAATCGAGAAATATGACTTTTTAAGACAAAAATATATGCAATGTTTTACGCAGATATACCACACATTTAAACAATAACTAAAGACATATAGTATCTTTTGTATGAAAATTATTAATTAAATATTAAACATCAATGTTTTATTGTCTTTGGAATAATTTTTTTTCTCTAAATTAGGTTTCCAACAAACTGCAAATGGTCCATTTGGTTACCAAATATCACATAGTCAGTCCCTGCTAATTTTTTTTATACGAATGGTCTTCATGGTTTCTAAACTTGCATGAATGGTCCCTGTGGTTTCTAAAATTTTCACCAATGGTTTTTGGGCTACATAAAATCACTTAAATGCCTTTTCTTAATTTCTTTTATCTTTTTTCTTAAATTATATTTAATTATTAAAAATAAATAAATAAATAAACTCCTACCCACCCGATCGGCACTTCTTTCTTATTATTCTCTCTCTGGACCTCTATTCTCTTCGTCTTTCTCTCTAAATCGGAGAATGGGTACTCCCCACCTTCCTCCCTATTAGTTTTCTCCGTCTTTGGTGGCCATCAAAAATCTTCTTTATTGATGCTCTGATTTCAAAAATGTGGTAATCGATTGAAAGCTTTTTGACGGGGGATGAAGTCTGGAAACCGGGTGATGATGGTGTAGTCAAGCATCTAGAGGCGATGGTGGTGTAATTTGACAGTTGGAGGATAAGAGAAGAAGGTGGCCTAATCAGGCAATCAAAATCATTATTGGGGTCAGTACATGGTTGGAAGCACAAAATTGCTTGTCCAGCGCATGATAAAAACGTTGATGAATCGATTCCTCTAGATAAATCTACAAATCAAAATACAGAGAACCCTTGATGAACCAATTCCTCCACAAAAATCTGCAAATGGAAATGGGATATTCAAAGTTTACAATTTATTTCATAACTATTTTGATCAAGAAATTGATCAAGTGTAGTTCAACCAAATTGTATGAGAGGTTGTGGTGTTAGTGTAATACAAGTGTAGAACAATGATCAACGTGAGACAAGTGAGTTACAAGGGAAGCCCTTGATCCTTTATAGGATCTCCGACATAAAACATTGACATGTGATAATGATCACCTGCCTTGCTGCTTTTTACTGATTTTAATATGAGATTACAGAGATGATAATGATAGTATGAGTACAAGCGTAGTAGTAGAGCTAATTGTGTATGTAGTGTGTGATTTACAGGTGTTATTTATAGTCTAAGCTAACTAACAAGAAGTCTGAGATTTCCGGGATCCTCCTTGAACAAGTATTTGCACATTGTTTGACTTGGTATTCTTCGGTCTTAAGCTTGGTTGAAGTGACTCTGTATTGAGAAGGAGTCTTTTGTTGACTAATTCTGCACATGTGAGAAAAAGAAAGAAAATATAGTCATTATAAGTGTTAGGAAATATTAATGATAATAATCAGGATCCTGAGATATGTTTAAGGATCCTGAATATGATTCTGGGATCCTGCCCCAAGTTAGTTTCCAAATATTTAGAAGTATAATTTTAAAGTAAAAGGTTCTAACGGATAGGGTAATTTAAACTTCAACGGATATATTTCTAGCCATTGGAATAGGTCAAGTCACCATTCTACATTTCCATGATTCTTGTATAAATAGGGTATTCTGTCTTTCAGTTCCGTCTTACTCTTTTAGCTCTTCTTCCAGAAGTTCACTGAATATCATCGAAGGTACTACCTTTGTCTCTTTTTCTCCTTCTTCGTTTTTTTAAATTTGGTAAAAAAAAGTAACTCGTTCTCGCACAAGCGGAATCGCTATTCCTGATGACAATTTCATAGACCAAAAAGCCTTATCCTATGAATAAACCTGTACCTTCGATGATGATGATATCGAAGCCTTGAAATCAGCTGAAACTTTCCCTGCCAATACCATTTTTAGAGCCTTTGATCCGAGGATCCAACTGGATTTCGTTTCGTCCTCCTGGACTTGTTTTCTTGAATATCCTTTGAATTTAGGTCTTTCTTACCCCTTTCTTGGGATTATTTATGAGTTCTTCGATATAACCAATATCTCATACATCCAAGTCATGCCAGCAGTTTGGAGGATCCTCTACCGGATCGATTGACTGAACCGCTCCACAGATCTCAATATTGATTTGAACGAATTATCCCACGTTTATGACCTCTCGACTTTTGGGAATCCTCGTTTCTTGTTGAAAGTCAAAACTGAAAAAACACCCCTCATCCTAAAATCCAAGCACAATGATGGGTCTTACAAAGGAAAATACTTCTTCGTGAAATCCGACTCTATCCCTGATGGAAATCTCTTGCCATATTATTGGGTCAAAAAGGGTAGAGTTATATTTTTATGATGAGGATCCTGTCATTCATACTTCTTATTTTGTTTGATTTTTTCATCTTTCAAGTTCGAATAGCTTGTTCCTCCTGCTGAAGATACTGAAAATAGGATTGAGAATTTTCTTGCCCTGCCTGAGATTGATATAACATTCAAGCTCGATCATCTCAATCAACGATAAAGTTCAACTGCCATTATCCCTATGGATACTGGTAAGGATCCTCGACTTTAATTCATTCCATAAGAAGGATCCTGAACTAACACAGGAATTTCCTACTATGCTTTAGGATTTAAATCTAACCGTCCCGGCGCACGTTTTACTCTTGCCGACCTTGATTGTGCCATGTCCAGTGAGTAATTGGTATTCAAGAAAGAAAAATCCTCTCTCCTTTCCAATAAGGGTCCTATATATTTATCTGTCAAGACTCCATGATCCCCAAAAAGGAAATCAACTGAATTCTTCAACCTGGAGAACCTCAAGGTGGATGAAGCGTTGAAAAAGCAGCTCTCCTTCTCACAATCTGTAAGTACCTTTGTAGTTGTTTCTTTCTTAATCTTTATACATGTTCATAGTTTTCTCACTGTTGTTTCTTACAGGTGGTTGATCATATCTCTCATTCTTCTGAGGATCTTAAGGATAAGCTCGACCAAACAGAGCAAGCTTTGAGGGATTAAGAGACGGTCAACAAGGATCTTCTACAGAGGGTGGAGGAACTGGTCAAGGAGAAAGCAATAAGAGAAGAGGAGTCCACAGCAGAAATCAAAAAGGTATCGCAGAAGCCAGTAACAGTGCCGCTGAGGTGGTTTGGGAAGCAAAAAAACAAGTTTGCAAAGGATATCAAGAATGCAAGATCCTCGGACGTGAGTGGGTGGCGTGAGGCTCTTGCCAAACTGACTGGTCGGCCTGTCAATACTTGTCAAGACCATGCAGGAGTAGGGAGAGAAAAAGAAGAAGGAGAAGAAGAAGAAGAAGAAGAAGAAGAAGAAGAAGTAGAAGGAGGAGGAGGAGGAGGAGGAGGAGGAGAAGAGAAAGAAAACAGAGAAGGCCCATATTGGCGGTGATCAAGCCTAGTGTTAGGTTTGATTATTTAAATAATTTTAATATCTTTGTTTGTAAGCAATATTTTTGCAGGGTTGATGGGCAACTCATTTTTATGCTATGTTTGTTTCATATTTCTCTTTACTTTCATGTTTGATGTGCTTGATATGATTGTAGGATTTCTTAAGATCTTCAAATTATTGGGATCCTCAACAACCTGCAATAATTAATTTATCTGCTAAGAATGCAATCCAGATCTTTAAGATCTAAAATAATTAGTCATTAGTCTAGGATCTTAAAGTAGTTAAGATATTTAGGAAAATAAACTCCTCATCATTGCATAGGAAAAATAGCATTAAGGATAGAAAAAACCTGGTGATTTTTGGTTTTTTTAACCTTCTGATTTTAGGAGAAGTCGAAACTTGTGATTTCTTTAGTATGATTCGAGAGTTTGCGTGTGAAAGGATACTTGCTTTAGGAGCTCATCTTAGAAGATCCTTATTACATTATTACTTAGTAAATCGGGGAGGATTCCACCTTAGAAATTAACTAGGAATAATCCTAACTTAGAAAATAACTGGGAAGGATCCCTATTTGTAACATGATAATACTACAAGCTTTGGATATTTCCTAGGAAAAATCCCAACTTATGATAACACGCTAGGGATACAATCTTCAAAAAATTACTGGAGAAAATCCTAACTTAAGATAACATGTTAGTGTTATAAGCTTTAGCAAATTACTAGGGAAAATCCCAACTTAAGATAACACGTTAGTGTTATAAGCCTTAGCAAATTACTGTGGAAAATCCCAACTTAAGATAACACCTTAGTGTTATAAACCTTAGGAAATTACTGGGGAAGATCCCAACTTAAGATAACATGTTAGTGTTATAAACCTTAGGTTTAAACTGTTGGATTAAGTGTCTAAGCCCATAACTATAATTGGTATAAACTTGAATTGATAGTATCACAGTCCTTTTGGATTGCCCTCAAACCTAACAATTGAATAGGATAACTTTTAGAGAGAGAGAGAGAGAGATTTATTAATTTATGACTTAGTTAATAAATTAATTAGAAATCAAATAAATAATTTGTTAATATATTATGAGAATAATATATTAATTGGAAATAGTATTATTTAATTAGTCATTAATAAGAAATTAATTGGAATTAATTTTGGGATTAATTGGATTAATTAAAAGTGTAGGGTCTGTTTAGTTATTTATTGAAAGTTGAGGAAAGGAGCCCACGAACCTCAATGGATGAGGTAGACAAAAATTACTTGGTCAAGCCCAAGGAATTTCGTCCAAGCCCCTTATAAGAGGGGAATGGGCTGCTTGGTCACCAAGCAAAGGGATTAGGGTTTCCTCCTTAAACCCTAGCTTTGGCACCATGCTACCTCAGCTATAAAAGGACCCTTAGGCTTATAATTCCGGTTATGACATTCCTTTAGAGGCTTAAGGCCAAAATTCTCACCTCTCACCTCTCTCTCTTCAAGCTCCTTGGTCGCTAGGGTTTGGGTGTGAACCATTAGAGGCGCGACACTTGTGGCGCTTGCTTCCAAGAATGTTTCAAGGAGGAATTCAAGATTGGTTGCTATAACAATCTTTAAGGTAAGTTTCTTTGTCTTATGAATTAGTTTTTTCATAAAAAAAATTTGTATATTAGCCATTCATAGTATGTTGCTATATGATACATAGATCCAATTAGGTTGCATGTGCTCTAATCAATTGAATTGTTCAATTGTTTTCCACTTAAGGCATTGTAGTTGTAACCCTAATAACCCATCAGTGGTATCAGAGCCTAGAGCTATCTTTCATATATTTGCACATTGGTGAATCGATCAAAGAAAGAAAGAAACCTGTTTTTAGATTTGTCGCAACTCACGCCGTGCGCTTGCATGCTCACGTTGTGAGCCCATGCCAGATTCAAATTTTTTGTGCTAATCTGCCTTAACAACTTTTATGTGATATCCACTTGCTATATTTATCCCTAAATTCGATTTTGGTGTATCAATGATTGCTTTTTGAAGTGTTTAAATAATTAATTTGAATATTAATGGAACTTAATAATTAATGTCAAATATTATATGGTTTATTTTATATATTATTATAAACATGGTATTTTGAAAAGTTTAAAATACATCATTATGGATCTTATTATTAATTTAATTAAGTAATTAATTAAAAGATAATTAATAAATCCATAAAAGGTTTAAATTTAATTAAAATTACAAGTTTAATTCATTAAAAGATTAAACCCTTGTAATTTTAAAAATGTTTTAAAATACACCTTACACTATGTAAATATAATTAAAAGTTTAATAAATATTATATGTATAAGAAAAGTCAGTCAAATCGCTAGTACGTCTCATTCACGAAACCATGTTATAAAGAGGATATAAGGAAGCGGCCTATAAAATGGCCGTTGAATGGGTATCCACTCTCACCCACCGCTCTCATGTGTGGTGGAGGGTCGTTAGCTGAACGGATTTGATAGGACATAACCTCATTAAAAGTATAATGATATAAAGTAACTAAACTATTTTCTAAAAATACCAATGTTAGTTACTTTAGGAAAAATGTGAATTTGTATGCTATTCCATGAAATTGCACACTACACTTTATAAGTCGTTAGTGGAGCGTGTATGGTTAACCGACACACTAATGAGGGACTAATAAAGAGTGGTAGTGGGTCCCTCGAAAATTATCGTTGATTAATGGAGCGTGTGTTGCTAACTGGCACATTAAAACAAGATGATAAATGACATCGAGAATGGCAAGCTAATTTGTATGGTTATTCACATCTCGTTTGTGATCCTCGACATCCTAGTCACAAAAGTGAGAGCATAATCAAGATTAAACATGTCATTGTATGATTCAATGAATCTCAAAAGATGTAGGAGTTTCATAAGATTAAAACTGGTAAAAGCCTTACCTACCTAAAATAGATTCAAATTTGATTACGACATCCCTCTTCAAAGTTCGAATAGAAAATATGGATCCTAACCTTAATTTAAGTTTATGGGTTAGTAATTAAGAATTAACATCAACTAACTTGAATTATATTTTCTCAAGACAACAATGGTCTTCTTAATTCTTTTGGAAATGGTTTTCCTCTACCATCTGAAGATGATCTTCCACATTCTGTTCAAGGTGAAAGTATGTTCCCTTCTTCGAGCAATGGTGGAAATGGACGTCATGCTTCTCCAACTCTTCTTCCTCCTCCTCCAGTGACTCTCCCCACTTCACGTTTTCCTCAAGTCAAAAAGATACGAAATTACTCAAGCCTTATTTACATGTAAACATCGAGATGGAAATTCTATGTGTGCGCATGTTCTGAAAATGAAATCGTACATTGACAATGTGGATAGATTGGGTGTCGTTTTCCCAAGGGAGCAGGCCATTGATTTGGTTCTCCTTTCGCTTCCTGAGTCATATAGTCCGTTCATTGAGAACTTTTATATGAACGACGACGACGTGACTGTTAGAACCTGAAAGTGAACCTCTGGCAATCTCTAACATTTTGTTAGTTCCGAAGTCAGCCTCAATTCCAAAACAGAAGTTGGTGCGGAATCAGTATGAAGTTTGAAGAATAGTTTGTGTCAGGAGAAGAAGTTAAGATACTCCGAATGAAGTGAAGGCATTCTGGAACGAAAGTTGTGTCTGGAATGTTAGTATGTCCGGATCAGTTTCTTTGTCCGCTTGTATTGATTGTATTTGTCTTTTAGTTTGATTTAACATGTCATAGGACATAGTCTTTTTGTCTAACTTAGATAATCAGAGTGTCAGAAGTAACTCTATTATCCAGTCCTATGTATGTATTCGGTCAGTACGATGTAATCAGTTCTCCTATTTAAAGGAGACTTTAATGTTAAATCAAATGACAGATTGTTCAAACAAAAATAGCATCATTCCAGTTTGCTTCATCTTCTAGTCTCTCTTAAATCATTCACTTAAATATTTCTTTTGTTCTTCATTTATTGTCTTTACTTTGATCATTATCTTCTCTCTTCATTAATATCTTGAATACTTTGTTGAATGCATTAACTCAGACTTGACTGGTCTTGCCAGACTTGACTGGAACATTCCTTAGTAAGCAGACATTGATCTTAAGCATTAACTCAAGGTTTGAGTTTTTCGAACCTTGTCTCTGCGCATCAGATCATCTTGTTTTCACAAATGGTATCAGAGCTTGAATGGTTGTCCTTTGAATCCATAAGATCAGATTATAGTTGGTTTGAAATTACCTTGGTATTTCAACCATTTCTGTGTTCAGGATAAAAGTTCTTCTACATACCACTTTTGCTTGAAGACATCTTTAACTTCAATGGCTGCTTCTAATCCTCAACAAATGTATTCAATGCAAATAGAAAATAGCGTGGTTGCCCTACATGTTCCCCACTGCTAGTTGTTGAAGAATATGATCATTGGAAAGTTAGAATGGAAAGGTTTTTACCGGCTAAAGAGAAAGGTGAAGCTATCTGGAGATCCGTCAAAGAAGGTCCTCATGTTCCTGTTAGAACAACAGTTAGAGATGTTGCTGCTCAGCTCATGGGTCAAGATGAAAACCGCCCAGCACCTCTTACTGCAGATGATATTGATAAACTACATGTTGATCAAGTCGCCTTTTCCGAAATGGTGTTTGGTGTTCCACCATCTCTCTTTGAACACATTAAGTTGTGCAAATCTACCAAAGAGATTTGGGACACTCTTCAAGATCTTATTGAAGGTTCGGAAAATATGAAAGATAAGCGTCTGAGATCTGTTGTCAACGAGTTTGACACTTTTACAACAACTCCTGGTGAATCAGTTGCATCAGCCTCCAACCGATACCGAATCGTAGTCAATAACATGACTGCTCATGGGATTGTCCAAACTCCCTTGGAGTACAATCTTAAGTTCATAAACAGCCTTGGTAAAGGATGGGGAAATGTGAAATCTTGTCTTCAAAGCAATGGATCTCTGAAGAAGCTGAAGCTTTACCAACTATTTGATGAACTTCAAGGTCATGAATCAAATGTTGCTCGGACCCTAAGAGCACTCTCCGGAGGTCCTCTGGCTCTCGTCAGTTCCTTTGAACCTTCTATTCTTAACCCATTCACTTCGGACCCCTTCAAATCTGTAGTTCCACCTGTTCAACCCTCCATCACTAACTATATTGTTGATGGTAATCCTGATTTAGATGCTATGGACTCTGAACTCCGTTTCCAACAGGAGTTTGCACTGCTCTCCATGAAATACAAACGTCCATTTAATCCCTCTCACAAACCATATCGCAATCGTTTTCATGCTCCTCATAAAAACAATCCCCAACCACACTCTGCTCAGGAACCACAATCCACTCCGGAAATACCATCAGCCTAAAACCAAACATCGTTAAACCCAATTCCACTTCGGAACCTCAACAGGCTCCTAAATCTGACAAACCAAAAATTGTGTGTCATAAGTGTGGACATGCAAACCATTTTGCAAAAGATTGTCTGGATGATGTTTCACAAAAACCGAAGATCCAGGATTCTGCTTACTATGCCCGAAGACCACAAGATATAGCTGAAAGTGAAAAGGCATTTGTCACAACTGTATCTAGGGATGTGGAAGGATATTGGTCGTCAGGAGATGATGACGATGTGATGGCTGGAAGAAACATGTGTCTAATGGCAAGACAAACGATTGAGTGTGATTAAGGCTACTGGTCATCAGGGTCAGAAGATGAAGATGATGTTGTTGACCCAAACTACTGCTACATGGCCACCAACGATCCACTCGGTTGAAGCATCGTTTAACAGGTAAAAACTATGATTTCTGATAATAATTTTGACTTGTCTCTTTGTGACCCTTATCTAACCCAGATCCAAAAAGATATGAACACCATCTATAAAGCCTATGAGTCAGCCATAGAAGCCAGTGAGAAGAAGGATAGTGAATTAAGTCGTCTTAGGTTACGTTTCGAGGATAAGAAATTAAAAATAGAGTCTTTAGAACAAGAACTTATAATGTCACAAGATGAATGTATCATTGTTAAACACAAATGTGAAATCACTTATTCTGAAAGAAATGTTTTGATTTCCGATAACAAACATCTCAATGCCAAAATTGATGCTTTGCATAATTCCATTGACTTGCTTGAAGCAAATCAAAGGATGACTCATAAATTTCGTAATCCTTGGTCAAAAGCTCCTGGTCTCGGAAGCGAGTTTCCGAAACCTATAGCTAGTCCCTTGAAGGAGTTACAGAACCTGACCTTTATGGGAGATGTTCCAAACCATCAACATTCGAATACTCTTATTTCTCTCTTGTCACCCCTTCATGAGACGACTGACAGTTTTGCATCCTTGATTCCTGAATTTAAACCAATTGTTGTCAAGTGCCCTGATTCCACACCACTTCCGCCTCTGAAAAACTTGGACCTGAATCGGACCACGTAATTCCATCATAGTGTTTCAAACCGCATAGATCATGTTCCGAAACACAATCCTCCTAACAAATGTGTTGTTGAAGAAATAATTCATGTGACAACTGAAACTGTTACTTCTGAGTTTTCATGGGCATCCTTAGATGATAACATTGAAACCTCAAGTTCTGTCTCCTCTGATTCTTGTGAATCAAATTCCTTAGTGACCTCTAAAACAACCTTGGTGCCCATCAAGCCCAAGTTTGGAAATCCTTCAAGTGGTCAATCATCTAAGTCAACATCTGACCAAAAGAAGAAACCCTCTTTGAACAGAAATGACGTCACTAGTCCTAAGAATGAAGCCAAAATGCCTTTAAGAAGGAAGTCAAGTCTAGACAAAACTCTAGATTTCTCGAAAATTCCAAAACAAATGTGTCTATGAGTAATAGCAAATCATCTTCACATAATCATAACACATTTGCTCCTGTTAAGATTCTCAAAAGACAATCAAATCCTCCCAGTCAGTTAGAACCTAAGAAAGTTGTCAACCTGTCTGAAATGACTCCTGAAGTGCAAGTATCAAGTCCTGAAGTACAAGTATCAAGTACTCAACCTGTTTGAAATGACTCTTCTCGGAATGTTGGATCAGTTTTTATAGTAAAAGCAGATGGTATAATTTTCAAACCTCAATCCTTTTCAAAATCAGACGTGCCATCAAACAAAGAAAGATTTTCAAGGAAACCCATTTCACAAAAATCTTCAAAACAAAAACTTGTTTGGAAAGTAAAAAATACCTTGACTCCGGACGCATCCACTGCTCCTAAGGCCACATGTCTGAAGAAGGTCGTTTCGAACCGACGTGTCACTGAGAGTATGATTACTGGATAGATGACAAAACCCTGGCTTTCTGCCCGTTTCCGAAAGACTCTAGACATAACTCTAAGAAACACACTGTTGTCCAAATTTCACTGCACAAGTTCAAAACCCGTACTTTTTCCCCAAACCTTACTTGGAGCCTAAAAACTCCACCACTCACTAATTTTGCAGCCCCTTTGTGCTTCGGAGCAAGATACAATATGGTATATTGATAGGGCTTGCTCCATGCACATGACGGGGCAGAATAACTTTCTGTGAGATCTCAAACTTTCTCCGAATGCGGGCTATGTAACATATGGGAATAACTCCAACTCTCAAATCAGAGGTTATGGCATCCTCACCAATGGCAACTTCTCAATCTTAAACGTGGCATATGTAGCTGACCTGAAGCACAATTTGATCAGTGTAGCACAACGCACTGATTCGAATCGTCGTGTGGAATTTTGCAAGAAACACAACTATGTGATGTACGAAGACCGGAAGGAATGCTTTATCAAGTCTAACCGCAACAAAAACATGTATCCTCTTGACATCAACATGATCATTGGCAAGCCTCAACTCTGCTTACTTTCAAAAGTTGTTCCTGACGTTAGTTGGTTATGGCACCGAAGGCTTGCTCACTTAAACTTTAGATATATGAATGATCTTGTCTCCGGTGAGATGGTCCGCGGTCTGCCACTCCTCAAATTTGAAAATGATCACTTGTATGCTGCATGTGAGTGTGGAAAACAATCAAAGAAAGGTCATCAGGTCATTATTGAAAAATCTATCTCGGAACCATTGGAACTTTTGCACATTGATTTGTGTGGAGCATCAACTGTATAAAGTTTGCACCACAAGAAATACATTCTTGTGATTGTGGATGACTTTACAAGGTTCACATGGGTCTTCTTCTCGAGGTGTAAGTCCAAAACTGCTACAGAACACATCAATTTTATCAAAGGAATTGAAGTCCTCATCAAACTTCCTATGCGACGAATCAGAAGTGATAATGGTTCGGAATTTGTGAATGCTACTTTTGACAATTTCCTCATCGAGAAAGGAATTGACCAAAACCTCTCTGCTCCATACAATCCACAACAAAACGGTGTAGTCGATAGATGCAACAGAACGCTAGTCGAAGCTGCTCGATCCATGCTTAACTTTCCCAATCTACCACTCTATCTTTGGGCCGAAGCCGTGTCCACCGCCTGATTTACTCAAAATCGGAGTATCATCAATCGACGACTCAACATGACACCGCACGAAGCCATGAACGGACGCAAACCGAGTATATCTTTTCTTCATGACTTCGGATGCAGATGCTTCATAAACAACAATCGTGATTAGTTAACCAAGTTCCAACCAAAATCTGATGAAGCAATTTTTCTGGGGTACTCTACAAAATCAAAGGCTTACCGAGTTCTCAATCGACGAACTCAAGTTATTGAAGAAAGCTTTGATGTCACTTTCGATGACTATTTCGTTCGGAATTCTGGTCCCACTCATGTCACCACCCACATTATAGAGTCCGATGCTTCTCCTCCGGACTCTCTAAACATTCAAGTAATTCATTTAGTTGAATTTGAAACCCTCTTTGGACCCTCTGAAATAGCCCTTGATTCGGAATCTCGAACAAGGCAAATATCCTCTTCTGAAGCACCTGTTTCTCAAAATGTCTCTGGTCCAACACCTACTTTCCCTCCATTTGACACTGATCCGTTTCAACCTTCTCAGGTTGAGGGGGAGAATGGTAAACCCTCACTTGAATCAAATGTAGATGGATTCCTTGATGTAGCTGCTGAGTTTGATTCCAATCTGATCAAAAACGATGATGATGCAAATTTCTTTGAATTCCCACCTGATGATGATGTCAACCTATCCGGTTCAGAAGTTCAGGGGGAGCATCATCCGCAAGTGCAAACTATTTAGGGGGAGCAACACAACTCCATTGTTGATATACGAGCTTCTGCTACTCAAGAATTTCCGAGACTACATGTATGGACCAAGGATCATCCTCCAAACCAAGTAATTGGAAACCCTAGTGATGGCGTTCAAACTCGCTCCGCTACAAGTATTCAAAATGAATGTCATTTTTCGGCGTTTATATCGATGATCAAACCCATATCGATCAAAGAAGCATTAGAAAATGCTGATTGGATTACAGCCATGCAGGAAGAATTAGATGAGTTTGATAGAAATGAAGTGTGGACTCTCGTCCATCCCCATCCGGATCACCCAATTGTTGGTACTAGATGGGTATTCCGAATCAAGCTAGATGACGTTCGAGTTATTATTCGGAATAAAGCAAGACTGGTTGCCAAAGGATTCACACAGATCGAAGGACTTGATTACGACGAGACCTTTGCTCCTGCTACCCTTCTTGAAGCAATCAGAATTTTTCTTGCTTACGCTGCTCACAAAGGCTTCAAGGTTTACCAAATGGATGTTGAAAGTGATTTTCTAAATGGTGAACATGATACTAAAGTATATCTTCAACAGCCTCCTGGTTTTGTTAATCTCTCATTTCCGAATCAGTGCTACAAGCTCCGTAAAGTTGTATATCGCCTCAAGCAAGCTCCTCGCGCATGGTACGAAACGCTCACTGATTTTCTTAAACGCTCCGGTTTCCAAAGAGGAATTCTCGATCCCACCCTGTTTCGAAGATCAAATGGAAAATATCTCATGCTTGTCCAAATTTATGTTGACGGCATCATTTTTGGGTCCACCGATTCATCAATGGTTGCTGACTTTGCCAAATTAATGGTCAGTAGATTTCAAATGAGTATGAATCTTGAATTGAGCTTCGTCCATGGTCTCCAAGTCAAACAGACCAACCGAGGAATCTTTATTCATCAAGAGAAGTACATTTCTGAACTCCTCAAAAAGTACTCAATGGACACCTGTGCCTCAGCCAAGGTACCTATAGGTTTCGGTCACAAAATCTTCTCGGACCCATCAGGTGTTGCTGTTGATGAAAAGAAGTACAGAGGAATGATTGGATCCTTACTCTATCTTACATTAAGTCGTCCAGACATCATGTTTGCTACCTGTCTTTGTGCCAGATTTCAAGTCAATCCAAAAATGTCACATCTTTTGGCTGTAAAATAAATATTCCGATATCTCAAAGGAACAAAGAGTCTCGGAATCTGGTACCTAGCAAATGAAAGTTTCCTCCTTCAAGCCTATTCCGATTCAAACTATGGTGGTCTTCAACTGGACCGAAAGAGCACATCTGGTGGCTGTTAATTCCTAGGTGGTCATCTGGTTAGCTGGTCATCAACGAAACAAAACCGCATTGCACTCTAAACAGCCGAAGAGGAATACATTGCTGTTGCCAGCTGTACATCTCAAGTTCTTTGGATGAAATCTTAGCTTCTAGACTATGGTTACCGTTTTCCACACATTTCGATCTATTGTGACTCTCAAAGTGCAATTGCAATTTCGCATAATCCGATTCAGCACTCCATGACAAAGCACATTGACATAAGGTACCATTTCATAAAAGATCATGTTCTAAATGGTAACATCGAACTTATTTTTGTTCCATCTGATGATGAAATTGCTGATGTCTTTACTAAGGCATTAGACGAAACCAAGTTTAATGGTTTTCTGAACAAAATGGGTATGATGATGCCTGATCCTCAATTCTTTCAAGATGCATGCACTCTCTGATGGAAACATCGGAAAGTACAGTTGGTTCCGAAGCAAAATCATTTTACATTTCGGAACTATTGTCTCTCGGAATGAATAGGATCACTTATGTGTCTTTTTGTTTAACCATCTCTTGCAAGTTTTAAGTTGTACAGCTCACTCCATCTCATGAAGTCCAAAACCAATACAGTTACATTGGTACAAATTGTCACCTCGGAACTTACTTCATAAAGTATTCCCGGAATTTAAATCCGGAACGGTAGTAAATTCTTTCTATCTTTTGCTCCGGAACATCCTAAACTTTGCTTCGGAAATCGTTTTCAAATTTTCATTCCGGAATGCTGTCTCAAAATTTTCTCTGGAATCTTTCAAAATATTCTCTCCAGAATTTCAAAGAATTTTTGCTCCGGATTGATTTTAAAGAATTTTGCTCCGGAATTTTAAAGAATTTTTCTCCGAAATTTTAAAGAATTTGGCTCCGGTATTTGAAAATCTTTCTACGGAATTTCAAGTCCTGATCAGGAACTTAAACAATCTTACTCCGGAAAATCATCTCAAAGTTTAACTCCGGACTCTTTCATTTTAAAAAATATTTTGGACCTGTTTTTCAAGATCACTTTGTTCTGGAATACACTTCATAACCATCCGGAAGTCAGAGAGTCCGAAATCAATCATCCGGAAGTCCAAAGGTTTTTAAGTTGAAACATTTTTAAACGATTACTTTTCAAAGATGCTTATCTTGTCACCCTTGAAATCCGCACCACGTTTGCACGTTCTATAAAGAAAACATCCCATTGTTGTATGACGGTTTCTATTCTTCACTTTGTTCCATAGTAACCTTTCGTCATCATTAGTCAACTCATCCCAAAAACGGCAACACAATAAATGCGACCCATTTCCAAATCCGGATTTCATCATTTCCTTTTTCGACCCGACTCGTTTCCATCACCTATATAAACCCTTTAAACCCTCCTTTATCTCTTTACGCGTAAAAAACTCTCCGAAACTCTCTCCTATTGTTCTATGTTCTTGTGTTCTTCAAGCACTCATCTCCCTGCAACAATGGTGTCTCCTTCATCTCCTCCAAAATTCGATGAAACTGCTCAAACAGCCACGAAAACTGTTGCCAAGAAAAAGTCATCGAAAGGATCATCATCCTCACATTCATCTGAACCATTCCTCAGAGACACAACACAACTTTTCTCCATGAACCCCATGAATTCCGATGAACCCATAAGAGTGATGATCGAGTTCATTGCTCATCATCCTATCTCCATTCTACTCACTAAAATCCCAGAACCGCCTCTTCCACTCCATCTTCTGCACACAACATTTACAAGGATTAAGATCGATGATGGGGTTCTTGAAACCAAACTTACTGGTGATCGCATCGTGCCAATCCACAAATCAACGTTTCTTAGAGCAATCGGAGTTAGGGAAAACCCCAAAGGTTTCAAAGTTCAAGAACCAACTGCAGAGGAGTTTCAACTGTTCCTAAACCACATAGGGTACGATCAAGAGTATAAGGCAAAAGAGTTCAAGAAGTCAGCCGTTTCCAGTATTTGGACCGTTCTGATGCATTTCATCATCTGTGGGCTGTCCGGAAAGCATGGAGGTACAGACACCCTTAGCAAGGACTGGCTGTACGTAGTTTACAGCATATTCTCCAAAAGAGATAATGTCGTTGATCTTCCTGAGGTGCTATGGCAAGATTTCTGGAAATTCGCTATCAAGCGCAAAGACAATGAGATTTCAAGCCCTAGGTTTTGGGCCCTGACGATCCAAGAGCTTTACAAAGAAAGGTCCGAACCAATCCCAGTTTCTACAATTCCGAAAGAGGTATATATCTCTTTCAAAATTGTCAAACATTATCGCATTCCGGACCAATCTTCTTTTGGACCTGTGAGACATTTACCGGAACACATGTTGGCTATAATAACTTCCGGATCTATTCATTTAAAACATCACTTGGAGACTTCGGTTGTGTTCGACCCAACACAACCTGCCCCTGTCCCCATTGAGCCTATTCCGGAAGAAGCCCATCCTACTGTGTCCGGAGGAAAGATAAAGAAGTTTGCCAAAAGGAAGACTTCTCCCTCAAATCTAAAAGCCAAAAAGAGAACTAAAGTCAGTTCCTCCTCTCAAAAGGATGGAGCCCATGACACTCCGGCTGACTCTAGCCATCCGAAAACCCCTCCTACCCACTCATACGGGGTACCCCTCGATGTTTCAAAATCACTTGCACACACTCACGGGGAGTCTACTCATAATCCACCCTCACCTTCCCAAAAAGGTGATGTTGGTGTTGAACAAAGTTCCTTGCCCCTTGGAACAAACCCATGTGTCAGATTTGATATCCCAATTTCTTCCACACAAGCACCATCCGGAACCCCTGTTCCGGACCCCAAGCACTCAGAGGGTGGAGCAGTCCCTCCAACCTCTCGTGCCTCAACTGGTCTGATACCAGGTAAGGGTACAGGACGACCAGGTGCTAATGACCCAAAATGGGAAGATTATGTTGACATGGCTCACACAAGGCATTCGGAGCTCACTCGATCTCAAGTTGAAGCTACCTTGATTGAAATGAGGAATAGAGCCATCCAGAGCAATCAACCCTTTATTGCTCCTACCGACGATATAACTGATCTTGAGTTCACTTCTGGAGAAACTCCCAAGACTCCACCTCATGCTTCTATTCACTCCAATTCGGATGAAGAAATTTAAAAGAAGAAGTGCTGCTAAATGACGATGGTGCAACTGTTGCTGACACTAAAGTGCTGCCCACTGTTCGATTTCAATGCAAGCCATCCTCATCCAAATCAGCTTTTGATTTCGGATCCTCCTCATCCACTCATGGTGATAAATTAGACTCCACTCCTAAACTTCATGATGATGTTGCTACCAACAAGCCTGGTTATTCGGTTCCTCCAGTCAACCCGGAACCCAACAAAAACAAGCCTCAGAATTCCACTTTCGACACCGGATCTTCCGCAGGCAACTACGTTGATCCATTTTCCCTCCTTGAAATCCGAGACTCTATTTCCAATACCGTGAAGAAAATCAATGCTATAGAAACTTCCGTAGCCGGGCTTAACACCAAAATCGATGAAAAAGTTTCCGGACTGGATTCAAAGATAGATGTCATTCTCCAATCCATGTCTGAAGCCAACAAGTCTGGACCTACTGTTGCTGAACGTGAAGCTCAACTTGACCAACTTATTTCTCTTTGGCTCAAACACACAATCGAAGAAGTTGAACAAAAATATGATGCTTATGTCGATCATTACCTGGATACAATCACCCGGATGCCTAAGGTCCATGATGACCTAGTCGCTAGCACTAATGACCTCATCAAGAAAACTCATGTTCGTTATGAGAAACAAATTAGCGACTAGAAAAAGAGATCCGGAAGAAGGATGAAATGAACCTGATAATGCATCAAATTCTCCTTAAGCTTCTCAGAGCCTGTTGGAACATCGTGGATGTTCCAAACAACATATTTGATGAAATGTTGTCAATCCTGCATGACCTGTTTAATCATCTCAAAGCTCAGGCCCCCACTGCTGAAGCCTATGACACCCTCACCCTTCAACTCCACACTAGCTTTCAGAAGGTGTTTAAAATTTTTTCGGATTTGAAGGAATCTCTAGTGCTTGCTCCGGTTGCCAGGTCCACCATTGCAAGAGGGGGAGAAGGCCCAAGTCAACCATGGAGAACTGCCTCAGAATATCAGCTCCGAGATGAAGATAAAAATTCCGATGATGAAGTCCAAGTTCTTTCCGGACTTCTAGGAAATGATGATGAAGATGATAATGATGATGAAGATTCATTTATCACAAATGGAGTGTTATGTTTGCAAGCTCCAAGGAAGTTCCCAGCCAAGGTGCTTACGGAGGAAGAGCAAAGAATTTGGTTCGCAGTTTCATGGCCATTTACACTGCCGGATGTTCTTAAAAGAAGTATTCAAATGTCTAAGGCTAAAACCAAATTAACAGTTGATGCCTTCCGGGCCACGTCATCCATGCTGCCACCAATTCCTGCTCCAAGAACTGTTCCGATTGATGAAGGTTCTCCCCTCCGGACTCTAGACGACATTCCGGAAGAACCTCTTCAAACTTCTCCTCCAGAATTCACCATTGACGAAAACATGAAACATATCATCTCGGCACTCAGAAAAGACAAGGGTAAGAAGCCCATCACTGAAAGTTATCAAGCTCACTACTCCGGACCTCCACCAAAGCAAAAATTAGGATGGTATCAGGAGGAAATAAATAAAGCTCTAGAGGAAAGCATCCGGATTCAGGCGCTCAAAGACAATCCCAATCCGATGCTGAGACTCTCTCCTCTATGCCGAGAAGGATTAATCCATGATTCGGACATAGCACCCTTCATGTACTATGACATTCCTACAAACGATTCCGAACAACTCGATCTGCCTCTCTCTCCGTACAACAAGTTCTACATCAAGTTTTCACCTTTCCACCCTAATGATAATCCGAAGCTGATCATCCGGACTGAGCGTGAAAGACTGAAAACCTTCTACTCCAAGAATGCACAGCCTCAAAATGAAGTGTGGTCAAGGAAGAGGATAACAAATATCTCAGGGTTTGGAAGGAAGATCTTGACTAAATATGAACTTAACTGCGTACTGTTCCGGTATCACATCTTCCGAAATAAACCAACCTATCGCACCATTACTGATGCCGATTTCCTTACAATCAATCCGAACAACATTCTGACCATTGCTGCACACCTCCGGAGTCTTCAAAATGACGATCTCAGCATGGGAGCTTACCATGCTGCCTTAAGTTTTCTTAAGGATTATGTTGCTAAATTTTGTCGATGTGACTATGAGCTGGTGTCACACCCCGAAACCGATGGCGGAAACGTTCCGGGGCGGGGTGACGTCATGTAGAGTATCACAAACAATGTACATAGCAAGCATAGTAAACACAACCATTACATTACATGAGAAAGTTTTACATTTGTTTGAAAATAAAGTACTACAAGTTTTCTTAGATACATTGGTTAGAACAAAAGTAAAGACGAGTCTTCTATATGCTCCGTCTTCTCAAAAGTTAATAGGAGTACCTGTCTATGGATGCCCTGAGAATACAAGCAGTTTTAAAATATCAGCATAAAGCTGGTGAGTTCATAAGCGGTTTGTTTTCTGGAAAAAGATTCAGTTTCCTTTAGTTTCATGAACAGTTGATATCCAAGAAAATCCCGTATTTTCTTATGAAAATAGTTTGGTTATCCCTTTGTTACACAATTTGAAATAAGAAAATCCTGCAAGTTTCCTTATGAAAATATGGTTTGAATTCTCGTTAGAAGTACCATACAACCTTGTTTATGAAAAGTTACGTTATCCCAAGAAAACCCTATGTTTTCTTATGAAAAGTATTCGTTGGTTATCGATTCTGAAATGATGTGTACAAGTATCTACCATACTTGTATCGATTAGGTGAAGCATACTGAATGACTGGTATCCCGTGGTAAGCATATTAGTTTTGACACGTACACAAAACTAATAAGTAAGTAGTGAACTGGTAGTAATCAAAGACAGTTATTACTAGGAGGTTAGTTCACTAGGTTCGTTATTACTTTATCAGTAAATCTCCATTATCTAAGTTGCGAGTTCCATAACCATACGATAGACTAGATATGGCAATAAGTAGTCCATCATCATTTTATGACTTTTGTCACCCATGGACCTGACGATCCAACTGTAGCTAGCAGCAGGGTGCGGGGTAGTCAGCCCCGTATAGATCTATACACTCGAGTCACGCTCTCCCTCCAAGAGATTCTGGTTACGGGAGTAGTCCTCCACTCTCGTATTCCATGTGGAGTGTTACCGAGGACGTGTCTCCAATCATAAGAATAATGAACTTTACAAGTAATAGTATAGAAAATCCCGGTTTATGAAATGACATGAAATCCTTGTGAAATGTAAAAATGTAACATTTTATAATGAGTTTCACAATTGGTTTTGAAAACTAACTCCACGAGTTAGACGGTTGGTTAATACGGATTTCAATGTTTAAATCATATTGAACATGTAGTATTGTTATACGAAATAGTAGATTTGAGTACAAGTTTCCTTGTACTTTTGCTTGTATTCCCCCCCTGAAAACATGAAAAACACAGAAAATGGTGTAGGGGTATGAACTCACCAGACGAGAATGTGCCGATTTAGATGCTAAGTATCAGTTTAGGGCTTGAACACGCGTGAGGTTCCTATACAACATGAAGAGATACATAATTTTATCTAATTAGACTTTGATTTACTAAGATAGTAGGATAATACACTCCGAGGCACGAAAACACTTCAATTCAAGTGTTAGGGATGGTACGGGTTGCATCTAAGGAGTGTAGGGACTAGATAAGGTGTTTACTCTTCAAGTGTAAACCCTTAGGGGAGTTTACGGTCCAAAGACAACATCCCCCATGAGTTTACGGCCGTAAACTCATGGGTGTGGTGGTTTGAGTGATCCAAGGTCTCATCTTGCACATAGGAAGGATCTAGGGTTGATTCGAGGGCTTAGGAAGTGATCGGGACATGAAATGGCCTAGGAATTTGGGTTTACGGTCCTTGGACCACCCTTGGGGAGTTTACGGTCGTAAACTCATGGGTTTATGGCCGTAAACCCACCCTTGTCCATGTTTGTCCATTTTCCAAGTGTTTTGGTGGTTTGTAGACCATTCATGCAAGTTCTAGACTCAAATACAAGCCATGCAAAGTGTTTGGAGCATTAAAACACCCTTGGAAGGTGTTTACGGTTTTGGGAGATGTTCCCAAACCGTAAACTCAAGTTTATGCTCAATTGGACATGTTTTAGGGTTCTAAGATCATCTAAGAAAGTTTCAAGGCCATTAGACATGCATTGGAAGGGTTAAGGAGCATCAAAACCCCATGAAAGGGTGTTTACGGTTCTTGAACATTCAAGAACCGTAAACTCATGTTCATGGCCAAAAATTCATGATCTTGTGGTTCTAACTCCATGCATGTAAGGATCTAAGCATTAGAAGAGGTTTGGAAAGGTTTTGGGGCTTCAAAACCCCCATTGAAGGAGTTTACGGTTTTTGGGAGGCTCCCCAAACCGTAAACACGAGTTTTTGATGCATTTGAGAGTTTAAGACATGGATTTGCATGCATGCTAGGATAAACAACTAGTTAGGAAGGATCACTTACCAAATTGGAGCTTGAAAGTGAAGATTTCTTGAGAGGATTCGATTTCTAGAGAGAGAGTAGAGAGAGAAAGTTCAAGTGTGGGAAAAGCTCAAATGGTGGTCACTCCACCCTTTTATGTGCCTAGAGTTAGTGACCCGGTGGGAATACACCCAATACGGACATTAAACGGAGCTTAATATTTTACCCGGGTAAATGACCATTACCCGTATTAGTCGTAGTCTAGAAATTTTCAAAAGATTATTTAGAGTGTTTTCACCCAAATAAATATTTCGTTTCGACACATAGGAAATTATAATAATAATTCTAAATGAATTATTTAATTTGAAAGTTAACGGAAAAAACCCAAAATAAAATAAATTTTATTAACGGCATGGGTTATGTTAACGGAATATCTTTCGGGTTGTCACATTATCCCCCTGTTAGAGGAAATTTCGTCCCGAAATTTAGAACTTAGATACAAATCATGGAATTGGAAAGAGATGCGGGTATTTCGTTTTCATCGAGTCTTCGCGTTCCCAAGTGAATTCGGGTCCCCGCTTGGCATTCCAGCGAACCTTCACTATCGGGATGCGGCTTTGTTTCGTTCGTTTGATCTCTCTATCCATGATTTCGATGGGCTCTTCCACAAAGTTCAGGTTTTCGTTGATTTCGATCTCATCCAGGGGAATCACAGGGGTCTCATCAGAAAGACACTTTTTAAGGTTTGAGACGTGGAAGACAGGGTGAATATTGCTAAGTTCATGAGGTAATCGGAGTCTGTAAGCTACGGGACCAATCCTGGCTAGGATTTCGAAAGGTCCTATGTACCTTGGGTTAAGTTTTCCACGCTTTCCGAAGCGTATCATGCCCTTCCAGGGTGAGACTTTCAACAAGACACGGTCTCCAACCTGGAATTCCAAGGGTTTTCGTCGTTTATCGGCGTAGCTCTTTTGTCTATCTCGGGAGGTCTTAAGTCGTTCTCGGATTTGCACGATCTTTTCAGTGGTTTCGCGGATGATTTCTGGACCAGTGAGAGTGCTGTCAGGGACTTGTCCCTTGACCAGCTGCGTGTCACCCAACTCAGCCCAGCACAGAGGGGATCTGCACTTGCGGCCATAGAGGGCTTCGAACGGCGCAGCCTTGATGCTGGTATGGTAGCTGTTGTTATAAGAAAATTCAACCAAAGGAAGATGAGTATCCCATGACGCGCCGAAGTCGATGACGCAGGCTCTCAACATGTCTTCCAAGGTTTGGATGGTTCTCTCACTCTGTCCATCTGTTTGAGGATGGTAAGCTGTGCTCATATCCAGCTTAGTTCCAAGAGCCTTCTGTAGTGACTGCCAGAACCTAGAAGTGAACCTGCTATCCCGATCGGAAATGATGGACACAGGTACACCGTGCAGTCGGACCACCTCTTGGATGTAGATTCGCGTGAGTCTTTCCATTTTGAAGTTTTCCTTGATAGGAAGGAAGTGAGCAGATTTGGTCAGTCGGTCGACAATTACCCAAATGGTGTCGTACCTACTCGGAGATTTGGGTAATTTGGTAATGAAATCCATAGTAATCATTTCCCATTTCCATTCAGGTATTTCGGGTTGTTGGAGTAGACCGGAGGGTTTTTGATATTCGACCTTCACTTTGGCGCAAGTCAGGCACTTGCCCACGAAGGTAGCGATTTCGGCCTTCATATTTGGCCACCAGTACAGTTTCTTGAGATCCAAGTACATCTTATCCGAACCTGGGTGTACGGAGTATTTAGTATTATGAGCTTCGTTCATGACAACCTCTCTGAAGCCTCCGAAATTTGGGGTCCAGATCCGGTCCATGAAACAATAGACTCCGTCGTTTCTGATTTCAAGGTTCTTATCCATTCCTCTCAGGGCTTCGCCTGACACGTTTTCTGGCCTTAAGGCTTCCAGCTGAGCCTCTTTGATTTGCGCGGATAAGTGGGAATGGATAGTCATAGTCAGTGCCTTCACCTTACGACCTGAGTATTCTTTCCGGCTGAGGGCATCTGCCACCACATTGGCCTTGCCGGGATGGTAGCGGATTTCACACTCGTAGTGGTTGAGTAGTTCAACCCATCGCCGTTGTCTCATGTTCAGCTCCTTTTGGTCGAGGATGTGCTATAGACTTTTATGGTCGGTGAAGATAGTGCACTTAGTTCCGTAGAGGTAATGTCTCCAGATTTTTAATGCGAAGACCACTGCTCCCAATTCTAGGTCGTGAGTCGTGTAGTTGACTCCGTGTACTTTCAGTTGTCTGGAGGCATAGGCGATGACCTTGCCTCGTTGCATTAGGACACAACCGAGACCTTGATTGGATGCATCGCAGTAGACAACGAAGTCTTCCGTACCATCGGGAAGGGACAGGATAGGTGCGCTGCACAAGGCTCGCTTCAGTGTTTGGAATGCAGCTTCTTGATTTTCGTTCCAACAAAAGGGTACACCTTTCTGAGTTAGAGTGGTTAAGGGTTTGGCAATTTTGGAGAAATTTTGGATAAATCTGCGATAGTAGCCAGCGAGACCCAAGAATTGACGGATTTCGGTGGGTGTCTTCGGTGCTGACCAGTTTTCTATCGCTTTGATCTTGGAAGGATCCACGTGTATGCCCTCCTTGCTTACCACATGACCAAGGAAAGTAACCTTCCGGATCCAGAATTCACATTTGGAGAATTTCGCGTACAGTTGCTCCGATCTAAGAGTTTCCAACACTATCCTCAAGTGTTGTTTGTGATCCTCTTCGCTTTTGGAATAGACAAGTATGTCGTCGATGAACACGATAACAAACTTGTCCAGAAATGGACGACACACCCGGTTCATCAAATCCATGAACACCGCCGGCGCGTTGGTTAGACCGAAGGGCATAACCACGAATTTGTAATGACCATATCGAGTCCGAAAGGCTGTTTTGGGAACGTCACCCTCATGGACTCGCAGCTGATGGTACCCTGATCTTAAATCGACTTTGGAAAAGTAGCTAGCTCCTTGGAGTTGATCGAAGAGGTCGTCTATTCGAGGAAGAGGATAACGGTTTTTGATTGTGAGCTTGTTCAGCTCTCGGTAATCGATACACATTCGAAAAGATCCATCTTTCTTTTTCACGAATAAGATCGGGGCTCCCCATGGCGAGGAACTCGGTCTGATGAATCCTTTACTGAGCAGCTCATTGAGTTGACTAGATAACTCCTGCATTTCTGCCGGAGCTAATCGATAAGGAGATTTGGCTACGGGGGTAGCTCCGGGGATTAAGTCGATACGAAACTCCACTTGGCGTTAAGGAGGGATTCCTGGGAGATCCTCTGGAAAGACATCAGGAAAGTTGCAGACTTCGGGGATGCTCTCGAGGTCTTTAACTTCCTGCTTTTTGTTAACGACATGGGCTAAGAATGCATGACACTCTTTCCGCAGGAGTTTCTGGGCTTTGATGCACGAAATGATGCGAAGGTTTGAACTGAGTTTATCCCCGTAGATTACGAGAGTTTCATCCGAAGGAAGATTGAGATGGATGGCTTTTTCGAAACAGAGGATGTCTGCACGGTTGGGGCTCAACCAATCCATGCCAACGATGACATCAAAGCTTTTTATGGAGACTGGCATAAGGTCAATGAGAAATGGACGGTCGTTTAAGGATAGGGTACACCCTACGTATATCTCGTTAGTGCTCTCTTTCTCACCGTTAGCCATTTCGACGGTAAACTTTTCGGTTAATGGTTGGGATTTTTGTTTAAGAAATTGTTTGAATGCATGACTAACAAAGCTCCTTTCAGCACCAGAATCGAAAAGAATGCATGCATAAGAGTTGTCGAGGAGGAACGTACCCGTGACAACGGTGGGGTCAGCGACTGCCTCTTCTTGTCCCATGGTTAGAACTCTCCCGGTGTTGTTGGTTGTTGCTGCTTTGGGGCAGTCCCTCTTGAAATGCCCGAACTCCCCACAGTTGTAGCAGGCTCGTCCAACACCCACTCCAGAGGCTTGATTTGTTGGTTGGGCTGGGGTTCTACAAAATCGCACCGTGTGCCCCTTTTTACCACAGCTTATGCATGACATCTCCTGGCACGGGCCGGGATTATGATGGTAGTTACACTTGTCACACCGAGGAAGGGTGCCAGTGTACCTGCTGGTAGGAGCCTGGGTGGCAGGAGTAGCAACAGGGGTAGTAGCAGCGTGGACCGCTACAGTTTGCTGTTTCTTTGAAGATCCTTGCGAACCCTGACCCTTTCGTTTGTTCCAGGATTTCTTCTTGTTTTCACCGCTCCCTTTAGCCGGATCAGAGGCGGTGGCTATCTCCTCGGGATCGTCGCTATGATCAATCAGAATTTGCGCCAAACACTTGGCGCTATCGAAGGTTTCCGGCTCCGCAGACAAAACATTTCCCTTGGTTGGCTGGGTCAGCCCCCAAATGAATCGTTCGATCTTTTTGCTTTCCGGGGATACCATTCCCGGACAAAGGAGTGCTAGGTCCTCGAACCTAGAAGTGTAGGAGGCAATGTCAGAACCCTTCATCTTTAGGGTCCAAAGTTCGTGTTCGAGTTTCTGCATCTCGCCCCGTGGGCAATACTGTGACAACCGTCAAATTTCGGTCAATTCAAAGTCAACAAGTCAAACCGGTCAACTCCAATAACCCTTGTATGCTAGGGTTTACGTTATGTAATCACTATACAATTCGCTATTTTAATGAGAAATCATCATTTGGAAAGTTCATGTGTTTGATTTTAGCCTTAACAATGCTAAACAACAAACCAAAGCGATAAAACACTATTTCACAATCATCGGGATTGTGTAAGACACTAAATCATGGCTTAACGGGGTTTATGGACCTTTCGTTGCGAAGCCGGACACTCAAAAAGATCACAAACGAAACCTCTCACAATCTCTTTCACTCAACCTCTCTCTATTAAAATCTCTCCCAAATCTCTCCCAAATCTCTCTCAAAAGTTCCTTTAATTTTTTGTAATCATTCGGGCCATCCCGACCCTTAACTGGGTCAAAAACCACTTGAAACGGGGTAAAATAGGCTTAAGGACCCAAAACTGAAGCTTCAGGACCGAAGTCCCTGTCATAAAGGAAGACGACACACATTTGTCTGTCGTAAACTTACGACTCGCGTGTTTAGGACACGCAATGAGTATCAAGGAAGCCCCTGTCATAAAAGAAGACGACATGCATGTTTGCGTGTCATAATTTTTCCGGTTTTTCGACTACGACTTCGTTTTAACTCCGTTTTTCATTATTTTAACGTGGGATTTTCACCCAAAACTTTATTTTATAAACTAAGGCCCCAAAATATATAAATCTCCAGGGTTTTTATAAAAATGTATTAAAAGAATTGGTGGTTGGACTAATTATTGAGGGAATATTTGCTTTTCCTTATTTTATGACAAAAGCAAGCCACCACCACCTCACTCTATGATCATCCACTCTTTCCCACTACTCCTTGTCTCCTTAGTGGACCTTTACAACCAATCTCCAGCTCTTCCCACGTTCTAAGAGCTGGAGGATTGATCCTCTCTCCTCATTCTCCATAAAAACTCTTTCATTCTACACTTAGCAACCAAGAACACTCTCCAAAATTCTCTCATCTTTTCTCTTAACTTCAAGAACTTCAAGGCTTTCTCCAGGGATTTATTTCTTCAATTAGTAAGTATCTTCATCATTCACATAATTATTAAACTCCATTCTACTCAAATCATTGATATCTTACACAAATTCCATCTTATTCGGTGTTAGATTCTCGAATCATCAAGACATCTTCTTAGTGTTCTTGGGTTGAACACTTCCTCTATCTCACTTTCATCTACTGAAATCACATAAGGTGAGTTCATACCCATACATTTACATGTTTTTCTTAAGTTTTAAGGGGGGAATACAAGTAAAATCATCAAGAACACAATTAAACTTTTTCTAACAGATTGCATCAGAAAAGATGGACGTTAATCACGGACTGTTTTGGTCAACTTAAAAATTTTAGTTTTCAAAACTGTTTCAGGTGCAAGTAGTTCAAACTCTTAGATTTAAAATGACTACTTGCACATCTCCAAATGATTTTTCTACAATTAATGGTGATTTTTACAAAACTGCCTGTCATTTCAGAGGCAAACCCGGACCAGTCTGTGATTATGAACATTTTCACCTCTGTTAGAGATCACTAAAAATCATGATAAAATTCACGAACAAACTAGACTCATATTCCAAACTCTCAAAATTTGCAGATTTGGATTTAGAGCTGTGATGATTTTTCTATAAATTTTCTAAGAACGGTAACAGAAACTGTTTTTAACGAAAAGTTGCTGTTAATTTCATTTCACCTTGTAACATGTTGAGCAAGGTGTATATCTTTATGTGACTATATGTGACTGCAATATATGATATTTTATCTTAATATTTAGACACACATCAGTTTACAAATGGATTTGGTCATATAAAATATAAAGAATAACAAGTGATTATAATCAAAGTACAATCGATACATTCAAACATTAAATAAACTATTTTGAATATAGTTTGCATACATTACCACGTACTACCCTTGGTTGATAAACCATAATAGGTATAGTTTATGATACATTACATAACACATACATTTAAAAAGGGTACATTTATACAAAGGATATTTTCATTAAGCAAGGTACGGCCATACGGTACCAAGTTTTCATAACACGTAATTCCGTTAATGACTTTGTGAGACATTTACTTCAAATTACCATTAAGTCCTGTATTGTAACCAGAGTCTCCTTGAGGGAGAGCGTGATACTTGTGTATAGATCTATATTGGGTTTGACAAACCCACACCTAAACTGCATGCAACAGTTAGACCGATAGGTCTGGGGTGACAAATGTCATAACATTTCCGACGCCTGAAGAACGTCGTTTTAGGCAACCGTGGTCATAGTATGGTTATAATAAACTCACATAAAGTATTAACAAACATTGGAATTTACGGGGACTTCATTAAAATTTAACGAGTTTATGTCGATTTAAACTTGCATTGTTTTACTATAAATATGACAAATTACTTGTACATTTCGGTCTTTGGGTTTTAAGACTACATTTACACATTAAGGAAAATATTGGATTTTTCTAACACAAATACTACTTTTACAAATGAAAAGCTTATGAACTCACCAACCTTTGTGTTGACACTTTTTCAAACAACTTGTATTCTCAGGAAATCATTAAACAGGTAATCAAGTGCTTTTGAGGATGGGACGCTAAGGCGTCTACTATTTCATATTTTATCAACATATTGTAATTGATTCGTAAACATGTAATTCATACAATGATGTAATTTTTTTTTCAATTATATATATGTTGGTTGTGTTTGCTTGAATTACTATTACAATTGCTGTTATGATACTATACATGAAGTCCTCCACCCCCGGACGTTTCCGCCATCCTTGGTTTGGGGGTGTGACAGATTGGTATCAGAGCGCAGTTTATAGTGAATTAAGTATATCAAACCACATAAGATATACAAACTATAAACACAATTGGGACTAATAGTCTCTGATTTGTGCATTTTTCAAATAAATATACTTTTAGAAAATAAATGATTCTTTTTATTAAAAAGGTATAAATACATGCATACATGCTCACATAGTGTCATAACTACAACAACATAAAATAAAAGAAGAGGAGTTGTACATTATGGGTATGCCTTGGTATATGTAAATCAAGTCTGGGAAGGATATAGCCTGATCAACTATATCTGTCCGGGAATTGACTTGCATATACCGGGGGATGGTCAGGATGGACAACAAATCTAACAAACTCGTCTTACCGCTAGTACGCCTCATTCACGAAGCCGGTCTATAAGGGGGGTATAAGGTTGTTGCCTATAAAATGGCAACTTAATGGGTGTCCACTCTCACCCACCGCTTCCTTGATCGGTGGAGGGTCGTTAGCCGAACGGGTAAGACAAGGACTTATAAATTCTCATTAAAAGTATGATGAATATTATAAAGTAACTAAATGCTTTAAGAACTCAAAACTAAACATTTACAAATACTATAGGAGTATTTTGTGTTACTATAATAAAAATATTTTATACTTTCATTTTACCTCATAACCCAATGTATTGGGTCAATAAAAAGTATAAAATCGTATGTGTCGTAAACATACCGGAAAACAACATAATAATATACTTTATGTATAAAAGATTTCTCTCCCTATAAATACACTTTTACTAAAAGTACATTGGTTTACGACTTATGACAGAACCATGCCGCCAAGAAGAAGACCAAGACCTTCCAGCAACACAGCAACACCTCCTCCGCCGCCGCCTCCACAGTTTGATCCCGCGATGTTCCAGGCTGCAGTAACAGCAGCCGTAGCGGCCGCAATGTCACATATAGGGACCAACGGAGCTGGTGGTTCGGGATCGGGAGCTACACACTCTAACCACGGAGACAGTACGTGGCGTGCAAAAGAATGTTCATACAAGGACTTCACAAATGGCAAACCCGACAACTTCAATGGAAGCGGGGGAGTCATCACGTTGATGCAATGGTTTGAAAAGACCGAAGTAGTCTTTCAGGTGTGCTCCTGCCCCGAAGCGAGCAAAGTTAAGTTCGCAACCTTAACCTTCACCGGCCGGGCCCTTACTTGGTGGAACTGCCGGGTTAAGTCACTTACTCTCGAAGTGGCTAGCTCCATAACCTGGGCAGAACTAAAAACGTTGATGATGAAGGAGTACTGCCCGAGAGGTGAAATTCAAAAGCTGGAACAAGAACTCTGGAACCTCAGGATGACGGGCTCTGACCTTGAAACCTACACCACCCGATTCAATGAATTGGCTCTCCTCTGCCCAACAATGGTTACTCCGGAGGAGAAAAAGGTGGAGCGATACCTTTGGGGACTGTCTCTCCACGTGCAAAGTAGTGTCCTGGCTTCAAGGCCAACTACTTTTGACAGTGCCAGGGAGCTGGCACAACAACTTGTTGACCACCGAGCCGGTCATAATACTACAACCACCACCACTGATAAATCAAAAGGGGGAAACAACAAAAGGAAGTTCTGGAACGAAAAGAAGAGCCAACCAGCACAGGACCCCGCTAAGAAGCAACAAATTGTTGCTGTCCATGCTGCCACTAATGCTGCCACTACTGCTACCACTCCAGCACCACCGAAGCCATATGCGGGAAAACTACCTAAGTGCAACAAGTGCAACTTTCACCACAATGGTGCTTGTAGGGAGATGCACTGTAACAACTGCGACAGGAAGGGGCACACTGCTCGTTTCTGTAAAGCGCCGGCTCAACCAATCAACCAAGTCGCCAGTACGGGGGCAACCCAGACCTGCTACAACTGTGGAAACGCAGGTCACTTCAAAAGAGACTGCCCCAAAGCACAAGCCCCTAATGCTGGTGGAGTAGGAAGAGTCCTGGCAATAGGACACGGGGAAGCAGTCGAGGATCCCACGGTGGTTACCGGTACGTTTCTCCTCAATAACTCTTATGCATGCGTACTATTCGATAGTGGAGCGGAGAGGAGTTTCGTGAGCCACCAATATAAACATTTACTTGAACAAAATCCCCAATCACTAAAGGATACTTATGTAGTAGAAATGGCAAATGGGAAAGTAGAAAGCACTAGCGATATATACTCAGAATGTACTCTCACTCTAGACAACCATACATTTAAAATTGACCTGATGCCAGTCACCATAAAAAGCTTCGACGTAATCATCGGGATGGATTGGTTAGTTCCTCACCGTGCCGACATTTTATGTTACGAAAGGGCCGTTCGCCTCAATCTACCAAATGACGAAACCCTTCTCATCTATGGTGACAAACCTAGTGCGAATTTACAAGTCATCTCATGCATCAAAGCCCAAAAGTATCTCCGGAAGGAGTACCACGCCTTCTTAGCCCATGTAGTAGACAAGAAACAAGACGTGAAAGACATCAAGTACATCCCCGAAGTGTGTAACTTCCCGGATGTGTTCCCAGAGGATCTTCCTGGTGTACCACTCGCACGACAAGTCGATTTCAGAATTGACTTAATACCCGGAGCTACCCCCGTAGCCAGAGCTCCATACCGCCTCGCACCATCAGAAATGCAGGAGTTGTCCAGTCAGTTGACCGAGCTTTTGAACAAAGGGTTCATCAGACCAAGCTTCTCACCTTGGGGAGCACCAGTCCTTTTTGTAAAGAAGAAGGACGGATCCTTTCGCATGTGCATCGACTATCGGGAACTAAACAAGCTCACCATCAAAAACCGATATCCTCTGCCCCGAATCGACGACCTTTTCGACCAACTCCAAGGAGCAAATTTCTTCTCAAAGATCGACCTAAGGTCAGGCTACCATCAACTACGAGTTCAAGAAGAAGATATTCCCAAAACTGCATTCAGAACTCGCTATGGGCACTACGAGTTTGTGGTGATGTCCTTCGGTTTAACAAACGCACCTGCGGTATTCATGGACCTAATGAATAGAGTGTGTCGACCCTACCTAGACAAGTTTGTAATCGTATTCATCGACGATATCTTGATCTACTCGCGAAGCGAGGAGGAGCATCGCCTACATCTACGCCAAGTGCTAGAGACGCTAAGAGCGGAGAAGCTTTATGCTAAGTTCTCTAAGTGTGAATTCTGGATTAGAGAAGTGGATTTCCTTGGACATGTGGTAAGTGAGAAAGGCATACATGTGGATCCCTCCAAGATCAAGGCAATCGAGAATTGGTCAGCACCCAAGACGCCAACCGAAATTCGACAATTCCTTGGGCTTGCTGGCTACTATCGAAGATTTATACAAAACTTCTCCAAGATTGCGAAACCACTCACCACCTTGACGCAGAAAGGTGTGATATTCAAGTGGGAAAATAATCAAGAAACTGCTTTCCAAACGTTAAAACAAGCCCTATGCAGCGCACCGATCTTGTCTCTCCCAGAGGGAACCGAGGACTTCGTAGTGTACTGTGATGCTTCGAATCAAGGCCTCGGATGTGTGCTCATGCAGAGAGGGAAGGTTATCGCGTATGCATCGAGACAGCTTAAGACGCACGAGGTTAATTATACTACGCACGACCTGGAATTAGGAGCAGTGGTATTCGCTTTGAAGATCTGGAGACACTACCTCTACGGCACGAAATGCACTATCTTCACTGATCACAAAAGTCTTCAGCATATCCTCAATCAGAAAGAGCTCAACATGCGACAGAGGAGATGGGTGGAGTTGCTGAATGACTACGAGTGCGAAATTCGTTATCATCCGGGCAAGGCCAATGTAGTGGCCGATGCTCTAAGCAGGAAGGAGTACTCGGGCCGCCGAGTAAAATCCTTAACAATGACAATCCATTCCCACCTGACCATACAAATCAAGGAAGCTCAACTGGAAGCTTTGAAACCAGAAAAGGTGGCAGGAGAGACATTAAGGGGAATGGATAAAAACTTAGAAGTCAAGGAGGATGGAGCACGTTATATCATGAACCGGATTTGGACACCGAAGTTCGGTGGACTCCGAGATGTCGTCATGAATGAAGCACACAAGACTCGATACTCCATCCATCCCGGGTCGGATAAGATGTATCTGGACCTCAAGAAATTATACTGGTGGCCGAACATGAAAGCTGAGATTGCTACCTATGTGAGCAAGTGCCTGACTTGCGCTAAGGTCAAAACCGAATACCAGAAACCATCCGGGCTATTACAACAGCCGGATATACCTGAGTGGAAGTGGGAACGAATAACAATGGACTTCATAACCAAGCTGCCTAAGACATCAGGCGGTCTTGACACAATATGGGTAATTGTAGACAGATTGACCAAATCAGCACACTTTCTTCCAATAAAAGAAACCGACAAGATGGAGAAGCTGACTAGAACGTACATCAGAGAGATTGTACGACTCCATGGTGTGCCGATATCCATTATCTCCGATAGAGATAGTAGATTTACCTCACGGTTTTGGCAGTCTCTACAAAAATCATTGGGAACTAGGCTTGACATGAGTACGGCCTACCACCCACAAACCGACGGACAGAGCGAGCGAACCATTCAAACGTTGGAAGACATGTTAAGAGCTTGTGTGATAGACTTCGGTAAAGCATGGGATACCCATCTACCGCTTATCGAATTCTCCTACAATAACAGCTATCATACTAGCATCAAAGTCGCTCCATTCGAAGCTCTTTACGGTCGCAAATGCAGATCACCCCTGTGTTGGGCTGAGGTGGGGGATACACAGCTAGCTAGAGGGCAAGTCTCTAATAGCACTCTCACCGGTCCAGAAATCATCCGCGAAACCACCGAAAAGATCGTACAAATTCGAGCACGACTTAAAGCCTCAAGAGACCGACAGAAAAGCTACGCGGACAAGCAGAGGAAACCCTTGGAATTCCAGGTGGGAGACCGAGTCCTTTTGAAAGTCTCACCCTGGAAAGGCTTGATACGCTTCGGAAAGCGTGGGAAGCTGAATCCAAGATACATAGGACCTTTTGAGATTCTCGCTAGAATCGGCCCCGTAGCTTACAAACTCAATCTACCCCGCGAACTTAGTAATGTGCATCCTACCTTCCACGTCTCGAACTTGAAAAAGTCCCTATCCGATGAGACTCTCATTATTCCACTCGAGGAAATCGAGATCAATGAGAGCCTCAACTTCGTGGAAGAACCTGTGGAGATCATGGACCGGGAAATCAAACGAACGAAACAAAGTCGTATTCCCATCGTGAAGGTACGTTGGAACGCTAAACGAGGACCCGAATTCACCTGGGAACGCGAGGATCAGATGAAACAAAAGTATCCACATCTCTTCCCAAACTCTTGAAATCCCAGTCAAAATGAAAATTTCGGGACGAAATTCCTTCTAACGGGGGGATGATGTGACAACCGTCAAATTTCGGTCAATTCAAAGTCAACAAGTCAAACCGGTCAACTCCAATAACCCTTGTATGCTAGGGTTTACGTTATGTAATCACTATACAATTCGCTATTTTAATGAGAAATCATCATTTGGAAAGTTCATGTGTTTGATTTTAGCCTTAACAATGCTAAACAACAAACCAAAGCGATAAAACACTATTGCACAATCATCGGGATTGTGTAAGACACTAAATCATGGCTTAACGGGGTTTATGGACCTTTCGTTGCGAAGCCGGACACTCAAAAAGATCACAAACGAAACCTCTCACAATCTCTTTCACTCAACCTCTCTCTATTAAAATCTCTCCCGAATCTCTCCCAAATCTCTCTCAAAAGTTCCTTTAATTTTTTGTAATCATTCGGGCCATCCCGACCCTTAACTGGGTCAAAAACCACTTGAAACGGGGTAAAATAGGCTTAAGGACCCAAAACTGAAGCTTCAGGACCGAAGTCCCTGTCATAAAGGAAGACGACACACATTTGTCTGTCGTAAACTTACGACTCGCGTGTTTAGGACACGCAATAAGTATCAAGGAAGCCCCTGTCATAAAAGAAAAGGACATGCATGTTTGCGTGTCATAATTTTTCCGGTTTTTCGACTACGACTTCGTTTTAACTTCGTTTTTCATTATTTTAACGTGGGATTTTCACCCAAAACTTTATTTTATAAACTAAGGCCCCAAAATATATAAATCTCCAGGGTTTTTATAAAAATGTATTAAAAGAATTGGTGGTTGGACTAATTATTGAGGGAATATTTGCTTTTCCTTATTTTATGACAAAAGCAAGCCACCACCACCTCACTCTATGATCATCCACTCTTTCCCACTACTCCTTGTCTCCTTAGTGGACCTTTACAACCAATCTCCAGCTCTTCCCACGTTCTAAGAGCTGGAGGATTGATCCTCTCTCCTCATTCTCCATAAAAACTCTTTCATTCTACACTTAGCAACCAAGAACACTCTCCAAAATTCTCTCATCTTTTCTCTTAACTTCAAGAACTTCAAGGCTTTCTCCAGGGATTTCTTTCTTCAATTAGTAAGTATCTTCATCATTCACATAATTATTAAACTCCATTCTACTCAAATCATTGATATCTTACACAAATTCCATCTTATTCGGTGTTAGATTCTCGAATCATCAAGACATCTTCTTAGTGTTCTTGGGTTGAACACTTCCTCTATCTCACTTTCATCTACTGAAATCACATAAGGTGAGTTCATACCCATACATTTACATGTTTTTCTTAAGTTTTAAGGGGGGAATACAAGTAAAATCATCAAGAACACAATTAAACTTTTTCTAACAGATTGCATCAGAAAAGATGGACGTTAATCACGGACTGTTTTGGTCAACTTAAAAATTTTAGTTTTCAAAACTGTTTCAGGTGCAAGTAGTTCAAACTCTTAGATTTAAAATGACTACTTGCACATCTCCAAATGATTTTTCTACAATTAATGGTGATTTTTACAAAACTGCCTGTCATTTCAGAGGCAAACCCGGACCAGTCTGTGATTATGAACATTTTCACCTCTGTTAGAGATCACTAAAAATCATGATAAAATTCACGAACAAACTAGACTCATATTCCAAACTCTCAAAATTTGCAGATTTGGATTTAGAGCTGTGATGATTTTTCTATAAATTTTCTAAGAACGGTAACAGAAACTGTTTTTAACGAAAAGTTGCTGTTAATTTCATTTCACCTTGTAACATGTTGAGCAAGGTGTATATCTTTATGTGACTATATGTGACTGCAATATATGATATTTTATCTTAATATTTAGACACACATCAGTTTACAAATGGATTTGGTCATATAAAATATAAAGAATAACAAGTGATTATAATCAAAGTACAATCGATACATTCAAACATTAAATAAACTATTTTGAATATAGTTTGCATACATTACCACGTACTACCCTTGGTTGATAAACCATAATAGGTATAGTTTATGATACATTACATAACACATACATTTAAAAAGGGTACATTTATACAAAGGATATTTTCATTAAGCAAGGTACGGCCATACGGTACCAAGTTTTCATAACACGTAATTCCGTTAATGACTTTGTGATACATTTACTTCAACTTACCATTAAGTCCTGTATTGTAACCAGAGTCTCCTTGAGGGAGAGCGTGATACTTGTGTATAGATCTATATTGGGTTTGACAAACCCACACCTAAACTGCATGCAACAGTTAGACCGATAGGTCTGGGGTGACAAATGTCATAACATTTCCGACGCCTGAAGAACGTCGTTTTAGGCAACCGTGGTCATAGTATGGTTATAATAAACTCACATAAAGTATTAACAAACATTGGAATTTACGGGGACTTCATTAAAATTTAACGAGTTTATGTCGATTTAAACTTGCATTGTTTTACTATAAATATGACAAATTACTTGTACATTTCGGTCTTTGGGTTTTAAGACTACATTTACACATTAAGGAAAATATTGGATTTTTCTAACACAAATACTACTTTTACAAATGAAAAGCTTATGAACTCACCAACCTTTGTGTTGACACTTTTTCAAACAACTTGTATTCTCAGGAAATCATTAAACAGGTAATCAAGTGCTTTTGAGGATGGGACGCTAAGGCGTCTACTATTTCATATTTTATCAACATATTGTAATTGATTCGTAAACATGTAATTCATACAATGATGTAATTTTTTTTTCAATTATATATATGTTGGTTGTGTTTGCTTGAATTACTATTACAATTGCTGTTATGATACTATACATGAAGTCCTCCACCCCCGGACGTTTCCGCCATCCTTGGTTTGGGGGTGTGACAAATACTGGGATATCATGAGTTCCTTCAGTTTGTCCCAACCCATGGCGTTTGCCACTGGCAGGGTTAAGGACTTGACCCGGCCATTCCACCAGGTTAATGCTTTGTTGAGGAAAGTGCAAGCGGCGTACTTCACTTTGTTGGATTCGGAGACTGTGCAAATCTCGAATATGTACTCAATCTTTTCAAACCATTGAGTCAGAGCAATAACACCTCCTTTGCCGTCGAAAGATGTAGGTTTTGCGTTCATGAAGTCCTTATAGGAGCACTCCTTTTGGTGTCCCCGACCACTTTCCTGTAATTGAGGATGCACACCACTTCCCTGACCACCGGATCCACCGGAATTTATTTGCGACATGGCAGCAGCCACTGCAGCAGTAACAGCTGCCTGAAACATGACAGGATTAAATTGGGGAGGAGGCGGGGGTGGAGGAGTGTCGTTGCTTCTCCTGGTAGATCTCCTTCGGGGAGGCATCTTGATCTGAAATGACCAAGAAAGAGGAGGATGGAATTTAGAGATATGAAGCAAGGATATATCTCATAATAATTTTTAGAGTGTTCTACTAAGCGATATGACAGGAAAATTACTTAAAGTAAGTAAACTATCGCTAAGGGAGGAATGAGTAGTAACACTCGGAACGGATTTCCATGAGGTATTTGGTTCGGACTAAAATACTCCCATAGTATTTTATGTTGAATGGATATTAGGTAAGTTATAGGCCTGCTGTACACCACAGTCACTCCCAAGCACATGTTGGCCGTGTCTCGAATGAATATAGTTGATCAGGCTATATTGACCCTAGACATGACTACATAACTGCCCAGGTTTAACCACAGTGCACAACACCCAAATTACTTATGCTTTGTTCTCTTCAAGATACAGATTTCGGTACTCGGGTATACTTGTATACTTTTATAAAAATACTTATATTTTTAAAAGCATACTTTTAGTTTAGAGCACTTAGGCCCCTTAGTGTTTATAGTTGTATACCATGTAAGGTTCGGTATACTTAGTTCACTATAAACAAGGGCTCTGATACCAATCTGTCACACCCCGAAACCGATGGTGGAAACGTTCCGGGGCGGGGTGACGTCATGTAGAGTATCACAACCAATGTACATAGCAAGCATAGTAAACACAACCATTACATTACATGAGAAAGTTTTATATTTGTTTGAAAATAAAGTACTACAAGTTTTCTTAGATACATTGGTTAGAACAAAAGTAAAGACGAGTCTTCTATATGCTCCGTCTTCTCAAAAGTTAATAGGAGTACCTGTCTATGGATGCCCTGAGAATACAAGCAGTTTTAAAATATCAGCATAAAGCTGGTGAGTTCATAAGCGGTTTGTTTTCTGGAAAAAGATTCAGTTTCCTTTAGTTTCATGAACAGTTGATATCCAAGAAAATCCCGTATTTTCTTATGAAAATAGTTTGGTTATCCCTTTGTTACACAATTTGAAATAAGAAAATCCTGCAAGTTTCTTTATGAAAATATGGTTTGAATTCTCGTTAGAAGTACCATACAACCTTGTTTATGAAAAGTTACGTTATCCCAAGAAAACCCTATGTTTTCTTATGAAAAGTATTCGTTGGTTATCGATTCTGAAATGATGTGTACAAGTATCTACCATACTTGTATCGATTAGGTGAAGCATACTGAATGACTGGTATCCCGTGGTAAGCATATTAGTTTTGACACGTACACACAACTAATAAGTAAGTAGTGAACTGGTAGTAATCAAAGACAGTTATTACTAGGAGGTTAGTTCACTAGGTTCGTTATTACTTTATCAGTAAATCTCCATTATCTAAGTTGCGAGTTCCATAACCATACGATAGACTAGATATGGCAATAAGTAGTCCATCATCATTTTATGACTTTCGTCACCCATGGACCTGATGATCCAACTGTAGCTAGCAGCAGGGTGCGGGGTAGTCAGCCCCGTATAGATCTATACACTCGAGTCACGCTCTCCCTCAAAGAGATTCTGGTTACGGGAGTAGTCCTCCACTCTCGTATTCCATGTGGAGTGTTACCGAGGACGTGTCTCCAATCATAAGAATAATGAACTTTACAAGTAATAGTATAGAAAATCCCGGTTTATGAAATGACATGAAATCCTTGTGAAATGTAAAAATGTAACATTTTATAATGAGTTTCACAATTGGTTTTGAAAACTAACTCCACGAGTTAGACGGTTGGTTAATACGGATTTCAATGTTTAAATCATATTGAACATGTAGTATTGTTATACGAAATAGTAGATTTGAGTACAAGTTTCCTTGTACTTTTGCTTGTATTCCCCCCCTGAAAACATGAAAAACACAGAAAATGGTGTAGGGGTATGAACTCACCAGACGAGAATGTGCCGATTTAGATGCTAAGTATCAGTTTAGGGCTTGAACACGCGTGAGGTTCCTATACAACATGAAGAGATACATAATTGTATCTAATTAGACTTTGATTTACTAAGATAGTAGGATAATACACTCCGAGGCACGAAAACACTTCAATTCAAGTGTTAGGGATGGTACGGGTTGCATCTAAGGAGTGTAGGGCCTAGATAAGGTGTTTACTCTTCAAGTGTAAACCCTTAGGGGAGTTTACGGTCCAAAGACAACATCCCCCATGAGTTTACGGCCGTAAACTCATGGGTGTGGTGGTTTGAGTGATCCAAGGTCTCATCTTGCACATAGGAAGGATCTAGGGTTGATTCGAGGGCTTAGGAAGTGATCGGGACATGAAATGGCCTAGGAATTTGGGTTTACGGTCCTTAGACCACCCTTGGGGAGTTTACGGTCGTAAACTCATGGGTTTACGGCCGTAAACCCACCCTTGTCCATGTTTGTCCATTTTCCAAGTGTTTTGGTGGTTTGTAGACCATTCATGCAAGTTCTAGACTCAAATACAAGCCATGCAAAGTGTTTGGAGCATTAAAACACCCTTGGAAGGTGTTTACGGTTTTGGGAGATGTTCCCAAACCGTAAACTCAAGTTTATGCTCAATTGGACATGTTTTAGGGTTCTAAGATCATCTAAGAAAGTTTCAAGGCCATTAGACATGCATTGGAAGGGTTAAGGAGCATCAAAACCCCATGAAAGGGTGTTTACGGTTCTTGAACATTCAAGAACCGTAAACTCATGTTCATGGCCAAAAATTCATGATCTTGTGGTTCTAACTCCATGCATGTAAGGATCTAAGCATTAGAAGAGGTTTGGAAAGGTTTTGGGGCTTCAAAACCCCCATTGAAGGAGTTTACGGTTTTTGGGAGGCTCCCCAAACCGTAAACATGAGTTTTTGATGCATTTGAGAGTTTAAGACATGGATTTGCATGCATGCTAGGATAAACAACTAGTTAGGAAGGATCACTTACCAAATTGGAGCTTGAAAGTGAAGATTTCTTGAGAGGATTCGATTTCTAGAGAGAGAGTAGAGAGAGAAAGTTCAAGTGTGGGAAAATCTCAAATGGTGGTCACTCCACCCTTTTATGTGCCTAGAGTTAGTGACCCGGTGGGAATACACCCAATACGGACATTAAACGGAGCTTAATATTTTACCCGGGTAAATGACCATTACCCGTATTAGTCGTAGTCTAGAAATTTTCAAAAGATTATTTAGATTGTTTTCACCCAAATAAATATTTCGTTTCGACACATAGGAAATTATAATAATTTCTCTAAATGAATTATTTAATTTGAAAGTTAACGGAAAAAACCCAAAATAAAATAAATTTTATTAACGGCATGGGTTATGTTAACGGAATATCTTTCGGGGTGTCATAGCTGGCACACCTGTTCGGAATTAAAAACTATATTTCCAAGATCGACTACGTTCTACCAGAAGCCGAGCTGCTAGCTGAAGGGCCCATTGATGAGCCGGTTCTAGGGTTTGTTTACAAAACAAGAAAGACAAACAAGAAGGACTTCTTCCGAGTCCTTGACAAACACCTAGTTCCTACTAGAGCTCTTAAAAAGTTTATTGGTCGTGCATCCAGGTCTGATGCTCCTCGACATGTCAAGGCAAAGTTTGTGAGTCAATTGCAGTGGTATATCGAAGTTAGAGATTGGTTATTCATAGCATACACTTTCATCAAGGAAGAAGCGAATTGAGATGACCAGATTGCTAAGTTCACTTAGGGGGAGATTGTTAGAACTTGAAAGTGAACCTCTAGCAATATCTAACATTTTGTCAGTTCCGAAGTCATCCTCAATTCCAAAACAGAAGTTGGTGCGGAATCAGTATGAAGTTTGAAGAATAGTTTGTGTCAGGAAAAGAAGTTAAGATACTCCCAATGAAGTGAAGGCATTCCAGAATGAAAGTTGTTTCCGGAATATTAGTATGTCCGGATCAGTTTATTGATTGTATTTGTCTTTTAGTTTGATTTAACATGTCATAGGACCTAGTCTTTTTGTCTAACTTAGATAATCAGAGTGTCAGAAGTAACTCTATTATCCAATCCTATGTATGTATTCGGTCAGTACGATGTAATCAATTCTCCTATTTAACGGAGACTTTAATGTTAAATCAAAAGATGGATTGTTCAAACAAAAATAACATTATTCCAGTTTTCTTCATCTTCTATTCTCTCTTAAATCATTCACTTAAATATTTCTTTTGTTCTTCATATATTGTCTTTACTTTGATCATTATCTTATCTCTTCATTAATATCTTGAATACTTTGTTGAATGCATTAACTCAGACTTGACTGGTCTTGTCAGACTTGACTGGAACATTCCTTAGTAAGCACACATTGATCTTAAGCATTAACTCAAGGTTTGAGTTTTTCGAACCTTGTCCCGGCACATCAGATCATCTTGTTTTCATAGTGACCCTAATTGATCTGACACATATGTTGATTGTTGCTGAAGTAGAAATGCTTAAGATCACAAGTGAAGAAAAAGTGTTTGAAGGATCAAATTACAAAGTTTCCATGGACATTGACAATGGTGGTCCAAAAAATATTTCTCTTCCCAATGGAAAGGGATCGGCCAAGGTCAAATATTTTGATCATATGGTAAAGAGAAATGCTAGTTCTGAGATAGTTCCATGTGGTAACCCTAAAATGTCCATATGTTTCTATTGCCAATTTAAGGGACACTGGTTGTGAAGCTGACCAGACTACCTGAAAGATATTAAAGATGGTAAAGTCAAGTCGTGTGACTCTACTTCAGGTACATCAATTATCTAACTCCATTATATTAATAAGTTCCTATTCATAGACTCTTAATACATGATGTGATGATCACACTTTGATGGTATTGAAGGATCTAATCGAAAGAAGGAAGCTTAAGAAGAGTGACATGAATCTGATCGTGAGATATGGATTTCGGTCGCATGGTTCGATGATCAGATTTTGGAAGCTACTACTTAGGAGTTATGATAATTTAATAGATTGCTTAGGAAATGTATAGAAACATTGTTTTCATTTTATGTATTGTAAGGACAAGTTCCATTTTTTTGTTTTTATCAATAAAATTGAAATATTCTGTATATATAGTTAGTTTACTTTATATTTCCTTGTAATGACATCTATGAAAGTGTTGGTTACATTTCTATAATTAGCAATATTAATTGTGGATTTGATTCTTATTATTTCACTTGTGGTAAATGTCATAATTGACTAAGTGATAAAGAATTCTCATCACCCAAGTTCCAATTGGATAGAAACTTGGAGTCATACAATTCGAATTGTGTGATGTATGAGAATATTGATCTTTGGAAGATTATGACTAATTCATCGATCACATGTTTTATGTGAGTCAAAGTGAAGGACTAATGGATCTAGTACGTATTGATATGGAACTATTCAGATCCACCACAATGGATGCTAACTATATTCGTCATGATTTACTGATGTTTCAGTAAATATGGTTGTTTTTATAAGATTAAACATAATTGTTATGCTAATGGGAGCATGATTGTTATGCTAAGTGCTGCAAGTTGGCAATACTATTTGTAGGAAACAAAGTTTACAAATTTGCAAGTTTAAAAGTTTGGAAATTGTTTCGCTATAGTTAAACTTAAGGGAGAGGTCACTCATACTTCGTTTCGAATCTAAAAGTTTAGATTGAAGGATTTAATAGTACTTAGTCTTGGATATATATATATATATATATATATATATATATATATATATATATATATATCATGTTGAAATGATTCAACATAGGAAATTCGATATATGAAAATATTATAGCAAGAGACCGATCAGATATCAGGTCTTTATGTAAGACATTATGAATCGAGTCTCATATGTTTCAGATATAGGATCAATTACATATGCTATAATATTCAGTTGTTCTGATTTTTCCAAATTCCATGGGCATTGAGAAGGAAAAAGGACTAGAATTTTGTGTGACTAAACGTTGTTAAACAACTATCAAGAACATTCTGAGGTTTACTAAAGATTGGTTTCTTGTGGACAATTAGAAGTATAGTGTTGTTTGGAAGGACTATAGTGACATATTTTAGACTGGGATTATGAAAATGTTTCCATAGTGGGAGTTGATTGTTAAAATCTACATGTGAGTTGGAAACCTTAATGCAAGAAAGGTGTTCAAGTAATATACCTTGAATTTGAGATTTCATGGAATGTTTTAGTAACAATGATCCAATGGAACATTCTGTAATATCCTTGGCTAACTTTTGTGACTTTGAAGCATCAACATCACAGAAGGACAAAGCATGTAAGGTTGCAATTCTAACACATTTTAGTAGTAACAAGAATTTGGAATAGTGAAATGTGCATCATTGGAATAGTGTCCAATCGATCTGTTCACAAAGGAAGGACCATAGAGAGACATAGTATGCATGTTCATGACATGGCATGACTGATGTTTAATTTAAGTGGTTAGTTGATTACTCGAAACATTATACAATGAATAAAGTCTTAATTAACATGGTGATTAAATAATAAGAGTTTTATTTATATTCAATAGTTTTGAGACCATAGTTAATTAGGTTATTATTGTGCTTCACTTTGCATGTTTTGCTTCCTGAATAATTTGATTATTCGAAATTCCACAGTCGCTCGTACTTTTGGAAGTAAGTAGTGAACTAAGACTGTCATGAATTGAATTGAATACATGGTTATTATTGTGTTTCACTTTTCACGTTTCAGCTTTATTGTTGGTTGGATCGAATTCACAGCTAACTACCTGGGGTATGATGTCCCCCCTATGGTGATTTTAGTATGATCCCTAGGTCTGTTCCTCTAAAGTTTGAAGATCCATCAGTGAAGAGTGTCCATCTTCCCATGCTTTCTTCTTTTTGAAGTTCCTTGCTTTCCAAATCTGCTTCAGGTTGTAGATCATCACCGAAATCAACCACAAAGCCTGCTAGTTCTTGTGATTTTATTGCTGATCTTGGTTCATATTTGATGTCATATGTTCTCAGCTTCACAGATCACTTTGCCATCCTACCTGACATTTATGGCTTTCACATAACATTCTTAATGGGATAATTAGTTTCTACATGTATAGTATGTGTTTCAAAATAATGTCTTAGTTTTGTGGAAGCAGTCACTAATGCAAGTATTATTTTTTCATGATCGGAATACTTGTCTTAGGATCCAAGAGACTTTTACTTACATAGTAGATAGGATGTTGGTCCCCGTTAAGATCCTTGGCTATAACAACACTTATAGTGTTAGGGGATACTGAGAGGTATAGGAGGAGTGGTTCCCCATCTAGTGGTTTCACCAATAAGGGTGCTGAACTTAAATAATTTTTAAGTTCCTGAAAAAGCGTATTCGTGGTTTTTGGTCCACTCAAACTTTTTGTTTTTCTTCAAGATGTCGTAGAAAGGTTTGCACATATCTGAGGATCTTGAAATGAATATGTTAAGTGCTGCTACTCTTCCTGTTAGTCTCTGAATATCCTTTGTCGAGGATGGGGATCTTAAATCGATGATGGCCTTTATTTGTTCTAGAATTACTTCTATTCCTATTTTAGTCACCATGTATCCAACGAATTTGCCTGATCTCATTCCAAAATGGCATTTGGAAGGATTCAGATTCATGTTGTATTCGTCTAGTATGTTGAAGGCGTATTCAATATCCTTGAGGTGATCTTTAGATTTCTTTGATTTTACCACCATGCCATCGATGTAGACATCCATGGTGTCCCCCAGTTTGTCCTTGAACATCTGATTAACTAGCCTTTTTGTACGGTTCACCTGCATTTTTAAGGACAAAGGCATATCATTATAGCAATATATACATGTCGGGGTTATGAACGCGGTATTCTCCTGGTCAGATGGTTCCATCTGAATTTTTTGGAACCTCACTGATGCATCGATGAACGTTAGTAGTTCATTACCAACAATAGCATCTATCATGGAATCTATGTGTTGCAGGGGGATAGGATCCTTAGGACAAACTTTGTTAAGATACGTATAATCCACACATACTCACCATTTTCCATTCTTCTTTTATACTACGACCACGTTGGCTAGCCACCTTGGAAACTTCACTTCCTTGATCATCATTGTCTTAATAATTTTTTCTACTTCTTCTTGGATGATATGATTTCTCTCAGGCGCAAACTTCCTTCTTTTTTGGTGTATTGGTCTGAAAGAAGGATTAATGTTAAGTTTATGAGTTATAATATTTTTGTCTATACCTGTCATATCATCATGCTTCCAGGCGAATGTTTTGCTACTATCTTTTAGGTACTTTATTATTTCTTGCTCGATCTGTTCTGGTATTGAGGATCCTATGAGGGCTTTGGATTCAACATCCTTGAGGTTCAGGGCACTTCCTTTACATCCTACTCTCTTGTTTCTAGCACACCTCGTCCCCCCTGCTTTAAGTGCTATTATTGTCGTGGTACCATTGAAGATTTTATCGAGGTCTTATAGCACTCCTTGGATTCTTGTTGATCACTCATGATCTTTACTGTCCCCCATGGAGTGGGCCTCTTAACACACTGATGGTATGTTGATGGGACAACCTTCATATTGTGGATCCATGGTCTACCTAGTATAACATTATAGGAGGATAATCTATCAATTATACAAAAGCGTTACATAGAATTTACCCCCTCTATGTAGATAGGTAGCTTTATCTTGCCAACTGTATGATTTGTTTCTCCACTGAATTGTATTAGCACTGAGGATTTTTTGACTATTTCGGCTTCAAGGATGTTCATCTTTTTCAAAGCATCTAGGAGTATAATGTTGACTGAGGATCCTCCATTGGCAAGGATCATTTTGACAAAATGGTTGGCGGTATAAAGAGTGATCACCAGTCCATCATGGTAGTGATCATGGATGTCCGTTCTATCTGTTTCGTCAAAGGTAATCTCCTTTTCGTTCATGATCGACGTATTCTTCCGAGGCCTTTCTTCTTTCTCCGTTTTCGACACTTTGGCAAGTCTTTTTGCTGCAAAATAAGAGGTACCACAAATGTCAGATCCTCCAGAGATCACATTGATTACCTTGGCACCCATAGGATGGGATCCTGGTTTCTCTAGGATCTTATGTGGATCCTAATCCTTTTCTTTGGATCTTTCTTTTCTTCTTCCAAGGATCTCCTTGAGGTATCCCTTCCTAAGTAGGTAGTTGATCTCCTTTCTGAGGGTTATGCAATCTTCTGTAATGTGGCCAAAGTACTTGTGATATGCTCACCATTTGGACTTATCTTTCCAGGCGGTGGACTTTTCTCACTTTCTTAGCCATCTTGCTTTGTTGCCAAGATCCTGCATAGCAAACATTAAACCTGAAACATCCACAGAAAAAAATAGTCAGTGATCCTAGGAAACTCTTCTTCCTCCCCTTCATATTTGAGGGCATTGACCCGATGATGATCAGGTTTGGAATAAGGTTTGGATTTATAGGATCTTTGACCGAGGAATCGCCCTTCCTGTTGGGGTTGTCATATGAGTTTGGTGGGTTGCTCCACTTTTGGGTCTCCTTGTCTTCTTCGAGCCTTACGAACCTTAGTGCTCTGCTCCTTTCTTCATCCATTCTTTTGCATGGAGACATTACCAGGTCTTCATAGAAAGGGAGTCCTTCTTTAAGCTCATTTTGAAGGCTTCTACGGTAGTCACCATATTGATATTGGGGATACTTAGAGCTTCCCTGCTAAATCTGTTTATGAAATCCTTGAGGGATTCCTTAGGATCCCGAACCACCCGATAGAGATCACTAGTGATATTTTCGAATGTTCTGCTACAAGAAAATTGGTTGTTAAAAGTACTAACTAAATGTGCAAACAAAGTAATAGAGTAAGGAGGAACATTTAGTATCCATTTCAAGGCTGATCCTGTAAGGGTCGAACCAAAACCCTTGCATATGCAAGCTTCCTTCAAATGTGTGGGAATGGGGATGATCTCCATTCTTTCCCTGTATTGTGCCACATGTTCTTCAGGATCCGTAGTCCCATCGTAAGGCTTCATGCTGAGAGTTTGGAAGTGATTTGGGACTTTGGTATCAATAATCACCGGAGCAAATCCTGAGATCTTGTGGCTCGTTGGGGAAACTTTCGGTATAGGTTGGACCACCCCGGGCACACTTTAGATCATCTTCCTTAACTGCTAAAGTTCCTTGGACATTGTCGAGCTTATTCTTGCATCAATATTCATGGAGTAAGCATTAAAAGTATTATTATTTATGGAGTTACCAGGATCCTTGTTATTGGGAGTAATGAAGGTTTCGTTAGGATCCTAGACTATATTAGCTTGTTCTTTTGAAGTTGCGCCCCAAGCGGGAGCAGGGGATGGTGTTGAGGATCCTATCTCGTGGCGGTTTCCCGAGGATCGTGTATTGTCAAATTTCAGGATTTGGGGTTTCAAGATCGAGGGTGCTGCTTTTTGGGGTTTGTGGGTCTATGCCCTCATTCTCTCCATTTACTTGAGTACCATCCTGTTGCCCAGCTGCCGCTGAGTAACTTGTCGTTCCAATCTCTTCATCATAGCAGATAGCTCGTTATTGGAAATCAGTACAGGAGGATCCTAGAATCCTTGGGTAGTAACCGGAGAGGTTTTTTTCTTTGGTGCCTCCGAAGTTTTCTTGGGAACTTCACCTGGAGGTGGATGAAGGTTTTTAGAGGAAATAGGAGGAATGGAGGAGGAGGATAAGGTCGGTTGGGTAGACAAGATTCTTCAACGATTGTGAACACCACGACCCTACGGTGGGCGCCAAGTTGTTTTAGTTAAAAAATCGATCAAGTGTAATTCAACGAGATTGTATGAGAGGCGGTGGTGTTAGTGTAATACAAGTGTAGAATAGTGATCAACGTGAGACAAGGAGTTACAAGGAAAGCCCTTGATCCTTTATAGGATCTCTGACATAAAACCTTGGGAGGTGATAATGATCACCTGCCTTTTTGCTTTTTATTGATTTTAATCTGAGATTACAAAAATGATGAAGATAATATGAGTACAAGCATAGTAGTAGAGCTAATCATGTGTGTAGTGTGCGATTTATAGGTGTTATTTATAGTCTAAGCTAATTAACAAGAAGTACGAGATTTACGGGATCCTCATTGAACAAGTATTTACACGTTGTTTGACTTGGTATTCCCGTGTCTTAATCTTGGTTGAAGTGACTCTCCGTTGAGAATGAGTCTTATGTTGACTAATTCTACACATGTGAGAAAATGAAAGAAAATGTAGCCGTTATAAGTGTTATGAAATATTAATGATAATAATCAAGATCCTGAGATATGTTTAAGGATCCTGAGACTTCAAGAGTATTAAGGATCCTAAATATGATTCTGGGATCCTGCCCCTAACAATAACACAATCATCAATTTCACCCTAAATCGAGATGAGCTATCAAAAAAGTTAATCGAAGTACTAGTTGATGAACTGATTCTTCTACAAAAATCTGCAACTCTAATGAATCGATTCACCCCTTTATCTCAAGGTCATGATTATCTTTCCTTCGATTATCGTTACCCTTCGCTACAAATGGCGATGATGAATTGGTTTTGCCCCAAAATTTAACCTCCCAACCACATTATATGCACAACAAAAACTTAGGCTTTTATTTGCATCCGCTGGCGATGGTGGTGACCGAAGAATGAAGTAGCGAATTCTGGTGAGTCAACGATCGATTGCAAATCAATTGGAGATGACGACATCTTCTATCCCCATTCTTATACCGTTCGGGGATGGTTCAAATTTTTTGGTGTATGTTGGCAGTGAAGATGACGTTCGGGTGAATAGGCGTTATTTAAGAAATCTTGTGAAGTTGATGATGCTGGTAGAGATGGATGATGGGTCTGCAACGGTGTAACTTGTTTCTGCAAAGATGAGTAAATGCAATGAGATGAGGGATAAAGGAATTAAGTGGGTGCCAGGTAGGGTGGGTAGCTTTTTTTAAATTTCTTTTTTATAAGGTTTATTTAAATAAAAATAAAGGTTAAATGAAAATAAAAAGGGTAAAGTAGTCGTTTTACAACGATAAGTACCAACCATGCAAGTTTTGGAAACCTTGAGGATCATGTTCGTCAAAAAAAATTAGCAACGACTGAGTTTGTAACTTTTGGTAAACCACAAGGACCATTTTGTCGTTTTTTCTTTTTTTAATTATGGTAGTAACAATAAAAATCTTTTATATATATATATATATATATATATATATATATATATATATATATATATATATATATATATAAGATCATTTGAGAACTTATAGTTTTTCGAGAACCCGAGAACTAAAACTGTAGCATTAGATCAAATGATTGGATAGCTTAGATGATTAGGCAACCACCGTATCATTCTCCCTAAACCCTCCATCATTCTCACCAGCTCTCTGCTCTCACGCCTTCGTCGATCATTCACCCAAAATCAGCACTGTCGTTTGGAATCACGGTTGCCTTCGCCCATCCGCACTCTCTAATCTCTAGATCGCAGTCAGCTGCTTCTAACGATCGATTTTTCGACCTCAAAATCCATGGATACCTCCGCCTATTTCTTTTATGAAGCTATTGATCCTGATTCCCGATGATTTTCTGATATTCGACTATAAATGACGAGTTCCTATCTACACTCAGTAATATACAAATCATTGACGGGGAATACATGAAACAATGAATCGAAGGATCATTGGAGATTGATGATCTACCCCTAAGGTTCAGAAAATCAAAGATCGGAATGGAAACTCCGACCATCAATTGCCTTTTTCCAAAGTAAAGAAGCTATCAGGGAAAACTGTTTTGCCTGCGAGAGGTTCGTCTCTTGCTGTTGTTTACAATATTTCAAGGCATGTAACGTAAATTGCTACAATCAAAATGTACTTTTCATCAATTTGTTATGGTTTTTATTCAAAAAATCTATAAAATATGTAATGAAATAAAATTATGTTGGATTAGAATCAAATTGAATTTGATTGTTCATATGATTTTGTTAACCTTATTTGGATTTGCTAGAATTTGTTACCAATTGTTTGATTAAAGTCTTCAATGAACTCAACAACCTTTTTTGTGTGTTAGATTATTGTTAAAATCATTATTTAAAATCTGTGATGATGCAGTTTAAACAAAAGAAATACGAACTTGTTATAACTGATTGTTGAGTTTTTTTTCATACCAAACCAATAATGCTTCAAGAATAAGAAGAATAATGTTTATTCTTAAAATGCTCAACAAATGGTTTAACTAACATTGTATCTTAAAATGCTCAACAAATGGTTAATCTCTTTGATATTAATAAAAGATACCAAACAAGATACTTACATACCTGATATCTTTCTTTCCACCTAGGAAAGAAATTGCAGCCTAGAAGTTCAAAAATATGGTCTCCCATTTCATCATTTGTCACAAGCATGAAATTAAGTTTTATAGATGCATAAAGCCAATACCTATATTAAAAAAAGTATTATAATTACTAATTAGCATGGAGATCATAAAATTCCAATTGCACTATAACAAGATATAAATACACTTCGTGATTCCAAATAACATGAATAATAACAATTGTTTTAGACATTGTTACCAATCATCATTTGAGCCAACTGGTGTTCCATACAAAACTCTTGTTTCAATCCACTCTTCAAGTATCCCTCGATTGGAAGGATTAGCTAAAAGGGAAAGAATTCTCCTTTCATGTAGAATAACAAGTGGCCATTTCTTGCTTCTATTATATAGTTCTCCAACAACAATTTCATGCTGATCTATAGCAATTTTTTTGTGTTAGATTATTGTTAAACGTTTATCTCTTTTACTCAATATACAATCAGACAAAATAAGAAGAATCATGTTCCATCAAGAATGCTTCATTCTCCATTTTAAGCCTATAACTGTAAACCAACCAACTGTTTTTCATTCTAATGGAATCAACAATTCCATTTTTTGCATACCAAACTAAACCACTACTTAAAGTTTTGATTCAACGATTTTCCATATGTTGTGAGATTATATTTCATTTCCATCTTAACCTTGTAACCTTTCAACCCTTTTAAAGTATCAAGCTACAAAATTTATTTGTTTTGCTGTAAAAAGAACAATCACTTTTGTTTTCAACTTGATATTTGTTATGCATCATTTTAAATGATTTCATTAATTTTTGGTCTTGTAAGAAAAACATCTTTAATCTGTTGTATTTGATATCTTCTGCATCTGTTTGTGGTAAAGGTTAAGATGTTAGACATTTATAAAAGATGATATGAGTTTTTCGTTATGTCATTCGGATTGAACAACGCACCAGTTGTATTCATGGACCTTATGAATTGGGTGTGTAAACCCTATTTGGTTAAATTTCTGATCGTATTCATCGATGACATATTAGTATATTTAAGAACCAAGGAAGAACATGGCCAACAGATGCAATTAAATGTAGAACTGTTAAGAAAGGAGAAACTTTATGAAAAGTTCTCTAAATATGAGTTATGGATTAACGAAGTTCATTTCCTCGCCCATGTGGTTAGTAACAAAGGGATTCATGTCGATCCTGCGAAGATCGAAACAATTAAGGATTGGAATGTACTGTAGATTCATCGATCACTTCTCCAAAATAGCCAAGCCTCTCACCGCTCTAACCTAGAAAGAGAAAAAGTTTGATTGGGGAGACAGACAAGAGTATGCCTTCCAGAAATTAAAACAATAGTTGTCCAGTGCACCAATTTTGTCTCTTCCAGAAGGGGAACAAAATAGTTTGTAGTATTCTGCGACACCTCTCACCAAGGGTTAGGATGCGTATTGATGCAAAGGAATAAAGTCATTGCATATGCATCTAGACAACTTAAGCGAAAAGAGGCCAACTACACAACCCATGACTTAGAGTTGGGAACTGTAGTGTTTTCCTTAAAAAAATTGGAGGCACTACCTATACGGGATGAAATGTGTCGTGTTCATCAACACAAAAGCCTTCAATACATCTTCGGCCAGAAGGAGCTAAACATGAGACAACGAAGGTGGTTCAAATTGCTAAATGACTATGAATGCGAAATTTGTTTTCATCCCGGTAAAGCAAATGTCGTAGCAGACACTTTAAGCAGGAAAGAATAAGAAAAAACACTTCGTGTAAAGGCTCTAACCCTAACAATATATCCCAATCTCACAACCCAAATTCGGGATGCTCAGATGGATGCACTCAAACCCGTAAATATCATAAAAGAGAATCTACGAGGAATGGACAAACAGTTCGATCTCAAGGAAGATGGGACATGATATTTCATGAACCGAATTTGGACTCCAAAGTTTGGTGAAATCAGGAGTCTAGTCTTAAAAAAAAGCTCATAAGTCGAGATATTTGATACATCCTTGATCAAATAAGATGTATCTCGGTCTTAAGAAGCTTTATTCGTGTCCAAACTAGAAGGTAGAGATTTCTACATATGTTAGTAAATTCTTGACTTGCTCCAAAGTCAAAGCAGAGTACTAGAAACAATCTTGTCTACTCCAACAACTGTCAATCCCAGTATCACACCCCCAAACCAGAGCGGCGGAAACGTCCGGGGGTGGATGACTTCATGTTTAAGTATCACGACACATGCATCATAGTAATCAAAGTACAACAACCATTGAATTAAAAAGTATAAGTTTTTACATATGTGTTCAATCAATGTATATGGACACCAAAATATAGCAAAAAATGAAAGACGCAACTCGACTCTGCTTCGTCTTCTCAAAAGCTCGGGGATGTACCTGTCTACTGGTTCCCTGAGAATACAAGTATTTTGAAAAGAGTGTATCAACATTTAAGTTGAGTGAGTGAAACATCCCAAAAATACAACCCAAAAATTTTCGTTTGAAAACTCTACTAAACCATAATATCAAATATTAAAAGATAAATCCATGGATCATGCGTCTCAAAATGTCATAATAAATTTATCAAATCAACTGATGTCAAAACATATCAAAATATCCGAATAAAACTCCAAGGATAAACTGAAGTTGTGGTGTGTGCCATGCCATCATCCCGAGCTCTTCCCCTTACTAGCGGAAGTACCTGAAACCAAAAACTGAAACTGTAAGCACAAAGCTTAGTGAGCTCCCCCAAACTACCACATACCATACAATAAAATATAAAGCAACTACTGGGCCTTGCCCACTGCATCGGACCGAAGTCCGGAAACTTCATCGGACCGAAGTCCGGAACTAACCAGGGCCTTGCCCTCTGCATCGGACCGAAGTCCGGAACTGACTGAACATAGCATAGCATAATCATAACTACTAGCATAAACACATATACTGCATACTGCATCGGACCGAAGTCCGGAACACATAACACAAAGACATACTTGAATCATAAATACATCAGGCACACTGAACTACTGCATTAGACCGAAGTCCGGAACAACTGCCAACTAAACGGGCCAGCATTGTGGCCGTAGACCCGTTCCTACTGGAAGGAAACTCACCTCGTAACGCTGGCTGCTGAGGTGCTAAATTTGAGACTGTCTGACTGCTGCTCCGGAACTCCCCGGCTACAAATCCCATAAACACTAAATCAAATACTCATAACTAATCTCAGGGTAAAATGACTATTTTACCCCTGGTCAAAGTCAACTTCCTGGTCAAAGTCAACTTCCTGGTCAAAGTCAACTTCCTGGTCAAAGTCAACTTCCTGGTTGACTCAACTCGCCGAGTCCTACTATGAACTCGCCGAGTTCCCGGACTCACACTTCTCTAACTCGCGACTCGACTCGCCGAGTCCCTCTACTTCCAGATCCTTGTTCTAACTCACTGAGTCCTCTTCTACTCGCTGATTCAACTCACAATTCCAAAATCGGAGACATCTGGAAGATTTTCGCTCCGACTCGTCGAGTCCTATGCATGTCCTCACTAAACAGTTGATTCTAATCGATTTCAGTGCATCCAATTCATAGATCTGAGCTTCTAGGGCCGATATAACACGTAAAGTTGCCAACTTTACGTGCATGCATAGAGGTATGAAGCTAAAACACCAAAATAAGCTAGAAATGGGAACCTAGGGTTTGGAACAAGACCTTGCTTTGCATAAAGGTAGCTACTTTGAGCTCCCGGGGCTCAATGATGTCCAGATCTATAGCTCACTACCCTAAGGGAGCTCCAATCTCGAGTTTGGACCTTGAAATATCCCAAAAGTGGCAAAACAAGCATATATGAAGATCTACTAGGAAAATGAACAAGGTAGAGGCTTTATTACCAGATGAAGTAGCAAATGGAAGCTAGCTTCTGGATCTCCTTCTTCTCCTTTGCACCTTCTCTCTTTCCTTCACTTCTACCCTTCCAAGAATACACCAAAACACTCAAAATCAAGAAGGAATCACTCAAGCTCACCAATGGAGGCTAGGGTTTTGAGGGGGAACGCTTTAAGGGTGCTGGAGGCTGGGATGGGGGCTATAAGGACGTTTAAATAGGGTACAAACCCTAAGGATTAGGGTTTCCTCCAGACTGGCCTACTCGTCGAGTCCAGGCGCGGATTCGCCGAGTAGATCACTTAAAACTCGCGTCCAACCTGGCATCTACTCGACGAGTTAGGGCTACTACTCGCCGAGTAGCTCTTTATAAAAGACATTTATTAAATTAAATACGTACCAGGAACGGGGCGTTACAATTCTCCCCCTCTTATCTTAGACTTCGTCCTCGAAGTCTGCTGTCTCTGGAAACAACTCTGGGTAGTGCTCCCTCATCTCTTCCTCGGGCTCCCACGTCCACTCCGAACCCTTGCGGTGCTGCCACTGCACCTTAACTAACTCTACTGACTTGTTCCTCAGCTTTTTCACCTTGCGATCTAGAATCGCCACTGGTCTCTCGATATAGTTCATGCTATCGTCCACCTGAATGTCCTCCAGGGGTACTACTGCTGAATCATCCACTAAGCACTTTCGCAACTGAGAAACATGGAACGTGCTGTGGATCTGGCTGAGCTCTGTTGGAAGATCTAACCGATAAGCAACTCGACCCACCCGGGCCAAAAACCCTAAACGGACCAATGAATCTGGGGCCCAGCTTGCCCCTCTTCCGAAATCTGATAACACCCTTCCAGGGTGACACTTTCAAGAGGACCATATCGACCACCTGAAACTCCAAGTCCGAACGCCTCCTGTCGGCGTAACTCTTCTGCCGACTCTGTGCAGTCTGCAGGCGCAGTCTGCAGTCTACTACGGACCTGCTGGATCAACTCTGTGGTCTTTAGCACCACCTCAGTGCTCCTGATGACCCTCTGACCGACCTCGCCCCAACAAATCGGGGTCCTACACTTCCTCCCGTAAAGCATCTCGAAAGGAGGGCGGTCAATACTGGCGTGGTAACTGTTGTTATACGAAAATTCTGCTAATGGAAGATACGTATCCTAACTGCCACCAAAATCTAGAACACATGCCTGCAGCATGTCCTCGAGAGTCTGAATCGTCCTCTCGCTCCGCCCGTCCGTCTGAGGGTGGAAAGCGGTGTTGAGGTGAAGACGAGTCCCCATATCATCATGAAACCGCTTCCAAAACCTGGAAGTGAACCGGACGTCTCGATCTGATACTACTGATACAGGCACTCCATGCCGTGCCACTACCTCGCGCACATAAATATCAGCTAGCTTCTCGGCCGATATGCTCTCCTACATCGGTATGAAATGGGCTCGCTTGGTCAGTCGATCCACTATGACCCAAATCGAATCAACTCCATGTGAGGTCCTGGGAAGCTTAGTGATGAAATCCATAGTGATATCCTCCCATTTCCACAAGGGAATGTCTAACGGCTGCATCTTGCCGTGGGGTCTCTGATGCTCCGCCTTGACCTTCATGCAGGTCAGGCATCTCTCCACGTACCAAGCTACGTCCCGCTTCATGCAGGGCCACCAATAGTCGGGTCGAAGATCTCTGTACATCTTCGTCGCCCCTGGGTGAATGGAGAACCGAGACTTGTGGGCCTCATCCATCAGTACCTGCCGTACTCCTCCCCAGTACGGTACCCAAACTCTCCCATGAAGGGTCAACAATCCTCGACTGTCATAGTCAAAGGAAGCTACTCGGCCCACAATCCTCTCACACTTCTGCCTCTCCTCCTTCAGGCCCTCAACCTGTGCCTCTCTGATCTGCTCCAACAATGGAGTAATCACTGTCATCCTCAGACATACATCCCTGATCGGGGCTGCTACCGCCTTGCGGCTCAGGGCGTCGGACACTACGTTGGCCTTGCCCGGATGATAAAGGATCTCACCGTCATAATCCTTTACCACGTCCAACCATCAGCGCTGCCTCATGTTCAGATTCGGCTGATCCATGAGGTACCTCAAACTCTTGTGATCCGTGTAAATGATACAGCGGACCCCATAGAGGTAATGTCTCCAAATCTTGAGGGCGAACACCACCGCCCCCAGCTCTAAATCGTGTGTCGGATAGTTAGCCTCGTGAGGCTTCAACTGTCTAGAGGCATAAGCTATCACATGCCCTCGCTGCATCAACACTGCTCCCATACCTGTGATCGAAGCATCACAGTAAAATACAAAATCCTCTACTCCCTCTGGCAGGGTGAGAATCGGCGCCTCGCACAATCTCTGTCTGAGGGTCTCAAATGCTGCTTGCTGCTCAGGCCCCCAGCGAAACACCACCGACTTCTTGGTCAGTCGGGTGAGCGGAACTGCTATCTTGGAGAAATCCTGGATGAATCTCCTGTAGTACCCTGCCAGTCCTAGGAAACTCCGAATCTCAGTTGGAGACCTCGGGACCTACCACTGCATCATGACCTCTATCTTGGCCGGATCTACTAGTATACCCTTCTGGTTGACGAGGTGTCCAAGGAACTGCACCTTGCGCAACCAGAACTCGCACTTGGAGAACTTCGCGAACAGTCTCTCCCTCCTCAGCGTCTCTAGCACCTCTCTCAGGCGCTCCTCATGCTGCTCCTGACTCTTGGAATAAACCAAGATGTCATCAATGAACACTATCACAGACCGATCCAGCATCGGTCTGCATACGCGGTTCATGAGATCCATGAACGCAGCTGGAGCGTTGGTGAGTCCGAACGGCATCACCACAAACTCATAATGACCATAGCGGGTCCTAAAAGCGGTCTTCTGCACATCCTCATCCCTGACCCGCATCTGGTGATATCCTGACCGTAGATCAATCTTGGAGAACCAAGATGCTCCCTGAAGCTGGTCAAACAAATCGTCTATCCTCGGGAGTGGGTAACGGTTCTTCACCGTCACCTTGTTTAACTCCCGGTAATCTATGCACATACGGTGCAACCCATCCTTCTTCCTCACGAACAGGATCGGGGCTCCCCATGGTGAACTACTCGGCCTGATGAAACCCTTGTCTAGTAGCTCCTGCAGCTGCGTAGACAACTCCTGCATCTCTGGAGGAGCCAACCGATACGGTGCTTTGGCTATCGTAGCCGCACCCGGGACCAGGTCAATCCGAAACTCAACCTGTCTCTCCGGAGGTATTCCAGGCAAATCCTCTGGGAATACGTCCGGGTACTCTCATACTACTGACACATCGTCAACTGTCGCCTTACCCTTCTCCCGGGCATCTATGACATAGGCGACGTACCCTGCACAACCCTGCTGAATGTAGCGCCTCGCTCTCGCTGCTGAACACAGAATCGGTCCGCGCTGTGGCCTCTCACCCTGAATCACTAACTCTCCCCCACTAGGAGTGCGAACCCTCACTAACTGTAGTTCACAATCAGTCACTGCCCCATTGGGGCACAGCCAATCCATACCCACTATAACCTTATTTCCTCGCAGGGGAATGGGAACCAAGTCCACTGAAAACTGCTCATCAAATAACTGCAGCAAACACGCCCTATGTACTCTCGCGACCCTGACGGTCCTGTCATCAGCTATCTCAACCTCAAGTGGGCAATCCAGCTCCCCCGGAGCTCTACTAAACCTCTTGCTAAGCGCAAGTGAAACAAATGATCGGGTAGCCCCCGAGTCAAACAATACTGTAGCTGAAATGCCGTTCTCTAAGAACGACCTCGTCACCACATCAGGAGTCGCTCGCGCCTCCTCTGCTGTCATCCGAAAAGCTCTACTCTTCGCCACTGGCGCCTCACCCCGGCCCTGGCGGCCGTCTGTAATCCTCAAAGTAGCAGGGGCAGGTGCTGCCACCTTCCCTGCTGCTGCTAAACTCGGGCACTGGGACTTTTTATGTCCCCTCTGATTGCAATGGAAGCAAATCAGATCAGCTGTTGTGGTGGTGGTGGTAGTAGTTGTACAATCTCTACTCATATGCCCGGTCCGGCCGCACTTATAGTAACCGGCACTACCTGCCTTACACGGCCCATCGTGCAATCTCCCACACTTGCCACACCGACTGTGGCTCTGCTGTCCTCTAGATCTGTGATCAGATACCTTGGGCTTTTTGCCCGAACTCCCTGTGCCAGATGCCGCCTCTGGCTTCCTCTTCTTCTCCATCTCCAAATCTATCTCTCTCTCACGAGCCCTCGCAATCATATCATCCAGCGTTTTACAGCTGGACCGGCTCACAAACTGGCGGATATCACTCCGCAACATCTCATGATAACGGGCCTTCTTCATTTCCTCATCAGCTGCGTACTGAGGAACGAGAAGAGCCCTCTCCCTGAACTTGGCGGTAATCTCCGCCACTGTCTCTGTAGTCTGGGTGAGATCCTGAAACTCTCTGGCTAACTGCTGCACCTCAATAACCGGTGCAAACTCGGCTCTGAACCTGGTAGTAAAATCAGCCCAAGTCATCACATCAAGCGCTGCGTCATCCCCGATGACATGCCCGATCTCCTCCCACCAATATCGTGCCCTGTCCTTCAGAAGACAGGATGCTAGTCTGACCTTGTCCCCCTCGGGACATCTGTTGGTGCGGAACGCATTGCCGACATCCGCCAACCACCTAATACTCGCAATGGGATCCCGCCCCCCATGATAGTCTGGAGCTCCACAAGCCCGGAACTCCCTGAAGGTGAGTGTGGGCGACCCCATCATGGCCGCCACCTCAGCATGGAAGGTGCTCAACCTCTCGTCCATCAGCTCTAAAATACCCTCCTTGATCGAACCAAAGATCACAGGTGTCTGCTCAAATATGGTGCGAGTAACCTCTGAAGAGAGGAACTCCCTGGTCTGCTCATCTAGTTGCTCGGACCCCGAGCCTGATCCTGATCCCTCGTCGGCTCCTGAACTGCCGACTGCTGGCCTAGGGCGTAAAACCACCATTCTGAAAACACATCATGACAAACGTCAGAAACACTGATATAACTCGAGGGATCGCTACTACTATAATTTTCCTGGTCTCATCTCAGCCTTCCTCGATTCAAGTACGGATCCTCTGCTTTCAGTAGTACGGGCCCATACTACCTTCCACATCTATCAGTACTTTCCTCAAGTACCGCCTCGACTCCACCAAGTCACTTCTACTACTACTGATCTCTGCTATTCTCATCCTAGGCTTGCCCTAGGGAAATCTCTGACTCCACCCAATCCAGTCCTCAGCTGCTGAAGGCCTCCTTGTAATGCCAATTAGCCATCACCTGAATACCATCACATGTGACGAGGCTCAGATAATCCTTCGAGTAAAAGACTCGTCCCTACAACGGTTAGACTCAAACAAGACCTGCACAATAGGGCCAATTCCAGCACTATGAGATTATTCAACCCTGATCACATGTGACGTGACGTATTCACCTAATGGCTAACTCGCATCACTCCGAGTCCTACAAAGCACGAAGCAAGCAGCATTCGGACACAGGAACTACTCAAGCAAATCTATCCTCATAACGATAAATTGTACTAGCATACAATGTTGAGCTCATACTATCAGGCATAACCTAAACAGGCTATCCTGCTGCTGTCTGCTCAATACTAGCATGCAATTCTCAATAAGATGAAACACATATAACAGGCACATAAGGCATCCTCCTAGATCCTTAGTCCTATTCTAGCATACTATTCTACTGAAACTGGAACTGATAATTATAACATAAACTTGTATGGGTAATTTGGGAGTACTTACTTGAGCTCGGCTGATCGCATGCACCACACCCTTTTCCTTTTTCTCAAAACTCTTTTCTTTTTAAGTTTCTTTTTTCAAAAATTCTTTTGAAAATATTTTTCTTTTGAAAATCTTTTACCATTTCCTTAGTTTGAGTCCAGTCATACCCGAAAGTGTGCCCGAATCCCTCAAACCAAGGCTCTGATACCAACTTGAAACACCCCAAAAATACAACCCAAAAATTTTCGTTTGAAAACTCTACTAAACTATAATATCAAATATTATAAAGATAAATCCATGGATCATGCGTCTCAAAATGTCATAATAAATTTATCAAATCAATTGATGTCAAAACATATCAAAATATCCGAATAAAACTCCCAGGATAAACTGAAGTTGTGGTGTGTGTCATGCCATCATCCCGAGCTCTTCCCCTTACTAGCAGAAGTACCTGAAACCAATTCCTACTGGAAGGAAACTCACCTCGTAACGCTGGCTGCTGAGGTGCTAAATCTAAGACTGTCTGACTGCTGCTCCGGAACTCCCCGGCTACAAATCCCATAAACACTAAATCAAATACTCATAACTAATCTCAGGGTAAAATGACTATTTTACCCCTGGTCAAAGTCAACTTCCTGGTCAAAGTCAACTTCCTGGTTGACTCTACTCGCCGAGTCCTACTATGAACTCGCCGAGTTCCCGGACTCACACTTCTCTAACTCGCGACTCGACTCGCCGAGTCGGGACGTGGACTCGCCGAGTCCCTCTACTTCCAGATCCTTGTTCTAACTCACTGAGTCCTCTTCCACTCGCTGATTCAACTCACAATTCCAAAATCGGAGACATCTGGAAGATTTTCGCTCTGACTCGTCGAGTCCTATGCATGTCCTCACTAAACAGTTGATTCTAATCGATTTCAGTGCATCCAATTCATAGATCTGAGCTTCTAGGGCCGATATAACACGTAAAGTTGCCAACTTTATGTGCATGCATAGAGGTATGAAGCTAAAACACCAAAATAAGCTAGAAATGGGAACCTAGGGTTTGGAACAAGACCTTGCTTTGCATAAAGGTAGCTACTTTGAGCTCCTGGGGCTCAATGATGTCCAGATCTATAGCTCACTACCCTAAGGGAGCTCCAATCTCGAGTTTGGACCTTGAAATGTCTTAAAAGTGGCAAAACAAGCATATATGAAGATCTACTAGGAAAATGAACAAGGTAGAGGCTTTATTACCAGATGAAGTAGCAAATGGAAGCTAGCTTCTGGATCTCCTTCTTCTCCTTTGCACCTTCTCTCTTTCCTTCACTTCTACCCTTCCAAGAATACACCAAAACACTCAAAATCAAGAAGGAATCACTCAAGCTCACCAATGGAGGCTGGGATGGGGGCTATAAGGACGTTTAAATAGGGTACAAACCCTAAGGATTAGGGTTTCCTCCAGACTGGCCTACTCGTCGAGTCCAGGCGCGGACTCGCCGAGTAGATCACTTAAAACCCGCGTCCAACCTGGCATCTACTCGACGAGTTAGGGCTACTACTCGCCGAGTAGCTCTTTATAAAAGACATTTAATAAATTAAATACGTACCAGGAACGGGGCGTTACAGTGAGTGCATAAGTATTTATGTTTAAAAGCTTGTTTTCTGTTCCTTGAAATAGTGAGTATGTTCATTGTTCCAGAAACTCCAATATTTTCCAATGTAACTGAAAACTAGTTTTAATCTCATAAAACCGTTCTGTGGAAGTGTTTTTGTACTATTAAAATAGTGTAACATAGTTTTAGATCACAATAAAACTATAAAAAGAATGTTCTCTTGTATTGTATGCTTCTCTGTTTTGTAAACTAGTGTTCTGTATTTGTATTCCTTTGTAAAACCTGTAAATGTGAGTATGCCTGGCTCCATCAGCTGAATTGTAAGTTGTAATGTAAAACTGTAAATTATATTATTGTAAAACAAGTACTTTGTATTCGTACTCTTTTGTTTAATTATACACTAATCGTATTTGTTCATATATTTTTGTGAGTTTATTATAACCATACTAAGACCGAGTAAGCCTGATACGACGCTTTGTGCGCGCCGGAACTGTAACGACAACTGTCACTCATATGGCATTTCTGCCTGACTATAACTAACAATTTGAGTGCGGGATTGTCAATCCCGCATAGATCTATATACATTTGTCTCGTTCTCTGGTAGGAGATTCTGGTTATAATCATCAGGACTTTAATAGAGTTTGCTTAATTAACTGAATAAATAAGCGGGTATACCTAGAATCACAAAAACCATATTTACGCTTACGTGTATAACAATGAAATCACAGTCATTCTGAAATAAATGACTGATAGTATGTCCCTTTTCTAGTATAATGTAAAGTGAATTGTACATACGTGTTTAGTTTTGAACTGTATCCTTGTCTTAGCAAAATAGTGTAACCTTGTATACTTGACTAGTAAAATAGAATTCTTGTATCATAAATTATACCTATTATAATTTATATGTATGTTTTGTTTAGTATGACTATTCATGTTTGTACCCCCTTGCTCGACATAATACAAAGGGTAATGAAACTGATTGAAGTGACTTTTATATTCATATATATATATATATATATATATATATATATATATATAATTAAAATTGAAATGACCTTTGGACAAATAATCTTACCCTAAGCCCACATCCAAACAAGGAAAAGGAAATAAAACAAATTATTAGTCCTAAGCCCTTTAAATCTTATTTATATAAATATACATATATAAATATGATTTTGACAAAATATAACTTTAAATAAGTTTATAAAATATTTAAAAGAGTTTATCAATATTTAAAAGAGTTTCAGTGACTTAATGTCGTTTTGAAAATATTTAGAAATGATTTATTTGTAACACAATAATCTTGTGTTAGACTTGTATTCCCCCCCCCCCCCCCCCTCGGCCTTAAAACCGTGAAAAATAGTAAAAATGAAGGGGGTATGAACTCACTTGAGAATGATGGTGATTTGGACATCACTTCGTTGCTAGAAAAGACTTTATTGCTGAAAACCGGCTTTGCGAGGGTTAAGTTAGAAACCGAAAGACTCTTTTCTTGTGGACTTCTGGTGCTTTGGGATGTTCTTCGGGTGTTAGATATGTTACCAGGACTTCGGGGGGTTGTAAGGAGGTTTAAGGGGGTGAAAAGTGTGAAAGTGTGTGAAAAATGGTGTAAAAATGGCAAAGGAACCGGGAAATATCGCACCCTTATATAGGGCCAAAGTCTCGGACCGGAGAGGAGGAGAAGAAGCCACGCGTCGGCTCGCATGCGAAGGGGACACACGTCAGAAGCTCGGATGCGCCACGGACGCGACACACGTCGGAACCGGAGTGGACCTTCGCTTCGGACGAGTCATCAGATCGGACACGAGTCAGACACGTGCCTCGCATGCGAACGTGCTACGTGGCCAAACCCGGACCTTGCACATGCGGAATTTCTCGGTTTTTGTGCCCAAAACTTCAAAATTTCATAACTTTCGCATACCAGCTCCGTTTTTGACGTTCTTTATATCCCGCGTAGGTGAGATTCTACTCTACGACTTTCGTTTAGACTCCGTCGGCAAATTTTGACTTTATTTTTAATATTATATTTTTAACAGGCCGGGACAGGAAAATCCGTTAAAAATTCATAACTTCTTCATCCGACGTCCGTTTTCATCTGTATTTTTACCGTTGTAATACTATTGACGAGACCTTCGATTCTCGTTTAGGTTGTGTCGGCTAAAAATCATCCGATATTTATTTTGAATTTCGGGCTGTGTACTGCTATGTCAAATCTTAGAAAAATCATAACTTCTTCATACGAAGTCAGATTTGGACGTTCTTTTTATGGACACTCTCGGTTTAACGTATACTACAACTTTAATTTAGATAGTTAAGGCTAAAAAGCATTTTATTGAAAACTCACTTCTTACGTTAAACAATTTTTTGCCGGTTTTGTCGCGAATCTTCGATAGATCATAACTTCTTCGTTATAACTCGGATTTCGGCGTTCTTTATATTTTCGGAATCCTTGTTACAATCTCTACCACTTTATTCATCCCAATTAAGTTTATTTAACATTTCATTTTTGATGGTCGATTATGTAAATGCACATAGTATTCAAAAATTTCTCTTTATTACTTTAAAAAGAACTAGTTGCAAGTTAATCTAAATTATTACATTGATTTGAAATAACGGGTTGTTACACCCAGAATGGAAGTGGGAATAGATAACCATTTGGGTAGTGGTTGACCGTCTGACCAAGTCCGTCCATTTCCTAACCATCAAAGAAACTAACAAGATGGAGAAACTCACCATGACCTACCTCAAGGAAATAGTTAGACTACATGGTGTGCCAATATCTATTATCTCAGACTGAGATAGTAGATTCACTTCCAGATTTTGGAAAACATTGTAGAGGTCCCTAGGAACCAAACTCGACATGAGTACTGCATACCATCCTCAAACGGATGAACATAGTGAATGAACAATACAAACTATGGAAGACATGCTTCATGCATGTGTGATAGACTTTGGTAATGCATGGGATACTCACTTGCCGTTAATTGAGTTCTCAAACAGTAATAGTTATCAAACTAGTTTAAAGGTTGTTCCATTCGAGGCCTTATACGAACGCTAATGTCTTTCTCCGATATGTTGGGCAGAAGTTGGAGATACTTAATTAGCTAAAAAGCATGTTGGAGATACCCTACTTACCAGTCCTGAGATCATTCATGAAACAACGGAGAAGATCGTTCAGATAAAGGATCAATTAAAGGTCGTACGTAGTTGTCAGAAAAGTTATGCTGACGTGAGACGCAAACCCTTAGAATTCAAAGTAGGAGACTGTTTCCTACTAAAGGCCGCACAATGGAAATGTGTCATTAGATTTGGAAAACGAGGTAAACTAAATCCCCGTTACATCAAGCCTTTTGAAATCCTAGCAAGGGTTGGTTTGGTAGCTTAAATACTCAAATTACCTCAAGAACTCATCAAAGTTCACGATACCTTCCATGTGTGTAATCTCAAAAAGTGTCTCTCTGATGAGAACCTCGTCATTTCACTCGATGAGATCCAGGTCAACACTAAACTTCACTTCGTGGAGGAACTGATGGAGATCATGGATCGAGAAATCAAAAGCCTCAAACAAAGCCGCATACCTATAGTAAAAGTCCGATGGAAATCTCGTAACGGGCCGTAGTTTTCTTGGGAACGTGAGGATCAGATGAAACAAAAGTATCCACAACTGTTCAGCGGTGCTCCATCCACTAGTGGAACAAATTAATATTAGAACAAAATAGCCTAGAACTTAATGATTTTGGGACAAAATTCCCTTAACAGGGAGATAGTGTGACATCCCGAAATTTAGGTCTAAAACTGTAGACAGTCAATTCACCGTGATTCTCTTTGTAATTGGACCTATTGAGTTTTAGTGCATCTTTTGTAAAATATATAGTGTCACTAAAACTATTATAACATACCAGATGATATCTTAATTCCATTTGTATAAAATCTCAAATGAATCACACAGCACAAACTGCAACCCTAGTTAGTGCGTCTAAAAAACTGAAAATTCATATTAAGCATTTGAGAGCAAAGCAAACATTTTAGTCTCACAGTACATGTTCCCCTGCTTCCAAAAATATAAATAACATCCAAAACGGAGTTCGTATGCATAAGATACGACAATTATAAAAAACAAACCAATAAAATACTGATTTTCTTTAAATTACTAAAACAGTATCTATTCGTTGAGTCACTTGCACACCTCAGATAGGATTTCCGAGAGCGTTTTTGGATTGAAACTATGGTCTAATATTTAATTCCATACTCGAAATATTTTTAGCAAAAATATTTACAAAAGTCGAAAAATCGGATGTTTTGGGTCAATTAGACGTGAAACTTTAAACGCGATTTCCCGGAGTTCTACAAATCAAAAAATTAATCTGTTTGGGTTTTTGGAATCCTTGTACTAGGCTCTATCATTCGACACTTTCAAAAAACTATTCAGTGTCGAGATCTTGATACACCAAACTAGGGTTGTTATTGGGACTTTGTGAGATCATGACCTTACCATGGGCCCACATGTACTTGTAAGGGATGATAAAAATCAGCCATAATCCTCTTGGATCCCCCTTGCCCACATGACTCGCTTCCTTTCTTCCTTGTGTGCACTCCATATTTATAGTACAAAGCATGGCATGCATGAAGTCTTTGACTAGCTCTAATGGAATGGTTTACATGGGTTGTGAGTGCCTTCCATGGTTATAAATGGAAGCCTCATCCCTTCCATTCCCATCATACAAATTTAGCAATATCAAATATCTTCTCTCCCACTCCATTCTCTCTCTCTCTCTCTCTCTCTCTCTCTCTCTCTCTCTCTCTCGATTAAGAAAACCCACTGGAACCACCCTACCACTGTAAACTACAACTACCACCACCCGTTTTCCGCAACGGTTTCAACGGTAAACCCCACCCCAATCACCCCTCCTTCCCTCCTCCATCCCTCCAACCCCTCCCCCTTCCCTCATCCCTCTCTCTTCGTTCTCACTAACAGACAAGCAAAGGAAAAGTAGCGGAGGCTGCTGACAAATCTGTTGCCACCATCCGCAACCTCACACTGTCGATACCGCCTTGGTGCTATTGTGGTGTTATTCCAACCACCACCTCCTGCCTCCTCGATCGTAAGTCACCAACCCACCTTTGTATGGTTTTTTTTGCATTTCCTTTCATACAACCGTAACAGAAGAGGAGGATGATACTTCCTCAAACTTCATTTCCTTTTAACTAAAAAGGCCACTCTCTTGGAAATGGGTTGCCAAAATAGTCCTACCTCAAACATTGATTCCATTTATTCTTTTGAATAATATTACCAATCAATCACTATTTGTTTTGTGTTAAATAACCAAAATTCCCCTTTGGTTAATTAGGTAACAAAAAATAGTCCCCGTGGTTTGTTTTAAATTCAAAAAGCGTCCAATTGAGTTTTCTCACGACAAGCATCACACCAATGAATCTAAATCATGCTAACACATTAAGGTGAGTGTTACAACCTAATTGACCAACCTACATTGTGTGTCTGAACACCAACCTATGTATTCAGTTCACTCACAACATGGATCTGATACCAACTTGTAACATCGTGATTTTTAACATAAATTTTTGTTTTTATTTAAAACACTTTTTAACAGAATAATGCAACGAAATTCTTATTAAAAGTTTATTTGAAAACATCACCAATGTCACTTAAATATCTAAAACGACATCCTTTAAAATTTAAGTTCACAAAACCAACACCAAACAAGTTTTTAAAACCAAAAGCAAATGAAAACTCAAAGACATGTCCAAATGGTATCATCACTAAAGTAATACTAAATAAAACTTCCCAAAAGCCCCCATGCTCTCTAGTGTATCATATCCTGATACATGTACCAAAGCAAGGCAAAAGCAAGAAGCAAAGAAACAAGTGTCAGCATAAGCTAAGTGAGTCAATCATAAGTACGATGTTACGGAACATACATATCCCACATGGATCAAACGAAACATCATATAAAAATTCATTCGAACACTCACATAGTATCACATCAGATACATCATATAACTAACACAATAATGCTAAAATAATATTATACTTCGTTAGAGCCTTTACATTTAGTTACACTTAGTTATTCATCTTTCTAACTAATTATTACTTCATTCATCATTATAATATTATAAGATAATATAAATCTTCATTTTCATCATTAATAATTACTTTCCACTAATGACCTTTGTAATTATTATCATAAAACTTCCACGCACAAGCCAGCAGGTCGAAAACAATAAAGCTTCGAGGTAACAATCCAAAACTCAAAATAATTTATCTTGAGATTTTCCAACACGATAATCGTAAGGAAACAACAAAAGGAAATCCATACAACAAATATATGCAACCTCGACAAACTTACAATATGTAAAATCATTAAGACCGTGTGCATGAAAAGTTATACGCCTGAACACCAAGGTCAAGAGGGGAAAGAAAGCTAAAGTAACACACAAAATATAACCAAAAGAAATTCAACATTGATGGCAAAACAAAATACCCCAACTAAGAGGGGGGGGGGGGGGGGGGGGGGGGGGGATGTGGTTAACAAATTGTTCAGACTCATGCCAAAAGACATCTACAAGCATAAATCCATGCATTGTGATCATTAAAAAAGCGAGAGAAAGAAACTATTAACATAACCTTCACCCCGAAAGGTACAATAATTGGAACATCAAGTATCAGCCCGCTTGAACACCATTGGGTCCAACACTATCATGGCCCTTTTGTCCTCCTCCAACATCAGGAACAAGACTACAACCAGCTCCACCATTAGCAGGACCACCACCAGCTCCTCCATCACCAAGACTACCACCAATACCACCACTAACAGGTGCATCCGCCATATCTTCCTCGTCTAAGGTACATAGCTGCCTCAACTCCGCAATGTCAAGGCGACCAAGACCAAGCATAAAAGTATAGTCCAGAGTCGTGAAGGCAACAATGGACTGGTCTATATAGGCAGTATGGTTCGAACGTGAATCACTTGCATGGAGATAGTATTTCCTAATGACAACCTCAACTTTTAGACCTGCACAAGCGGACTCCTCCCAGCAACAAAAAATATATAGCGGATCCGGCGAATGACCATGGCAGACTTAGTGTATACAATCAGCTTATCTATAATATAAACAACACCCATGTGGAACAACCACTGCATGTCATCCGTCACCCGACCCAACTCAGCCATGGTCTCACTACAAAGCTTGTCCCGATCACTGATATCCCTATCAAAACTTTCATTCTATATCACTAAGACTTCCTTGTATTAGGTAAGGGTCTCCACTTTACTTTCCAGTGTCTCCATAACCTCCTCCATGGATATTTTCTCCACTATAAGCAACTTGTACTTTTGGTTAAACTCACGGGCCCTCTTCTTAATAATTGAAACCTGAAGCCTCAATTTATTCTCACTAGCCACCAATGTCGTACACCGTTGTTCAATATCATTCGAATACTGAACATGGAAAGCACCGGCTGCTAGATAAAAATACATTGAGCAACAGCATAGTTCATGTTGTGGACCAAAGTAGGGCTAACCATGCTTTCCATGTTCGCTATGGTCACCGGAGGAAATGTACGACACGTAAACTCCTGAGTAGCCATAAAAACGGAGAGGCAAGAACCGTTCACCAGATTCAAATCTGGAACACAAGAAGCGATGGTGGGCTACTTGTGCTCCGGAAGACCGTCCCCAAAAGAGGGATTATGATTATCACCTTCAGATCCGCCTTCAGTAGAAGGAGTAGATGTAAGCTCCAGATAAGAGAAAGTGTCCCTAGGGATCATACCAGAAATGATGAGAACAATTGAAGTGGGCTGTTTCAGTGCCCCTTGATTTCCCTCCGATTGTTTAACGTCATCAACAATAATCACTACAACCTTACCTCCTCTAGCAGAGGTGGAACCCAACAGTCAAGCAAGACCTCTCCTTTTCTACATGCGCCTCCATACGTTCACGTCTATAACATCAGAGGAAATGTATGCAACACTGAGGATGGCCTTCGGCTTTGCTATAGCTTTTTACACCTCAAAAATAATACCCTCTTTGCTATCTTCCACCATCTCAGGGGAAAAAGAAATTAATATGGAAGGGGAACGACCAACGAAATGGGACGATGCATTGCCTGCGGATCGATCTTGAACATAGTACAATCATCCATAGGAAGGTCTGGTTGTTCAGGAGGAACAAAAAGATGGTCAATCCTGTGTGGAGAAGGAAGGGACTCGTGAAGATCAACTCCACAAACATATTGTCCACAACAGTGTAGAATATTAGCATCTTCCTTCTCGCTCTCCATGTCGTGATCATCCCAGTGCCAACCAAGATGCACTCAGACTACTCATATGGTGGAACTTGAACATCCCTTAAAAGATCAACAATCACTTGGTGATGAGGGAACAACTTCAGAGTGATATCAGAAAAGCTACCATATCGGAGATACCCACATCCGACCCGATGTATGTTTACCCACAACCACCAATCCTGTCAGTGGAGAAAGTTTATTTGTATCAGTTGGCACTGAACCAAAAAAGGTTCTAAAGACGGAAAAGTCAGGAAGAACATCGTTAGCACGACATATCATTTTAAATGCCACAGTTTTGTTCACAACATTGGGAGTGAACATCTGAATTCTACAACCATTCTTATGGATAAGTTCATCTTGGAGGTCAGTAAGAGGAAGTCAGAGTTCGAAGTCAAAGAAGGTTTTCGAAAACGCATAGGACTGGTGGAGGTTTTCAAACTCAGCAACGGTAGGAATGATTCCATAGAGAGTAACCATATGAATAAAGACGAAAAGAATAAGGAATGGCGAAAGAAAAAGGAAATGATTTTGAAACACATAAGAATTAAATGGCATCAGAAAAATAATATAAGGGAACAAAAGTAGGAAATTCAAAACCCTGTCAAGATGGCGTAATTGACAACATGAAAAGCGGTCACATCACCAAAGAGATTGTAGTATCCAAAATACCCTGATTTGACACGTTACTCCAGAACATCATAGTTAGTCTGCTACGAATGTTATGCCTGTTGTACCGGGGGAATTAATAGCGTACCCCTTGGCGTGGGAAAATGGACATGTCTGCGCCATTTATTAGGAGTCTCGAGCGACAACTGACACGATTGGGGACTCCTTTTATCAATTAGCACAATAGGACTCGCGCCAATGGCAGGCATCCCGCCAGTGGGAGCCTGCGCATGATAGGACTCTCCAATGGACACTTCCACCTCACGAAAAAGGCAATCACCAATCGAAAAAAGGGATGCTCAAAGCATTACTGCCTGAACCAATTACAAGCTCTAATAAGACCGAGAGCATGACCATCCAATTAGTGTGCCTGATCCTTGTCAGGTCTGATACCCTTGTCTGTCGTACAGACTAACAATGATACTCAGTGTCAAAGGTCTCTTTTTTCCACCAGAAAAGTAAGCTCCGCCTCGGTAAAAAATACTCTCGTCGCCACCACTCACCTCAATCGCTACCTTGACCGTCAGAGTATTCTCCTTGGATCCCCTCCCGAAGACCAGCTGGCGGATTGTATTTTTGTTGTGACCAGGTCTTTGCCCAATCACGCATTACACCAAGCCGCCAGATATATATATATATATATATATATAAACACACACTAGGCGAATTTATGTGTGTTGTGCATGATAAAATTATATGGCTAAAAGACCGTTTCTTAATAAGCAATTACAATGACCATTTCTTTTTTCATTTTTACCTAAGAAACTTCCATATATAATTATCAATATGTAAAAAATTCTTTAGGTACACATATAGAAATGGACCGCGACCTCACGAATTAGTTATTTTACTTCAGCTACACGCGATAAACAAAAGAAATATATTAGCTTATAGAAAGCATATGACACTTTTAAAAGACTTTTTGTATATTTCAATGCATTTTATAGTCACACACACGTATTCCTTTTTTTTAGACTCGTTGTAATTATTCTGTATATGATATGATTTTGATGTCATTTTTTAGTATCAAAATTCATCATCTTATATAAATATTAAATGGATATATGTACACGTTGTAGAGAACGGAATATTAAAAAAACGATCTTTTAAGTTATAAAAACGATGACTTTTAACATTTTAAATAACAGGTGATGTTGTTTGAAATTTAAATATGTATATATAACATATAAAAGTTATGTTATCATTTGTAATAAAAGTTAAATAAGTATAAAAGTTACCAATTTGGTTCAACTAAAATACTCGAGGCAAGACAATTTTCAAATATCAACTAAAATTCAAATTGAGTTTAATGGTTCATTGTATATAGCTCGATGGTAAGCCTTATATAACATAATTATTTTGGAATCGATACAATTAGGTACCCGTCAATTATATATTTAATGTTTTTATAACGACAATGACTTTATTCACCATATATATTTATTTATGGGTAAAAAGTCCAAACATTCTCTTTAACTAATAATACAATTTAAATATGAGTACTAAAAACTAACACTAAAAATTTTAGTTTTAACTAGTTTTATATTATCATACAGTTTAACTTAATATATAATTTTGTATCAAATTAGTTTAAATTATTATATAATTTTTTTTATCAAATTAGTATAAACTGTCTCCTTCGTGTAAAGGCTTTTCCAAATTTAGTAACTCTTCTTCCATCATATTCTCTAACTCGACAAGCTCATCTTCTTTTTCGTTTATCTTGACCCACTTCATCCTTATTTTTCATCCCTAAACCCACTTCCTCCATAAAGAAAATATCATTATTGGCTTCTAAGTTGATGAATTTCTCCTCGACTCCAAAAGTTATTTCTTCATCTCCAACTCGTAGAGTGAGTTTAGAATCGTGGATGTCTACCAAAGCATGTGTAACATACCGATGTTCAGGTACTTCTAAATTCATCCATATAATTCTATTTCATGTCATTTTGGTCCCTAAGTCCAAGAAGTTATGCTTTGAAGCCCTAGTGGTAATTTCATAAATATGGCAGGAGGAGTACGCCATGCGTACATGTGTGTACGCTGAGCGTACTAGGGCGTACACTTATATACGCGGGGCGTACTAGATTCAAGAGGAAAACCCTAATTTTTAGGGTTTGAATGGTATTTAAGCAACATTATGTCTCACCTTCCCTCACCTTTTTAGCCTCCACATCCTTTGAGACGTTTTTGCAAACCCTAACCCTCTTAGTGTGTGTTTTGAGCTCAAGAGTGTATTCTTGGTGTGTTGAAGGAGGAAGAGGTTGCATTGAGGAGCCTTGAAGTGGAAGCAAGCTTGTGGATATGGGATCTTTGCCTTTGTGAGAAGCTACAGAAGGCATAAAGTCCATACCTTGACGTCTTGGTTGTTAGATCCCGTTTTTGGGTGTTTTATGTTGCTTTTCTTGCCCTAGAGGTCCCATTTTATGCATGGTTTGTTCCTGTCATTTTGAACTGTCCTTTCAGACCCTAGGAAGGGTCCTAAGCCATAAAAATGAGGTCCCAATTGCTAGAATTGCTTCATGCATGTTGTAAAAGATCTTAATGGATTAAGACCTTATGTTAAGCACTTTGTGGACTTGTAAATTCATAAAGTTGGAAACTTTATGATTCTAGGGTGCATTTGGACTGTAGATCTGAAATATTGGCTTAAGTGCTTAAGCCATTAAGCACTAAATGGAGTTTAGAGGTTGCGAGGGTATGCCCCGTGTACATGGGAGTACACCCCACGTACTCGGTCAATTACCTCGATGGCGGTCTTCTGTGAGGCTTCATGTACGATAAGCGTACCTTCAGAGTACGCTCCGTGTACTCGCATGGGTCAGCCTTGTTGAGTTGACTCGGTTGGGTTGACTCAGTTGACTTAGTGGGTTTGACCAATTGACTTTGACCAAGCTTGGCAAAGTTTGACCTTGAGAGTATTTTGGGTATTTTGGGATTTTGATGGAATATGGGCACTTGGTGGAAATAGGTATCAGTTAGAGAGATGAGATTCGGAGTCGGACCTCATCATTTCTGTTCATTTTGCGAGGTGAGTTTTCCTCGTTGTACTTACAGGTCGAAGGCACCAAGGCCGGCCCATTGGTTTGATAACATGATATTCATTGATATGTTGAGTATAGAATAGATATGCATGCTAGTTTTGATATACTAGTTTGGTAGATCGGTAGCACTACCTGTGATACTGTCTGTATGATTAGTCATATATGTTAGTATCTGTTAGATGTTGACGTATTATGTGGGCTTGGTTAAGGTTGTACTACTCCGTACGGAAGCCAATAAACCCTGGAGCAATCCAGATATGAGCTGAGGGCCGGGTAGGGCATGCCAGACTCATACTGAGGGCTCATGAGCATTCCAGATATGAGCTGAGGGCCAGGTAGGGCATGGCAAACTTGTACTGAGGGCTCAGTGATATTCATTCTGAGGACTGATCTGGTCGGGGAGCAAGCCAGACATAAGTTATGGGCCTGAGGGCAAGCCAGACTTATGTCGTGGGCTCAAAGGTAACCGAATCTCTTAGCTGTGGACCCATTACATGTTGTTATTATATATGTGTTATTTGTTTGTTTGTTGGTACTTTGGCGGACTCACTAAGTTCCGGGCTTACAGTTTCTGGTTATGTTTCAGGTATCTCAGGTTATCATGGAAAGGCGAAGGCATGATCGTGCACCTCCTCTTGTTTTGATTTATGATTTTGGGAAAACTCTGATACTAAACATGTTTGAAAACTATAGTGTAAACAATTATGATTTTTGGGTTGGTTTCAAAAGTTTAAATTTTTCATGATTTCTATGGATGTTACAAGTTGGTATCAGAGCCTTGGTTTGAGTGAATTGGAGGAACACTCGTGTGAATCAAGTCTCAAACTAAGGAAAAAGATTTTAAAAATGATTTCCAAGTGTTTTGAAAATAATCAAGGAGGATGTGATGTGTACGATCAGCCGGAGCCAGTAAGTAGACCCCAAATTAGCACACTGTTATTTGATATTGTGATATGTTAGAACAACATGCTAGCGATATGATAGGGATTATATGAAATTGCCTGATTATATGATGCCTGATAGCCTAGGTTTCTTCTTTATATGAAATTGACATCATTACTGTAGTTGCTTAGTGTATGCATCTTATTTATACATAACTAAGATTCTATAGCATGAGAATGTTTGGTTTGGCCTTGTTTCCTGTTCTTGTCTGATTAAGGGATTAGCGTAGGATCAAATATTCTAATGTCTATAGGATCCAGTGTTAAATATGATTAGTATACATGAGTGCTGCAGGGTTGGTGGAAGTTTCATGGATGAGTTGTGAGGGGTCAGCCGGCCAGTCTCGAGATGTTTAGCCTTACTCTAGGGTGTGAGGATTTCGTGTGTGCGTATGCTGGTATGTATGGTAGGGTTACCATAATGATCCTTGAGACAAATACAGGTAGGAGTGGAAGGTAGTATGGGCCCATACTACTGAAAGCACATGACCCATATGCGTAACAGGGAAGTCAAAACCCCTAGGGCTTTGTTGGGAGTTGATTCCCCTGATGATATGTGTGTTATTTGATATATCCCTGGTTTATTTTTAGTATGGTGATGACGAGACGATTTGAGCCTGGATCCGGATCGGGATTAGGAGCTGGCAGTCAGGGTGGGCCAGCAGTGTCTGAGGATCGTATCAGAGAGATTATCCATGAGGAGGTTATGACTATTTTCTGGGGAAAGATACCAGAGCTTTTTGGATCTATTAAGACCGCGATGGTGGAGTTCTTTAATGACAGATACGCAACCATTTCTGAGACTACTGTTGTTGCATCCTCCGCGGCCGTTGCGGCTGCAGGGGTTGATGTTGGTCAGGTTTTTTAGTATCGGGACATCGACAATACGAAGCCCCCAACTTTTGATGGAGTTCAGGAACCGCTCATATCCATGAGGTGGCTTTTTAATGTTGAGGGATGTTTTTTCACCTGCTCTTACCCATCTGACCAGAAGGTCAAGTGTGCTTTGAACCTTTTGAGGTCCAGAGTGAAGGATTGGTGGAGGCTTGCTACTAGTTCATTTTATTCTGAGCAGAGAGCTATTGTGGCTTGGGAGCAGTTCTTGGAGATGTTCCACTCCAAGTATGTGCCACTGGTGGAGCGTGAGAGGTTGACCAAGGAGTACCTGGATTTGAGGCAGGGGACGAAGACCACCAAGATGTTCATGGAGAGGGCCATGTTTTGTCCTGAGTTTGCTGCTTCTGAGCAAGCTCAGAAGACCAGTTACTTGAGCATGCTTAAGAAGGAGATCAGACAGTTTGTATCCACCAAGCGCTATGGTTCTTTGTTGTATTTGCAAGAGGCCGCCAGGTGGCGTGAGATTAAGTTGGAGCTCCAGACGAGAGAGCAGAGACCGGCCCCGGTGTAGTCACAGCCTGCACCGAAGCGGTTCAAGGCCACTGATGTCAGATATGGGTGTTGGAAGGGCCGCACTTATGGGAAGTGCGGCAAGTTTCATGAGGGTGCTCGCCGATCATCTTCTAGGTGCCACAATTGTGGCCAACAGGGCCATATGGCGAGGGATTTCTGCCAACAGGCCCCAACACTCAGCTCTAGGATTTGTTACCATTGCGACCAGGTTGGCCACATGAAGGCCAATTGTCCCTCGTTTGCTGATAGGTCGGCGCAGGCTCCAACATCAACTACTTTGAGGATCACAAATGGGAGTCAGGGCAGGGTGGATCCCCTGAGGGCTTGAGGTAGCGCTTTCCAGATCACTGTCAAGGAGGCCATAGCAGCTCCAAATGTTGTGACTAGTATGTTTCTATCATTATTTAGTTGATTATGTTTTGTGTTATGCTTATATGTGCCTTTGTTAGCTACATTCCTAGTGAAATCTTTGCCTACTCTTATGTTGTTTGACTTGGGCGCAATTCGTTCATTTGTATCTCGATCGTTCAGTAGAGAGTTTGTTATGTCTATTGGGGAGTTAAAGTGTCTGTTGCGGGTTTCTATCGCCAACGAACATGGAGTTTCTGCGTCATCTGTGTATCAGAGTTGTGTTTTGGAGATCTTCGAAGTGCCTTATCTGATCGATCTAATCCCAATTCCCATGGGGGAAGTTTGCGTGATTGTGGGTATGGATTGGCTGAGCCGGTTTGGTGCCATGATTGATTGTGAGGGCCAACGAGTGGTAGTTCGAACCCCAAGTGGGGGAGAACTAGTTACCTATGGAGAGGGAACTAGGTTGGCTTCAGGGTTTTGTTCAGCAGCCAGGGCTCATCAGTATATTCAGCATGGGTGTGCAGGCTACTTGGCTTATGTGGTGGATAAGCGTGTTGGGGATCGGATTTCAGTTTCAGAGGTCTCTGTTGTCAGGGAGTTTGCAGATGTGTTTCTGTAGGAGTTACCCGGTGTGCCTCACGATAGGCAGGTCGAGTTCAGGATTGACCTTGTTCCAGGTGCGGCCCTGATTGCCAAGGCTTCATACCGCTTGGCACCACCTGAGATGTAGGAGTTGTCATCTCAGCTGCATGAGCTGCTAGGAAATCAGTTCATCAGACCGAGCAGTTCTCTGTGGGGAGCGCCAATATTGTTTGTCAAGAAGAAGGATAGTTCACACCGGATGTGCATTGATTACCGGGAGGTGAACAAGTTAACGGTGAAGAACCGTTATCCCCTTCCGCAGATTTACGACCTCTTTGATTAGTTGTAGGATGCATCTTGGTTCTCCAAGATAGATCTAAAGTATGGTTATCATCAGGTCAGAGTGAGAGAGAAGGAAGTGGATAAGACCACGTTCCAGACTCGTTATGGGCATTACGAGTTCGTGGTGATGCCATTTGGGCTCACCAATGGTCTACAGTGTTTATGACTTTGATGAATCGGGTATGCAGGCTGACGCTCGATCGTTCCGTTATTGTGTTTATTGATGACATCTTGGTGTATTCCAAGACCAAAGAGCAGCATGAGGTGCATCTCTGAGAGCTTCTGGGGGTTTTGAGGCGATAATGGCTTTATGCTAAGTTCTTGAAGTGCGAGTTTTGGTTACGAGAGGTCCAGTTCCTTGGGTACCTCATTAAACAGGATGGGATTTTGGTCGACCCAGACAAGATCGAGGTCTTGATGCAATGGGAGGTTCCGAAATCTCCCTCAGATATCAGGAGTTTCTTGGGGTTTGGCAAGGTATCATCAGAGATTCATTCAAGATTTCTCCACGATTGTGATACTCCTCACTCGTCTGACGAGGAAGGGGTGGATTTCCGTTGAGGCCCTGATCAACAGTCGGCGTTTGAGATTCTTCAGCGAAGGTTATATGAGGCCCCGGTATTGACCCTCCCGGAGGGAGTTGAGGATTTTGTGGTATTCTGTGAAGCTTCTATCACTGGTTTGGGAGCGTTCCTCATGCAGAGAGGACGGGTGATTGCTTATACTTCGCACTAGCTGAAGCCGCATTAGACACAATATCCCACTCATGACCGGGAGTTGGGGGCAATGGGTTTTTCCCTCAATATTTGGAGGCACTATCTTTCTGGGTTCCGTAGTACTATCTACACGGATCACAAAAGTTTGAGGCATATTATGGATCAGCCGAACATGAACATGAGGCAGCGCAGGTGGCTGGACGTAGTCAAGGATTTTGACTGTGAGATCCTTTACCATCCGGGTAAAGCGAATGTGGTGGCGGATGCTTTGAGCAGCAAGTCGGCTGGATCTTCGGATAAGGAGATGTGTATGAGGATATCAGTGGATTCTCCGCTTTTGGGATTGATCAGGGAGGCTCAGGCCGAGGTTGTTCAGAAAGAGAATTGGAAGAAAGAGAGGATTATAGGTGAGATTGACAGATTTTTCATGGATAGTCTAGGGCTGTTGACCCAGTGTGGTCGGGTCTGGGTTCCAGTTTCTGGTGGGATCAGACAAGTTAAAATGGAAGAGGCTCATAAGTCACGTTTTTCTATTCATCCGAAGGCCACCAAGATGTATCGGGATTTGAGATTGAACTATTGGTGGTCATGTATGAAGAGGGTGATAGCCTGGTATGTGGAGAGATGCTTGAACTGCAGGATGGTCAAGGCTGAGCATCAGAGGCCGCATTGCAAGCTACATATGGTGGAGGTTCCCATTTGGAAATGGGAGTAGATTCAATGGATTTTATCACCAATTTGCCGAGGACGGAAAAGGGTTTTGATGCTATCTGGGTCATCGTGGATCGATTGACCAAGATTGTTCACTTTTTGGCGATCTGGGAGAGTTCTTCGGCCGATAAGTTGGTTGATGTATATGTTCGCAAGACCGTTGCTCGCCATAGGGTTCCGGTCTCCATTTTTTCAGACTGTGATGTTCGGTTCACCTCCCATGTTTGGCAGAAGTTCCATAAGGAACTAGGCACGAGGTTGCACTTCAACACTGCTTATCTTCCGTAGACCGATGGCCAGATTGAGCGGACGATACAGACCATTGAGGATATGTTGCGGGCCTCTGTTATCGATTTCGGTGGGAGCTGGGACTCCTACCTACCTCTTACAGAGTTTTCCTACAACAACAGTTATCACTCCAACATTGGTACTCCGCCTTTCGAGCTCTTGTATGGGCAGATATGTCGTACCCTGGTTTGTTGGGGCAAGGTTAGTCACAGGGTTGTAGGGCAGACCGAAGTGGTCCTTCCGACAACAGAGCTCATTCAGCAGATCCGGCGGAGACTACAGACCGCTCAGAGTCAATAGCAGAGCTATGCAGACTGGCGCTGATTCGACTTGGAGTTTCAGGTCGGCGATATGGTATTCCTGAAAGTGTCACCTTGGAAAGCTATGATACGCTTCAGGAAGAGGGGGAAGCTGGGTCCCCAGTATATTGGTCCGTTTCGAGTCATTTCCAGGGTTGGCAAGGTTACATACAGATTGGATCTTCCGGAGGAGCTTGGACAGATTCACAACACTTTTCATGTTTCGCAGCTGCGAAAGTGCGTATTGGATGAGGATGCAGTGCTTTCATTGAATGATATTCAGGTCGATGAGCGCCTGAAATATATTGAGAAGCCAGTAGCTATTTTGGAAACAAAGATGAAGGTCTTGCGCAACAAGGAGATACATTTGGTAAAGGTACAGTGGTAGCATCGGAGAGGTTCCGAGTGGACCTGGGAGCTAGAGGTTGAGATGCGGGAGCATTATCCCGAGTTATTCACCTCAGTAGACTTCGAGGACGAAGTCAAGTTCAAGTGGAGGAGAATTGTAACATCCCGATGTTCAGGAACTTCTAAATTCATCCCTATATTTCTATTTCATGTCATTTTGGTCCCTAAGTCTAAGAAGTTATGCTTTGAAGCCCAAGTGGCAATTTCATAAATATGGTAGGAGGAGTACGTCATGCGTACATGTGTGTACACTGAGCGTACTAGGGCGCGGCGTACACTTATGTAGGCGGGGCATACTAGCTTCAGGAGGAAAACCTTAATTTTTAGCGTTTGATTGGTATTTAAGCAACATTATGTCTCACCTTCCCTCACCTTTTCATCCTCCACATCCTTTGAGACATCTTTTGCAAACCCTGGCCCTCTTATTGTGTGTTTTGAGCTCAAGAGTGTGTTCTTGGTGTGTTGAAAGAGGAAGAGGTTGCATTGAGGAGCCTTGAAGTGAAATCAAGCTTGTGGATTAGGGATCTTTGCCTTCTTGAGAAGCTCTAGAAGGTATAAAGTCCATACCTTGATATCTTGGTTGTTAGATCCCATTTTTGAGTGTTTTATGTTGCTTTTCTTGTCCCAAAGGTCCCATCTTTTGCATGGTTTGTTCCTGTCTTTTTGAGCTGTCCTTTCAAACCCTAGGAAGGGTCCTAAGCCATAAAAATGAGTTCCCAATTGCTAGAATTGCTTCATGCATCTCGTAGAAGGTCTTAATGGATTAAGAACTTGTGTTAAGCACTTTGTGTAATGCCCATGTTTCTAGGATAGGAATTAGTATAATGATATAATAGTTAGGGTCAACAATTATAACTTACTTTGAAGTAATAAAGAGAAATTATTTGAATATTATGTGATTTTATGTGCATTATACTTATTTATGAGATATAATAAGATATAATAAAAATAAGCGTCAAAATTAAAATAATAGATAGACCCAATATCTATGAAGAAATTTTTAGTGTTCGGGACAAGGATTTCGGAGATATAAAGAACGCCGATATCCGAGTTATAACGAAGAAGTTATGACCTGTCGAAGTTTCACGACAAAACCGACACGACACCGAGAATCGTAAAAAGTGAGTTTACGATAAATTACTTTTTAGCCTTAGTGGTCTAAACAAAAGTTGTAGAGTACGTCTCTACCTACGCGTGTATATAAAGAACATCAAAAACGGAGCTCGTATGCAAAAGTTATGGCCTTCCGAAGATTTAGCTGTCTGAGAGCATGACACGTGTCAGAAACCCTAATCTGACTGGACTCACGACGTGAGCATGAATTCTCATGACGTGAGGAGTCAAACATACACTTTTCAAGCCTAGAATTCAGATGGAAAGTCTACAGAACGATAAGTCAAAAGCTCACAACGTGAGCATGTTTTCTCACGACCTGAGGAGTCAAACAGACACTTTTCAAGGCTAGAACACAGATGGCGAAGCTACGAGGTGATGCAGTCATGGCTCACGACGCGAGCAATGAATTCTCACGACGTGAGAGAGCCAAAACTGCCTATAAATAGAAAATTCGACCATTTCACTTCTTACACCTAAACTTTCTTTCTCTCTCTCTCTCTCTCTCGTTTGTTGAAGGCGTTCCGCGTTCCGAGCCCGATGATCACGAACTGCTGACCTTTTCTAGTTAGATTCTATCCAATCACGGTACTAATTTAAGTGCATATTTACTTTCATCTTACACATAGATATGAAGCATTTTATATAAATAATGTGTTATGTGTGCATATTATCTTTTTACCTGATATATATGTTGGATGAACGTTTTATACATGTTTTAAATGATTTAAACTGTATATGTATTTTATATCTACAAATATGTTGGGGTAAAACATGGGTAGATGAAATAGCTGGGGTTTGATGAAATAAAATGATGATAGGCCTCGATGTGGACGATGATCCAGTCATCTAGCGGAGTATAGATGACGACCACAGACTTTTCTAGATAGTATAGTGGAACGCTGGCAGGCTCGCAACCTGTAGGTGTTTGTGGATCATGTATTCAACGGTGTAGTCAATCCCCCTCATGGTTTCCTTACAGACATATATGGTTGAGGAACCCCCTTAGCAGTAGTGTCCATCCCGATGAAAATCCTTAGGATAGGTCCCTTATGATAGATGTTTTAGGGACGTAAGGTGAGGATAATGGGAAGGGGTAATCGGGTTGTTTGATTTGATGAAATTAATAAACTTAATTATTGTGGGTTGAAAACCCTATGTGCTCACTAGGCTCCCAAGTCGGACCCATTCAGTTTTCTCGTATACAGGTAGTGGCAAGAGAGTACAGGAGTGATGATTTGATGAGAGATCAGTGGATTATAGGCCACTAGAATAATTAGATAGTATAAGGCCTATGTTGTTTATGTTTATGCTTGTGATCTGTATTAAGAATGACATCCTAAGGTTTTTTAATATAATATATTTCTTCGGAAATGCTTTGATAAATTCTTTATCATATTTTTTGGGAACAAATTCCGCAATATATTTCTTTAAAAATATACTATGATTTTTAAATAAAGCATAAACAACTCGGTCTTTTCTGGCTGTGAAAATGGGGATATCACCGTTGGTATCAGAGCATTAGTTTAAGCGAACTAGGAGTTTGTAGGATTTCTAGACTTAAACTTAGAATGCTAAGCGATGATTGTGAGATGAGTGTCTACTACACTTTAGACACGAGCACTAGTTTATTTTAGGAAAGATGCCTAAAATGTTTTTATGTGCTAAATGATTTATGTTATAGCTATAAAGATGCCTTATATGCTATTATTTGATTAGATCTATGGTCTATTGCCGGCCGGATCTGGAAACCTTATGTGTTCAGGATTCTAAACGTTTAATTACGATATTAGAACTGACATGTAACTTTTTGGAGTGATAAGGAGATTTATACGTTTATCGTAAATAAAATTTTCCTATCTTAATTCTCGTCATTGCACACCGAACGTTTGATTTGGTGTATAGATCGACATGGAAAGAACTCGAAGTGGAGTCGGAAATGCCAATGCAAATGGCAATCAGCAGCCTCAACCCAAGTGATTGATCAAGTGCCTGTAGTAGCAGCTGCACCTGAGCCAATCACAATGGCTAGAGTACAAGCCATGATTCGGGCTATGATGGCTGAACAGAGGGAAAAGATGAGGCAGATGTTGCACGAGAATAGGGATGAACCTACAATGCCTGGCGAACAGCCTGAACTGAATGGAGGACAGTCAGATGAAGGAAATTACAGTAGAACCGTTGGTCAAGCTGAACTGCCAGTGGTTAGGAGGAACAACCAAGATGAAGGAGTCGAGAGGAATGGATGCAAGTATAAGGACTTCACAACTTGAAAGCCATCAACTTTCACTGGGAAAGAAGATCTAATTGGAGTTATGGACTGGATCTCAGAGATGGAGTTGGCTTTCATAATATGTGGTTGCAAGGGCAAGCTATAAACAACATATGCAGTACGTCAGTTCAGAGGTGGCGTTTTTCACTGGTGGAACACTCTGGGGAAGACCATAAGCCCCAATGAGCCACTACAACTGACATGGGCAGAGTTCTTGGTACACTTCAAACGTAAGTTCTGCTCGGCCCAAAATCAGCTAGAGTTGGAGAACCAATTCCTGACGTTGAAGAAGGACAACATGTCTATTGATGAATACACCAATGCCTTCACAAACAAAAGGGAGTTTGCCTTGCACATCTTCCCAGACGAGCTGACAAAAAACGACAAATACGCAAAGGGACTTCCATGGGAGTACGTTGTGCCAATACGCCAGGCACCTACTCTGGTGGCAGCTATCTGGGCTGCCAAGTCTTTTGAGGAGATGATTAAGTGAAGAAAAGCCAGCAAGGTTGAAGTTCCTTCTAACGGGGGGATGTTGTGACAACCCGAAATTTCTATTTACTTAGTTATTTGTAACTACTTATTTGTAACTACTTATTTGCTTAGTTATCTACAAATACGCAAATATCCTCTTCTTTTTACTTAGTTATTTGTAACTACTTATTTGCTTAAACTCTAATTTCGGGACGAAATTCCTTCTAATGGGGGGATGTTGTGACAACCCGAAATTTCTATTATGTACAACCATTCAACTCAATAGAAGTCAAAACAGTTTCTGGTAACTTTCAAGCTTTTTGGAATAAGTTTGAGTGTTTTAAGATTAGTACTTCAAGAGATAACAGGAGAGAGGATGCCCTAGGGTTTATTGTTTACCAATAAAGTTCCAAAACTCCAAGAGTTTGGAGTTTACGGCCTAAACAAGGTGTTTACGGCCGTAAACCCCAAGGGTATAAATATGGTACTTAGCCATTTTAATCACTTTTTCACATTTTCAAGAACTAGAACTCATTTCTCTCTCAAGTATCATCCGACTTTTCTTCAAGATCTTCAAGAAAGTAAGTGTTTCTTGCCTTGTTTAGTCGATATCTTACTTAATCTAGTGATCTTACATGATTTCATCCGTGAAATCATTCCATTTGTGTAGATCTTCAAGTGTTCTTAGTTTCACCAAGAACACACACCAGTGTTCTTGGACTTTTAGCACCTTTTCAAGCTTCTACATAGTAAGTACTCTTACCCTAGTGTGTTATAAGACTTGCTACACTTCTAATCATCTAGAAAACACCAAGGAAACACAAGATCAAAGGTGTTTACGGTCCAAGATGTTCTTGGACCGTAAACCCTAATAAGGGTACCAAAGTGTGCCCTAGTCCCTTACCAAGCCTTGGAAACTAGTGTAGAACATAACCTTGATGTGCTTAGGACTTAAAACACGAGTTCAACTACACCACCCACGAGACAGCTGAAGACACACGATGCGTCAAATCAAGGACTCGGATGTGTTCTGATGCAGCGAGGTAAGGTCATCGCCTACGCCTCGAGACAGCTGAAGACACACGAGGTCAACTACACCACCCACGATCTTGAGCTAGGAGCAGTTGTGTTTGCTCTGAAGATCTGGAGACACTACCTGTACGGTACAAAAAGCACTATCTTTACAGACCACAAAAGCCTACAACATATATTCGACCAGAAGGAGCTCAAAATGAGACAACGACGGTGGGTCGAGCTACTCAGTGATTACGAATGCGAAATTCGTTATCATCCAGGTAAAGCCAACGTAGTAGCTGACACCCTAAGTCGGAAAGAATACTCTGGTCGTAGAGTCAAATCATTGACTATGACTATCCATTCACACTTGTCCACGCAAATTAAGGAGGCTCAGCTCGACGCTTTGAAACCTGAAAATGTGGCGGGTGAATCCCTGAGAGGGATGGATAAGAACTTGGAGGTCAAGGGTGGCAGAGCTTATTATTTCATGGATCGGATCTGGACCCCGAAACTCGGTGGTTTCAGAGACATGGTCATGAACGAGGCGCACAACACTCGTTATTCCGTCCACCCAGGTTCAGATAAGATGTATCTGCATCTTAAAAAGCTATACTGGTGGCCTAACATGAAAGCAGAGATTGCTACCTTCGTGAGTAAATGCCTTACTTGCGCCAAGGTCAAGGTCGAGTACCAGAAACCCTCCGGCCTTCTACAACAGCCGGAGATACCGGAATGGAAGTGGGAGCGGATCACTATGGACTTCATAACCAAGTTTCCCAAGACAACGGGTAGACTTGATACCATATGGGTCATCGTCGATAGATTGACCAAGTCCGCACACTTCCTGCCTATCAAGGAAACAGACAAGATGGAGAAGCTTACAAGAACTTACATTAGGGAGATTGTACGACTGCACGGTGTTCCCATATCCATTATCTCGGATAGAGATAGTAGATTCACTTCGAGGTTCTGGCAGTCGCTACAAAGTTCCCTAGGAACTAGGCTGGACATGAGTACATCCTACCATCCACAGACAGACGGGCAAAGTGAGAGGACTATCCAAACCTTGGAAGATATGTTGCGAGCCTGTGTGATCGACTTTTAGAAAGCATGGGATACTCATTTACCCCTTGTCGAATTTTCCTACAACAACAGTTATCACACAAGCATAAAGGCTGCTCCATTCGAGGCCCTCTATGGCCGAAAGTGCAGATCCCCTCTGTGCTGGGCTGAGGTGGGTGATACCCAGTTAGCTACAGGACGAGTTCCTGACAGCACTCTCACAGGTCCGGAGATCATTCGGGAAACGACAGAGAAGATCGTTCAGATTCGTGAACGATTGAAAGCCTCTAGAGATCGACAGAAAAGCTACGCTGATAAACGAAGGAAACCGTTGGAATTCCAGGTGGGCGACCGTGTTCTATTGAAGGTCTCACCCTAGAAGGGCTTGATACGCTTCGGAAAGCATGGAAAGCTAAATCCAAGGTACATAGGGCCTTTCGAGATTCTCGCAAGAATCGGCCCTGTAGCTTACAAACTTAACTTACCACACGAACTCAGTAACGTACATTCTACTTTCCACGTCTCGAACTTGAAAAAGTGTCTGTCCGACGAGACTCTTGTAATCCCACTCGACGAGATCGAGATCAACGAGAGCCTCAACTGCGTAGAAGAACCAGTAGAGATCATGGACCAGGAGGTCAAGCAAACGAAACAAAGCCGTATCCCGATAGTGAAGGTTCGCTGGAACGCCAAGCGAGGACCTGAATTCACTTGGGAGCGAGAGGATCAGATGAAACTGAAATATCCTCTTCTTTTTACTTAGTTATTTGTAACTACTTATTTGCTTAAACTCTAATTTCGGGACGAAATTCCTTCTAACGGGGGGATGATGTGACAACCCGAAATTTCTATTCTGTACAACCATTCAACTCAATAGAAGTCAAAACAGTTTCTATTAACTTTCAAGCTTTTTGGAATAAGTTTGAGTGTTTTAAGATTAGTACTTCAAGAGATAACAGGAGAGAGGATGCCCTAGGGTTTATTGTGTACCAATAAAGTTCCAAAACTCCAAGAGTTTGGAGTTTACGGCCTAAACAAGGTGTTTACGGCCGTAAACCCCAAGGGTATAAATATGGCACTTAGCCATTTTAATCACTTTTTCACATTTTCAAGAACTAGAACTCATTTCTCTCTCAAGTATCATCCGACTTTTCTTCAAGATCTTCAAGAAAGTAAGTGTTTCTTGCCTTGTTTAGTCGATATCTTACTTAATCTAGTGATCTTACGTGATTCCATCCGTGAAATCATTCCATTTGTGTAGATCTTCAAGTGTTCTTAGTTTCACCAAGAACACACACTAGTGTTCTTGGACTTTTAGCACCTTTTCAAGCTTCTACATAGTAAGTACTCTTACCCTAGTGTGTTATAAGACTTGCTACACTTCTAATCATATAGAAAACACCAAGGAAACACAAGATCAAAGGTGTTTACGGTCCAAGATGTTCTTGGACCGTAAACCCTAATAAGGGTACCAAAGTGTGCCCTAGTCCCTTACCAAGCCTTGGAAACTAGTGTAGAACATAACCTTGATGTGCTTAGGACTTAAAACATCAAAAATACCATAAACCATTTGGGTTTACGGCCGTAAACCCAAAGAGAAGTGGTCTAAGGACCGTAAACTCCATAAAGGAGTGAAATGGTGCCCTAATCACTTCCTAAGGCTTAAACATGAAGTAGGAATGCTTCTTATGACCTTTAAGGCTTCAAAACGCAAAATGGTCAAAGTACCATGAGTTTACGGCCGTAAACTCATGGGTTTACGACCGTAAACTCAAGGGGTTATGGTCACAAAACCGTAAACTCCAAGGGAGTTCACCCTTGAACCCTAAACTCAAATGCAAGGTCCTACCACCCTTAGATGCAATCCTTAGGACTTATGGCACTTAAATCAAGTGTTTTACATGTCTTAGGATGTCTTAAACTTGGTTAATTAGTTGTTTTATGACTAATTGGATACATATATGTGTTATTATATGTTAACTAGGATCCTTGTGTGTGTTCAAGTCTTCACTTGACACTTAGCATCCTATACATTCCGTTCATCCAAACCACTCACTACAGGTGAGTTCATACCCCTTAATTAACCTTTTAAATGTTTTTAAATGATTTTATGGGGGGGGGGGAATACAAGTTGAACTATTATAGTTATTATATTAATCACATGTGATTAATAACTACCAAACAAGTGGATTTCTTACTTTTCAAACTGTGTTACCAAACTGTTTTACTTCAAACTGTTTTATAAACTCTTTTTCATATCAAATACTTTTATTAAACTCTTTTAACTTATATTTTGTGTATCTATGTAGATATAGTTATATAAGTATGATTAAAAGGACTTAGGACTGATAGCTCACCTTACTTCATGTTCCTTGTTTGGTTGTGGACTTAGGGTATTCAGGTTATTTGTCCGAAGGTCGTTTGAATCCTAGTTATATATCATGTATATGTGTATAGATATAAAAGGTTACTTCATTCAGTTCAATACCTTTGGGTAGCAAAGGTACACAAACATGTTCATACATTCAAACAACATTACTAGTAAACTATAATAGGTATAGTTTAGGGAGATACTAATACTATTACTAGAACAGGGAAACATACAATGAGTCAGTTCATACATGAGTCAATAACAAACAAACAATAGATACGATAATGAGAAACAAACAATAGATACTATGATAAGAAACAAACAATAGATACTATGATGAGAAACAAACAATAGATACTATGATGAGAAACAAACAATAGAATACTATGATGAGAAACAAACAATACATGCTAGACAGGGAGAGAACACACAATACAGCTAGCACATACATATACTAGAACATTATTACATTTATGTGAGCCACGTAACGGGGCATGACACTACCTGTCATGACCGTTTTGTATCCAGAATCTCCTTAAGTGGGGAGCGTATGAGTTTGTGTATAGATCTATACTGGATTGACTATCCTACACCTTGCTGCTCGCTATAGTGGGACTTGCAAGTCTACGGGTGTCAAACGTCATTTCTTACGACGTCTTACATCGTCGTTTTTCTATAGAGTCGCTAGCAGGATACAGGCCGATCACATGGTACTTTAAATAACAATTGGTTTAAGGTAGTTAGTATAGCAGTAGTTACTTAATACAACACTACAGTACTATTTCATTTTCCCATTACATTTACTTTGTGATCTTCACACAATAAACAATAATGTAAAAACTATATTTTTGGTTAATGATAGTAGGATTTGGGAAAATACACACTCTTACAAGAGACACACACACAGAGATACTAGATGCCTTGGTAGAAGGCTACTTTTAGTAGGAAACATAGGGTTTTCTAGGAGAGTTCAAACAATTACAAACTTTTACACACTTATACAATTACAGACTTACAAACATAAACATTAATATATGATCTCACCAGCTTTAAAGCTGATAAACTCTTTCAAAATAACTTGTATTCTCAGGTCACCAGTAGACAGGTACCGGTGCCAGGTTTTGAGAAGATGGAGCTCGTTCAAGACTCATCTTTTATTTTGATGTATATTTTTGGTGTCTATATAACTTGACAGAACACACTTGTATGAAATTATATTATTAATGCAATGGATGATGTTGTTGCTTGTTTACTACTTTGCATTGTTGTGATACTGAACATGACGTCCTCCACCCCCGAACGTTTCCGCCGTTCCGGTTTTGGGGTGTGACAAAATTCCACGAGGAGTTATTGTCCGTTGAGTTGAATGGTTTCGACATCGTACTGGGAATGGATTGGCTTAGTACGTATGATGCTGAGATACTATGCAAGAAGAAAATGGTGAGAGTAAACCCACCTGGAAGAGAGCCATTTATGGTGTATGGGGACAAACACAGAGTAAATTCTAGAATCATTTCCCTGATGAAAGCCATAAAATGTTTGTCCAAAGGATGCACATCATACTTGGCATTTGTAATCGATGCAAAGAAGGAGAATAAGGAGATACAAAGAATACCAATGGTGTGTGACTATCCAGAAGTCTTTCTCGAAGATCTTCCTGGATTGCCCCCTGTGGAGTTTCGAATAGACTTGTTGCTAGGATCGACACCAATAGAGAAAGTGCCATACCGATTAGCACCGACATAGATGAAGGAGCTTATGATGCAACTTCAGGAGTTGTTGGACAATGGTTTCATTAGACCTAGTTCATCACCCTGGGGAGCTCCAGTGTTATTCGTGAAGAAGAAGGATGGAAGCATTAGGATGTACATAGACTACATAGAGATGAACAAGGCAACAGTAAAGAACAAGTACCCATTTCCAAGGATTGATGACATGTTCGATCAGCTGCAAGGTTTGAGCTATTTCTTGAAGATCGATCTTAGGTCGGGATATCATCAGCTGAAGGTGCGAGAGCAAGATATTGAGAAAACCGCATTTAGAACAATATATGGACACTATGAGTTCTTGGTTATGTCGTTTGGACTAACCAATGCTCCAGCAGCATTCATGGACAGGGTTTGTAAACCATTCCTAGATAAATATGTGATAGTGTTCATAGATGACATTCTGATATACTCAAAGAGCCAGTAGGAGCACGGAAAGCATCTGCGAGAAGTATTAGAAGTTTTGAAGAATGAGAAGTTGTACAAAAAGTTCTCCAAATGTGATTTTTAAGTTTGAGAAGTCCAATTTTTGGGTCATGTGGTTAACCAAGAAGGAATCACGGTTGCCCCAGCAAAGATTGAAGCTGTAATGAAGTGAGAACGACCAAAAAGTCCCACGGAGATTCGAAGCTTTCTGCGATTAGCTGGATATTGCCGAAGGTTTATCCAAGGCTTTTCTTCGATAGCTGCTCCATAGACAGCTTTGACCCAAAAAGGAGCTACATACACATGGAGTGAGAAACATGAAAAGGCATTTGACAAATTAAAGAATAAGTTTTGTGAAGCATCAATTCTTTCTTTACCTGACAGAGTTGAAGACTTTGCAGTCTATATCGATGCATCTGGAGTTGGGTTAGGTTGTATTCTGACCCAAAGAGATAAGTTGATAGCATATGCTGATGGGTTTTAGGTACAACAAATAAACTAGAAAACAATTCCTAAGTTCACATGCAACCTACTTTGGATCTATGTTTTAACTATTGAACATACAACTTTGAATTGCAAAACTAGAACCCTAGAGGAGAGAGGCTAATTTCGAAATTAACAAACTAGGGTTTAGGGTTTACATACCTTTCAATTGTTATAGCAAACAATTGATATTCCCTTGATCTTGATCTTGATCTTCTTGGAAGCTTTAGCACCACAAGTGTAATGCCTCTAATGGAATCACACCCAAACTAGCAAGAAGGAAAGTAGAAGAGAGAGGGGAGAGGGAGTATGCAAAATCTCGGCCTTAGGGTTTCTTCAAAAGAAAGAGTGACCAAAAACATGAACCAGGAGGCTCCTTATATAGCTGAGGGATCTAGGGTTTAAGGGAAACCCTAGTTATCCTTTGCTTAGGGCCTAAGCAAACCCAAGGGCCTTATCCAAGCCCCTATGGACGAAATTATTAGGGTTTCCCCTAAAGATTTCGTCCACCCTCTTCCAAGGGGTTTCTAGAGCCTTCCACTCAACTATTAGATAATTGCAAACTAGTCCCTGCACCTTATAATTAATTCTTTTAACCCCAAAATCAATTCTGATTAATTTCTGGCTAACAATTAATTAAACATAATGATTTCTAATTAATATATTAATCCATTAACATATTAATAAATCATTTATATATATATATTAATTTATTAATCTTATAAATTAATATCTCTCCTTTCATAATTTCCTTGTCCAGTTGCTAGGTTGAGGGCAACCCAAAAGGACTGTGCTGCTATCAATTCAAGTACATACCAATTATAGTTATGGGCTTAGACACCTAATCCAACATATGCATCGAGACAATTGAAAGATCACGAAAAGAACTACCCCACTCATGATTTGGAGTTGGTAGCGCTAGTATTCGCATTAAAGATATGGAGGCATTATCTTTATGGCACAAAGTGCAAAATTTTCACTGATCATAAGAGTCTCCAGTATCTCTTTAATCAGAAGGAATTGAATGTGAGACAACGACACTGGCCATAGTTACTCAAAGATTTTGACTGTGAGATACTTTACCACCCTGGTAAAGCGAATGTTGTAGCTGATGCTCTAAGTTGAAAAATAAACTTTGAAAGAAAAAGGCCCAGAGCGTTAAGAATAGAATTTGTCTCAACGATTGTGGAAATCATCAAGAAAGCTCAGGAAGAAGCTTTGGAGAAAAATGACCGAAAGGAAGAACGTTTAGGCAAGACGTTGGTATTCGATACAAATAGTCAAGAATTGAAGGTATTCCAAGCTAGAATTTGGGTACCTAAGATGGGAGGAATAAGGGATCTTCTGATGGAAGAAGCTCATAATACCATGTACTCGATTCATCTCGGTAGCACTAAGATGTATAGGGATCTGAAACCTTACTACTGGTGGCCGACGATGAAGCTTGATGTTGCAAAGTATGTGGCCGAGTGTGTAACATGTGCGAGAGTTAAGGCACAACATCAGAAACCGTATGGGAGTTTAGAACATTTACCTGTACCCATGGGTAAATGGGAAGACATCACCATGGATTTTGTGACTAAACTGCCCAGAACGAAGAACGGTCACGACATGATTTGGGTAGTCGTGGATCGTTTCACAAAGAGTGCACACTTCATAGCAGCCAATGACAAATGGTCTATGGATAAGCTTGCAAATGCTTACGTGAAGGAAGTAGTAAGACTTCACAGTGTTCCTTTAACGATTGTATCATATCGTGACAGTCGTTTCACATCAAGGTTTTGGAAGAGTCTACAAAAGGAAATGGGTACGAAGTTGTGTTTAAGTACAGCTTACCATCCACAGACTGATGGTCAGAGCGAACGAACGATTCAAACACTGGAAGATATGCTGAGAGCATGTACCCTACATTTCCAAGGTAACTGGGAGGAGCACTTACCACTGGTAGAGTTATCGTATAGTAATGGTTACCATTCAAGCATCAACATGGCACCTTATTAAGCTTTGTATGGACAAAAGTGTCGTATGCCGTCTTTTTGGCTCGAGGTTGGAGAAAAGTAGTTTATGGGCCCCAAGAGAGTCCATCATACTACTGAAAAGCTGAAGGTGATTAGAGAAAGAATGTTAGCAGCTCAAGATCGTCAAAAGAGCTATGCTGACAAGAAGAGACGACTGATGACTTTCGAAGTTGGAGATTCGGTTTTGCTCAAGGTCTCACCATGGAAGGGGCTTATAATATTTGGGAAAAGAGGAAAGTTAAGTCCAAGGTTTATTGGACCATTCAAAGTTCTTCATAGGATTGGGAACCAAGCTTACAGGCTGGAGTTTCCAGAAGAAATAGACGGTATTCATAACACTTTCCATGTGTGTTACTTGAGGAAGTTTACAGGAGACGTTTCTGATATAATTCCAATTTTAGAGTTAAGGATGGATCAAAATAAGAGGCTAATCGAAAAGCCCGAGGAAATTGTTGATCGTAAGACTAAGAAGTTGCGATGTTCGACTTAGTGCTTGTGCGATGGAAACATACGAATGGGCCGAGCCTCACCTAGGAAACAAAGCGTGACATGATGAGTCGCTATCCACATCTGTTTGCTGATGCATGATTCCGGGACGGAATAATCCTAAGGAGGAGAGAATTGTAACGTCCGTGTTTCTAAGCTAAGCATTAGTATAGGAGCCCAGCTCCTGGCTATGCCGATAGTTACCAGATGAAAGATACCGAAGATTATGCATTGTTTGGTATGGGTATGATGGGGGAACTCGCTAAGCTTTGTGCTTACAGTTTTTAGTTTTGGTTTCAGGTACCTCTTCATCTAAGGGGAAGGAGTCGGCGGGGTAGCAGTGCATCACACCTACACACATGACTTTCCGCATTTGAGGAACCTGGGATTGTACTCTGACATTTTACCACTTGAAGTCATGGTTTTTCAAGACTTGTGATTTTTACTTGATGTTTTAAACGATAACAATGATGTTTTCCGTGAACTATTTTATTAAGTAATATGAAACGATAACAATGATGTTTTCCGTGAACTATTTTATTAAGTAACATGAAATATAAAAAAAAAATTGGGACTCGATTTTGGGATGTTACACATGCACTTCCACTAGATCAACCGATGTTGTTGTGTGATAATCAAAGTGCTCTGTTTCTTACTCATAATCTGGTTTCTCACAAACGCGCTAAGCACATTTACCTTGACTATCACTTCATTCGCGGGCTTGTGTTATCCAACAATCTTCACACCGAGTTTGTTCCTACCAAGCTTCAAGTGGCTGATATTTTCACCAAAAGTCTGTCACACCATCGGTTTGAGTTCTTTCAGGAAAAGCTTCGTATTGGTCTGCCACTGTTTCGCTTGAAGGGGATATTAAACAAGAGTAGTGTTGAACTTAGTTGTATACTTATTCATTGTTCAAGGTTGTAACTTTTTATATAACAACTTTTATAATTATATATTCAGAGCCTCTCCACCTAATTTGGGGTGAAGAGTTTTCAATTCTCACTTAGCAATTCTTAGTTAGTTATTAAAAATGGAAGTTATGATTAATTAATGGTTATGGCACTTAGGATAGGAACAATTACTTTCAAAAGTGTACAACGGTTCAATAATATTGTATATATAGGTATCTTATGTAGTTGAAAACATGATGTTGTGTGATTAATAAAACTTCACGTTTTTTGTGCACAGATCCCTCAAACCTTCATGTCTTCATGGTTATCTCCAACAATTAATGCCAAAGGGTTGAAATAGTTTTGTATCAACGAGAAATTTGCTTATTAACATCCTTAATAAGATTAAAAGGGAAAAGAAAAAACAAATACTTATCTAACATTAAAGCCCGATGACAATATTAGTTACTAGACTATATAAACACAGTTAGCTATAATAATGCCAACAAAAAGAATTAGAAAGTTTTTACAAAATTTTGGTGATGTTGACGCTCTTTGATCACCAGAGGTGGTGTTGGTGGTGTTCCCCGTATACACCACAATTGGACTACGGACCTTGTGAGTATCATCTTCATCGGTCCATAACAATAACACACTCTCAACTGTTAGTGGCAATTCGATCCCTTTTCCTGTAACAGTCACCACAAAAACTTCCTTTGGTTTAGTGATGTGAACTGTAGATTGTCGGGGTCAACAATGATGTCGAGCTTTGTGCCTCCTTTTATGGATGGAACATACTTTGAATTAGCTTTACCCACATTTGTCACTGTTGTTGGAAAAGACACCACGAATGCAGTATTCACGTCAACTTAAACCGCCATGGAAGGGTAGTTTAGTTGTCTAAGCGTCAAATTGGCATGACAAGTAGCATTTATGCTTCGAGATATGCTGCACCATATCTTGTGGTAGTCTTCTTTAGATGTGTCATACACAAGGCCCGGATCTTTAGCCTTATGGGGATCAATATGCCCAGACCCATATGCAAATACAGCGTCTAAGCTCCGGTTAGGATTCATTTCCCATGCTACGACACAGTAGTGGAAACAAGGAATCGGATGAGCTTTAATTTACAAAGTTCATTCATTAATAAGGTCATACATTAATGAGAGAGAAACAATAAAGAAGATGAATAGGAAAACGATGGGTGTTTGATGGACTTTTCTCAAACTTAGATACTTGAACAAGTTTATGTGTTGAAGCTAAAGTCTTTGTTTAAGATAAGATAAATTTACCAGTGGTCATGAGTGCTGATTTTATTGCTGAGGGAGACCAATTTGGATGAAAAGACTTGACAAAAGCAGCGGCAGCAGCAACATGTGGGCAAGCCATGGATGTCCCTGATAGGATATTGTACTTCACAGAGCTTTTGTCGATATGGGTATGAGATGGTGAAGCCATTGGTGAATATGCCGCCAGAATTTCCACACCAGGGGCCGTTATATCAGGCTATAACAAAAAGACATATTTCATTAATCTCGATGTAACACGTACACATTCGTAGATAGACAATTCTAATAATATCTGGGTTAACTGGTAAGTTTTATGTTAAATTTGGGCATTCATTCCAAGCAATTTACAAAATTAGAGCCAAGGTAATTATTAGTAATATATAACGAAATTGCAAGGGAACTCTTATCCTATGTAAGTACTAACAGATAGAATAAGAATTATGAAATACCTTTAGAATATCAGATATAAATTTGCTCGGTCCTGGGGAAGAAAATGAGGCGACAATAGGAGCAACTTGATTGTTAATAGCTTGGCTTTTGAAAATTTGAACTTTAGGTGATCTGTTCAAGCAACAAGTACCCGTTAAACATAAAAATGCAATTTTACATAAAAACCACAGAGTTTTAATAGAGAAAAATCATACATGGTCGAGTATTGGTAGGTTTTGACCAAGTTAATGTCATGTGTATTTAGAGCAGCAATAGGTAAGGGTCCAACCTCGGAGACATTGTTTCCATGGTTTGGGACGATACAACCAATGGCTCCCGCTGCTTTTACTAAATCTATGTTTGTATTGTCATCACATAGAACTACTTTTTGCTCAACCAGGTTACCGTCTAAGCACCTTGCATGACAATAACTACAAACGAAAATGTGATTAGTAATTTGCATGCCTTGAGATAATTCTTTTTTGCATGCATTCAATAAATAAAAATTTACCTTGCTTCATTTTCAGAGCACTCGCTTGTCACTTGTTTTCCATAAAGAAGAGGCAATTCTTCGTTACTGGAAGGGAAAGCATTAATAGAGTTGCCCTACAATATTCCATTAACTATTAACTTCTAAAATTCATGTGAAAGACAAATAAGCAATAAGTAATGATTATACATACTCACCATTAGAATTGTACCATCCCCAAGAAGAAGTTTAGTAACAATTCTTCGATCCGTATTACTTGCTGCAACAGCAAAGATCCACGGAGCATCTCCTGTGACGGAATACAAACCAGGACCAGCGTTCCCGGCAGCATTGACTGTTAGAATACCTCTCTGCATGGCATGAAAAGCTCCGATTGCAATCGGGTCGGAGGTAAACTCAAGCGGATCATTGCTCCCGACAGAAATAGATATTATGTCAACTCCGTCGGATATTGCATCGTCGAAAGCTGTCAAGATATCTCTCATGTTACAGTCCACGTCACAGGCTTTATAAACAGCCAGCCTTGCAGAAGAAACGCCTCCTCTAGCAGTTCCTTGTGCTAGACCATAATAACCTACTTTATTCACTTGCCTCCCAGCTATGGTAGATGCAACATGGGTCCCATGCCCATGCATGTCTCTAACAGAATATTCCACTCCATAGTAACGAGCTCCAATTATCTTCCTGTGGATTGATTATTAATTATGAGCAATGTTAAAAATTATAATTAAGAAAGACTAATTACAAAGTCTGGTAGTTCAAGCTTACCTGTTACAAGTGAAATTTGTGCCACCCTGACACTCTCCTTTCCACCTAGCGGGAACAGGTCCAAGGCCTTCATCGCTGAAACTCTCCGACTCTGGCCATATTCCGCCATCAATGATTCCGATGATTGTGTCACTCTCACCCCTTGGACTCCGTTCGATTGTTGTTGGAAATCCCATGAAGTCCCACGACCTTGTTGTCTGGAGGTGCAACTTTTGACATGGAAATACCGAGATGATCCCATCAAAACCTGTTGGGATGTTAATCAATCGCTTAGCAATGCATATATACATGGGTAATTTAACAGCCATCATATACATATATGAGAATATATCTATGTGAATATATATATATATATATATATATATATATATATATATATATATATATATATATATATATATATATATATATATATATATATATATTGCTCATCTTATCCTCTTAAATCGACCAAAAAATTTAATAACCTAAATTGTATAGAAAATAAAAAACAATCAGCATCTATTGAGACTTTAAGCAAACCTAATAATAAAGTGTCTTTCATGAATTTGGCCTAGCAGTTTTATCTACCATTCCCAGTCTTTTAATTCCTTCTTACTCTACAAAAAACAAAACCTCCATTTGCTATATCTCTTGATTTCGAAGATTCTCACGTTTCTCCATTTGTTATTTTTTGTATTCATTTGTTAATTTTGTGTGATTATGTTACTTGTTAATTTTGCGCAAGTTTAATTTCGCCACCTCTGCAGCAAAACGAAAGGCAAAGCATGACCATTGGGAGACCATATGTCAGGAGATGGAGTAGGTTTTCATACATGTTTAGACTTGTATTTTTGTTTCTTGATTTGAACTGAAAAAAAAAAAAGCAATAAAACCTGGTCATAGAAATTTACCAGCTAACTTTTGTTGTTGTTCTTGGGATAGATAAGCAGCAAATCCATTAAAGCTTCTTTGGTAACTCTTTATTAGAGATTTCCTTGCGAACCTGGTCACATTTAAAGATCATAAGCAAAAAATGTGTTTATCAAATCTAAAAATGTAATGTACTGTAAAGATATACCTGGGGTTGGTAATATTTTTCAAGATTTCGTAGTGATGCAATGAAGGTGAATATTCTCCTTCCGGGAGAAATCCCATGTAAGCAATAAAAACCTGCACATAAATTTACATTAGATTCAAGAGTTGAACATCTTTATCTTCAATTCGTATTTTAATTAATTACAATCTTCTTTATAAAAATAAGTCAATTGAACTAACCTTTCGGTCTTCATCAATTGAGGATACAACTATTACTAAAGAAATCACTACTATGCATGTCCAGACCACATTCATCATCTTCATTTTCTTTCTTCTTTTTTCTCCCTCACTCTCTTTGTAAATGGCGAAACAAAACGATTAAGTATGCTTAATTGGATTCCCATAGACGACATTTATAGGAATTTAGGCACCGGGTTTAGTTTTTTTTTTTTTTTTCTTTTTTAGTTGCTGTCCAGAGCATCTTTCCACCTCTCTCTATTTCTGTACGTATCTCTACATGACATGTATATGTAGATGTATATCAATATACATATATCTTATTTATTTTTTAACAGCAAGATCACCTTATTAGAAACTAGAGCTCAAAGTTACATGGTGAATTACAAAGGGTAATCAGCCCACAAACCCCAACTCAGACCTTTGCCCCATTTTGATCTATTTGAGAGCCATAGAAAAGCCATGGCTTTAACATCAAATGCTAACCACTACAAGAAATCTTGGGATTACCGGCGACATGGGGCAATAGCAGCGACATGTAATTGACGCGTTACATGTCGCCGCTAAAGGCGTCAACCTTTAGCAGCGACTCTAGGTGTATTAGGGAGGAGGGAGTCGTTCCCTCCCAACCCACCGAACCCACTGCCACATCAATTTTTCTCTTTTATTTTTCTTCATCTTTCCGAACCCACAACACACGGAATCCTATCTTTTTGAACCCACTCAACCCACTCAATTAAAAAAAATACAAAACAACTAAGGTACAAGTTTTAAAACACATGGTACAAGAGAAAATAAGAAAGAGAAAGTAGAGAGATGATGAAGTGGGTTGAGTGGGTTCAAAAAGATAGGATTTCCGTGTATCGTGGGTTCGGAAAGATGAAGAAAAATAAAAGAGAAAAAGTGATGTGGCAGTGGATTCAGTGGGTTGGGAGGGAATGACTCCCTCCTCCCTTAGCGACGAGGTATTACCGGCGACGCATTTGCAGCGACAAGTCGCTGCTAAAGGTATTAAACTAAACCATCTTCTTGTAGTGAACATAGAAGACATTTTCACCTTATTTTTAAAAACTAAACCATTCCTATAAGTTCAAATGACCCATAAAAATGTCCTTTGAGATGGAATCAAGGACTTATTTTTAAAAACTAAACCATTCCTATAAGTTCAAGTATGCATGTTTTTAGTACGTAGAAGAACGCAATTTTTTTAACTCCCGTCTATTGGCATCTCTCTCCAGGTATATATGTTAAAGATAATCAAAAGGATAAGAAAAGCATAATATCCAACATTCGCACAATGTTGGAGTCCTTTGAATGTTATGTTCTTAAGATGTAAGGATTCCTATATTTTTTTACACAAGATGATTATAAAAGGTTTTTTTTTTTTTTGTCTCTGAATATATCTATTAAAGATAAAGAGGAATTTTAGGCCCGTATGGACTAAGACATAAAGTTATAAATGGTCCACGAGGGGATAACCAAAATTCAAAATTTGCCTGCAACTAAGACATAGTTTGACTGTATTGCATTGTATTGGGCAAAGGGATTGCATGTTTATAACTTTGACATATTTCCTTATTTGGTTATCATTACTAATAGAGGAATAGATAACTTTTTTATGAAAAAGAAAATATTTTCCTATGCTTAGCATCCATCAGGTCAGTCTTACTTATTTGGGGTGCCAAGTCTCCCACTTGTTTTTTCATTTTTACCTGTTTTAGTGAAAGTTTCTCTACAGCAGATACACAGAAGGAGACAAAGAAAGACACGGAGTGGGTATGATCAAAGAGAAGGAAAAAACTATTTTCACCTTTTAATGTATGATTTTTCATGTTTTCTTTTAAAAGCTTGCATGTATAAGCACAACATACAAGTTGTAAATTCAATAATCTCATCTTTGATATATCATTCTAAGTTAAATTCATGAAATTAAGCTGGTGAAGAGAAAGAAGTAATGAAATCATTCCAAGTTAAATCACAACAAAAATTGTAGCCTTTAGTGGCGACAAAAGTCGTCGCAAATGATTCCCTCTGTCGTCACTATACCTTTAGCGACGACATGTCTTCGCTAAAGGGACGTCGCAATTACCTCGTAGCTAATACTCATTTGTTGTCGCAAATACCGTCGTCTCTAATACGTGTCGTCTCTAATAATCATATGTCGTCGCTATTGACGTCGTCTCTATTGGTATTCCGGCCACCGAGTTTTTCCGGCAACGCTTCCCGGGGTTATGTGTCGTCTCTAATACTCATATGCCGTCCCTAAAGGTGTCGCTGCTAATGTTTTTTTTTTTTTTTAGAAAAAACATATTTTTTATGATATTAGTTTATATATATTATAAAATGCAGATTTAATAAAAATACATAAATAAATACATACCACATTACATAAAACATCAAACATACCATATTACATATCTAATAAATCCCAAATAAACATCTAATATATAATCCATAAACTATATAATAAATCCAAAATAACATTATCCATAACATAAAACATGAAATACTATGTGTCTTCGTCTTCGTCTTCCCCATCATTTTTTCCTCGTTGTTGTTGACTTGGTTTTTAAAGGAGCGGATAATGTCTCATATGGCCGTCACAAATGTCGGTTTTTGAAGAAAAGCATTCACATCAACATCCTACAATTAAGTCACAAGCACATTAAGTCATTAACCATTCAACAAACTATCAAACCATCAAAGCACCAAATGAATTAAGTCGTTAACAATTTAACAAACTATTAAACGACCAAATCAATTAAGTCTTTAACAATTTAACAAACTACCGAGCTACCAAAAATTACTACAAATGCATCAATTTCTTACAATATAACAAAGCTACCAAATTCTATAAGAATTTAACAAGTATCTGTGTTGGTTGCGATACTTGTGACTGTGATTGCCATTGGGATGGAGCACTTGTACCCGTAGCTGAAGATGCTTTAGGCCCAATGCCTCTCACATGCCCCCTTCGTGTACCCAACACCTTCTCAAATATTGTGATCCAATCAATGGTGTCTGGATCACCACCAGAGTCGGCTATGTGATGAGTCTGTAGAGCAACCTCAGCAACTAATGCATTCTGTATTTCACAAAGTTTGTTAATATACGTTAAAACTAACACAAAAAAAAAAACCAACAATCTACTTCATTTTTAAGTAATAATAACTTACATATTGCTCTTCAACCAAAGGATCAACAAATTCCCCTTTTTTATTCACATGTGCACGATGAAATACTTCAAGTCTATTCAAATTTTGTTTAACATTACAAAATATGTTATATTTGAATAAACATTAAAAAATATGTTATAATTGAATAAGCATTATTGTAACTTACTTTCTTGAAACAAGCACTACTGTAGCTGCACGTCCCTCCACGATTCTTCACTACTTGCTTCTTCCGGCATTCTTAGTTTGCAGCAGATCGTTTTTGATGTTTTTCTGTTAAGAAATGGTCAATAGTAGCATTCCAACGCTTCTGATCCATACCCGTAGGGGCTCGAGCCCTTGCTGCCTCCACATCCCCTGCAAAATTAGTCAAACGGTTTTTTGCAATATTTTTGCGGCCTCTATACCACGTACATATCCGATTGTTCAGTGACGTCCAATAAGTTGGAGTCATGGGATGATTTGTAATCGCGTCAAAATCAAACCATCTCTACAAAAAAAATAGAGAAATTAAAAATAAATCAAAATTAAAAAATATTAAATATATAACTTTATAAATAATTTACCGAAAGATACTGCAACATTCCAACCCTTTCGGCTTCAGAAACGTCTGTCCATGTGTCTTTATCAAAACTGATGTCCCGCCACATATAGCTCCCACCCTCCCGAATGAAACATTCATATACCTCCCCTATCGGCATGTTAGTATTTATGTCGAATACTATCTTAAGAGGCCGGTTGCCGTTAGCTGCAAATAGTTTGTACATTTTTTTATTTACTGTCATGCCTCTTCATTTCGGAGGCACCTCTGCATAAAAAAATATTAGTCAAAATAATTTTTTATATAGATACAATATGAAATACAACGAATTAGAATAAATCTTAATTACCATCATATCATACGCTAGCTAGCAAGTACAGATAGTCATACCGATCTAACATATCACTAATCATGGCAACCATCCTATAACCAGGATATCGATCGAAACGATCACTAACATAGCAACCATCCTATAACCAGGATATTGATCTAACCGATCACTAACATAGCAACCATCCTATTACCAGGATACTGATCTAATGGATCACTAACATAGCAACCATCCTATAACCAGGATACAAATCATAAAGGGACGTCCTTGGTTCCTTAGACCATGTTGATATAGTGAGAAGAACTCACCTCACAAGTAGCTCGAAGTGATAAAGTCAAACTCCACCAAATGCAACTCTAAGTCCAACACCTACATCCACCAATGATCCACTTCCATAAATTCCCAAATTACCAAAACACCCCCAGAAGTCAAACTGGTCAACCCTTGGTCAAAGTCAAAGTCAACGCTCAAAGTCAACAGTCCATGTTGACCCGACTCGTCGAGTGCAGCTAGCAACTCGTCGAGTTCCTTAAGAACTCAGAAATCACCAAAACCCTAATTGACTCACCGAGTTTCCAACCAACTTATCGAGTCCATGTGTATCCAGATGTCGGGGAAAACCCTAAATGACTTGTCGAGTCATCTTACTGACTCGCCGAGTTCATGCAGAATCAAATACGGGCATTCTTCATCCGACTCGCCGAGTCGGCTTATGCAAATCGTCGAGTTCATGCAGTCCATTTCTTATTCAGACGTTTTTAAGCCACCCCAAAGCTCCATATTGCAGATCTAACCTCCTAGGGCATGGTTTCCACGTAAAGTTGTAAACTTTACGTACATGCATGGTCCTAAATGCCAAAACCAAGCTAAAGGAAAGGTTTAACCCAAAGAAAAGGGCCAATGCTTGCTAAATCTGATAACTTTATGACTATAGGGACCAAGAGGAGTCCAGATCTGAAGTTACAACTTTAGATCATGCCCAAAACCCGAATTGGCTCACAAATATGCTATAAATGGCCCTAAACCTAAGCATGAAGTGATCTAGCTAAAGATAAGTCAAGGTAACGACTTGATACCTTCAGAATGATGCCAAGATGAAGAGAGTCATATCCACGAGCTTCTCTTTGCTCCAAGCTCCTTATACTTCAAGCCTTCTTCACAAAATGCACCAAAAGCACTCTTTAATCCTCACAAACACTCAGGAACAAGGTCTAAGATGGTTAGGGTTTCTTTTGGCCGTCAAGAGGTGGTAAGGGGCTGGAGGAAAGGACTTAAGGTCCTTTAAATAGGGTGCAAACCCTAAAAATTAGGGTTTCATTTTCCATCTCCTACTCGTCGAGTCGGGTCCTCCGACTCATCGAGTAGACCTCATAAAATACGCGGCATGATCCACTTCTACACGACTAGTTGGGGGCAACCAACTCGTTGAGTAGATCCAATAATATGACTTTAAGCTTTTAGATTTTATACGTGGGAGTCGGGGTGTTACAATTGAGTTTGATGCAAGGTTGTGAATCAAGGATGAGCTTATGGATCTGGATTATGTGCTTCATTTCCAGCTTGTTTGAGGTAAAAAGTTTTGATATTGTTCATTGCTGGCTTAGATCTAGTTTGTATGAGTTTTTGGTTCATTTTGGTCCCAAGAATGAGATCTAGTGGTTTGGTACCACTCCAGGAGCTATGAGTTGCCACTCTTGGTGTTTTTGAGGTTCTAGATGCTTAAAGTTGTCTCCTTTAGGGTTTGGAATCCCCCATGCATGAGATGGTGTCCATTTGGTGAAATTATAATGCTTTATTTTGATGTTGGGTTCTTTTGGGGCATGCAAAGTCATCAAGTCAATAACTTTATGGTTCTAGACGTTTTTTAAGGAGTAGATCTGTGGTTTGGACTCCTGGTCTTGAGCATTAAGTGCATAATGGAGTTTTAGCTTAATGGATGAGTACGTTGGGCATACAAGTCTGTACGTACAGCGTACAATCCAAATTGCATATACACTTAGCGTACAACTGAGTACGCCTTGTGTACTCAGTCAGGAAGGTTTTGGCTTTTGGGCTTCGTGTTGGGCTTCCTTTTTGGGCTTTGGTGTTTGAGTTCTTAATGGGCCATCTGAGTATAAGTGTCTTAGACGAGAAATTTTGGTTAGGCATTAGGGTAAGGCCCATGTAAGGGGGTTTTGGGCCCAATTTGGAAAATTGGGCCATAATTGGGCCTTGGTTGGTTATTTGGCTTTTGGTCCTTTCAGGTTGTGAGTTGGGCCTTGGTCTTGGACCAAGCTAGGTTAGGGTAAAATGGTCTTTTTACCCTGAGTATGGATTTATGGTTATGGTTTGGAACCCAATTGATAATTGGGTGTTGTTTTGATATTGACAGTTCGGGAAATCTGTCAGCCAGCAGCCAGGGATCGTCTGTGTGTTTCGGCGGTGTGAGGTGAGTTTTCCTCATTGTATTTATGGGTCGAAGGCACCAAGGTCAGCCCTTTGAATTGTTATCCTGATTATCGTATGATCAAGTATTATAGTGATCTGTTAGATCTGTATCCTAGTTGATAGGATTATGTTATACTTAATGATTTGTAGGATCTGTCTGCTTATTATTGGTTGGTTATTTGTATGCTTGTCTGTTATATATATATATATATATATATATATATATATATATATATATATATATATATATATATGTGTGTGTGTGTGTGTGTGTGTGTGTGCATGTGTGTGTGTGTGTGTCGAAACGGTGTATGTGTGGTTGGCTCGAGGCGGTCCTGCTTTGTGCTGAAGGCCAACAGACCCAGGGCGTCCCGGATAGACTGAAGGCCAATAGGGCGTACCAGTCAGGCCGAAGGCCCGGAGCACGTTCCAGATAGGCTGAAGGCCCGGTGAGGCGTACCATTCATATTGAAGGTTATGTGAGCGTATCAGATAGACTATAGGCTGGTAGGGCGTTCGAGTCAAATTAAAGGCTCTGTGGGCGTACCAGATGGGTTGTAGGCCGGTGGGGCATTCCAGTCATGCTGAAGGCCATGTATGCATGATGTTTGTTGTATATGTTATATGTTGTGTGTTGGTACTTTGGAGGAAACTTACTAAGGTTTGTGCTTACAGTTTTTGATTTATGGTTTCAGGTGTTTCAGAGATTCGTGGCAAGGCGAAGGCGTGACCGTACACATCCTGATTTTATATCATTTATTTTCGGAGGCACTGATTTTCAAATAATGTTTTGGGAACAATATTTTGTAAACATTTTATTAGTAAAAGGATCGTTTTGAAAAGTTTTAAATTGTTGAAATTTTTGGGATGTTACATGAACAGACTGTTTAGATGGAGTTTAAATTCTTCAATTTTGGCCTCATTATTTCCCATTATAATGACATTATCTACATAAATAAGGAGAGTGGTGAAAGAAGTGTTCATTTTTTAGATGAGAAGCGAATGATCGGCCTTGGATTGTTTGAAACTTATATTTAATAAATCATGAGTGAACTTTTGATACCAGTTTCGAGAAGCTTGACGAAGACCATAAAGTGATTTGCATAGACGACAAACCCGAGTGTCTTCGTTTCTAGCAAAACCTTGAGGAATCTTCATGTAAACTTCCTCTATCAAATCATCGTGAAGAAAGTCGATATTTACATCTAATTGATGAATAAACCAATTTTTCTTGACTGCCACGACTAACAAAGTGCGTACAGTGACCGGTTTCACAACAAGAGCAACGGTCTCGTGGAATTCAACCCATTTCCATATGTGTAAAGCCTTTCGTGACTAGACGGGCTTTTTAATGGTCCATTTCTCCTGTGGGTTTGAACTTGATTTTGTACACCCATATTGAATCAATTGTTGGTTTTCCAGGAGGCAAAGCTTCTATAGTTCATGTTCTATTTCGTTCCAGAGCATTGATTTCATTTTGCATGGCTTCTTGCCATCGAGTATCTTTAACAGCCTGGTGAAAAGTTGTAACGCCCGCAGATTCGGGCTAGTTAATTTAGCAATAATAAGCGTTAAAATGAATTTTTGATAGGAGATTATTTTGGATATTTAATCTTAACCAAAGTTATAGCATATGTCACAAGGATTCCGTACATATAAAGAACGCATAAATCCGACTTATAACGAAGAAGTTATGACATGTTGAAGTTTTGCGACTAAACTGGCACGACGCCGCGTATCGTAAAAAGTGAAATTTTGATAAAATACTTTTTAGCCTTGGATATCTAAATGAAACACGTAGTATACGTTAAACCGAGAGCGTGCATATAGAGAACGTCGAAATCTGACTTCGTTTGAGGAAATTATGATTTTTCTAAGATTTAGCGTAGCAGTGCACAGCCCGCAAATCGAATTTTAGATCAATCGATTATTAGCCGACACAACCTAAACTATAATTTAAGATCTCATTAATAGGATCTCAACGATATAAAGACAATCAAGAATGGACGTCGGATGGCAAAGTTATGAATTTTTAACGGACTTTAACTATCTAAGCCTGTTAAAATATAACTTTAAAAATAAATTCAAAATTAGCCGACGGGGTCTAAACGAAAGTTGTAGATCACGTCGCTACCTACGCATGCATATAAAGAACGTCAAATACGGATCTTGTATGCGAAAGTTACAGATTTTAGAATATAATTAATTTTTGGGATTAACCAGCGAGTGACACGTGGCAAGATCTAGGCCACACCTTCTTCCCTACAGCTTTGCACGAGATCGTGACATGTTTCATGAGTACGCCCATCGTACCCTTACATACGCCCAACGTACAATGGTGCTGACAGCTTATAAATAGAGCTCGTTTCACCCATTTTCCCACACCTCTTCACCCATTTCTCTCCTAAACACCCCCAAACCTTATAAGATTTTATCTAGCACCTCTTAGGGGGTAGTAGCGAGCCCCAGAAAGCCCCAAGAAGAAGAGCTTTTGGCTCAGAAATTCTGCCAGTGCAGAGCCCGGTTCCTCGCTAAACACCCTTGTAAGTGAATTATGCATACCGTACTTTAAGTATAACTTATGTTTAAGTTCATTATCGTTATTATGAACCTATAAACAAGATTTATCAATGATTCCAAGTCATTATACTGATTATTCTACTTACGGGGATGATGTCTAGGCTTTGATTTAGTGAGGTGTTTAAAGTGGGATTTCCAAACAGTATACTTCGTATACCAAACGGACCCTACCTCCGATATGATCTTACCAGATTGTTCCTTACTTGATAGATCATGAAAGTATACTTTGAGTTAATGATGAATCTAGACTAATAATTAGTCGCAAAAAATATTAGACTAAAACCTTAGTGATAATAATACTAGGTTTTGTCATAGGAAAAGACAATTGTTAGAAGCGAAGCATTGCCCGAATTTCGAGTCGCTACTTTAACAAGTGAGCGCATAGTTACTTTCATCTTACACATAGATATGAAGTATTTAATATTAATACATGCTATATGTGCTTATTATATGTATTCCTGATATCTATGCTAGATGAATGATTTATACATGTTTTACGTGATTTAAATTGTATATGTATTTTTATACCTATAAATATATTGGGTAAAAGATGGGTAGATGAATGATGAGAGATGAAAGATGATATAGATGATGAGAGGTGAAAGATGATGAGAATCCTTGACTTTAAAGTTGATCCAGTCATGTAGCAGAGTATATATGATAACCACGGACTATTCTAGACAGTCCAGTGGAACGCTAGAAGGCTCGCAACCTGTAGGTGTTTTTGAGCTATGTGTTCACCAGATGTACTCTAAAAAACCTGACAGCTATGGAATTAGTGCCTTATAGATGAACATTGACAACTATGGACTTAGTGCCTAATATATAACATTGGCAGTTGTGCCTAATGGATAACATCGGCAGCTATAGACTTAGTGCCTGTTGGATAAACCCTGGCAGCGATGGACTTCGTGCCTATTCTTTAGGACAATCCTTATGAATAAATAGATGAAGAATAAATGATTCTTAAGGAAGATCCTTAAGAATAAAGAAGATAATGGGGATGGGAAATTGGGTTAATTGTTTGATGATTAAACATAATAAATATATTATTGTGGGTTGAAAACCCTATGTACTCACCAGGTTTCCCAACCTGATCCACTCAGTTTATTGTATCACAAGTGTCTATATGAAATATACATTTTGCTAAGAGATTCGAGGAGTATTCGGCCACTAATTTAATTACTATAAGGCTTGTAATATTTCGTTATACTTATGTTTCTGTATTGACGATGACATCCCAATGTTTTAATAAAAATACATTTCTTCGGAAATGCTTTGATAACATCTTTATCATGTTTTCTGGGAACAAATTCCGCAATACTATTTTTCAAAAAGGATACTCTGATTTTTAAATAAGCATAAACAAATCGGTCTTTTTTGGCTGTACAAATGGGGATGTTACAGTTCGTATCAGAGCATTAGTTTAAGAGAACTAGGAATTTTAGGAAAATTCTAGACTTAAACTTGGAATGCTAAGCGATGATTGTGAGATCAATGTCTGCTATATTTAGGATGTATGCCTGAATAGACACGAGCACTAGCTTATTTAGGGGAGATGCCTAAACTTCCTTTATGTGATAAATGATTTATGCTATACTATGCCTTATATGCTTTATGATGCTATCAGATCAATGGTCTATTGCCGACCGGATCTGGAAATTTTATGTTTTCAGATTTCTAAACGTTTAATTACGATATTAGAATTGGCATATTACTTTTCGAAGTGATAAGGAGATTTATACGTCTGTCGTAAATAAAGCTTTCCAGATCTTAATTCTTGTCGTTGTACACTAAACATTTGCTAGAGTGTATAGATCGAAATGGTGAGAACTCGCAGCGGATTAGGAAATGCTAATGGAAACCAACAGCCTGAACCACGAGTGACTGAGCGTGCACCAGAGGTAGCAGCTGCACCCGAGCCAATCACGATGGCAGGATTCCAAGCAATGATTCGGGCTATGATGGTCGAACAAAGGGAGGAGATGAGGCAAATGTTGCTTAACAATAGGGATGAACCTATTGTACCCATTGTACAACCTGAACTGAACATTAAACAGACATAGGAAGGAAACTAGGTCAGACTGTCAGTCAAGCTGAGCCACGAATGGTTAGAAGAAACCAACCCAATGGAGGAAATGATGGACGTAGATGCAAGTACAAGGATTTCTTGGCATCCAAGCCACCAAGTCTTTCTGGAAGCCCAACACCGGTGGAAGTCATGGATTGGATCTCAGATATAGAGATGATGTTTGAAAGCTGCAACTGTAGCAACAAGTAGAAAACCATCTTTACAGTCAGCCAACTAAAGACAAACGTTTTAAGTTGGTGGAAGTTGTTAGCAGATACAATGCCATGGGGAAAATCCCTGAGAATGTATTGGGAAGCATTCATGGAACAGTTGAAAATGAAATACTGCTCAGAGATAGATCCGATAGACCTAAACAACGAGTTTCAGAACCTGAAGAAAGGGAAGATGAGTGTTGATGAGTATGCCACCACATTCACTAATAATATGAAGTTATTCCCCTACTTGGTGTATACTAAACTCTCCAAGATAGATAGGTTTGCTAACGGATTGCCAGCAGACTTTGGTGCAACGGTAAAAATGGCAACTACTTTGAAGACAGTCG